>NC_133329.1:112589611-112907111 GCF_042186555.1 Aquarana catesbeiana
ATTTGTAATTTTATTTTTTGCTTTGTAATTTGTGGAGTTGTCGGACCTGATCTATCCGGGGAATATAATGGGGACTGAGTCTTCCTTCACCCTACTGGTGGGTGGGTGGTGTGCGGCCTACAGTTCCCCATATATCCCCGGTGCCTCATCCCACCTTTGAAGCCTGAATCTGGCTCTCCTTTTCTTCCATCGGGCCCCCCCCCCCCCGGATCGCTCCCCTGCTCCGTCGTGGTTTCCCCCAGGTAGCCTTGTGTAACCATTCCTGCTGAGCTCCTGATGGACAGGTGGATCGGATTCCTGTGATGTACATCCAGGTTTTGAATGCTACCCCGGCTGCATGAACACCCAAGGGCAATGATAACTGATAGCATTTGCCCGCCCCCTGCCACTGCTATTCAGGTGATCCTTTGATCTGGTTACTTCTCCTGGTAGACTGTGACGCCGCTGGCTGATCGGCTCCACAGTCTATTGCATCATCCTCTGCGTGCTCACACACGCAGCGTCTGATATCCCCGCAAAGCCTCCTGGACCTTGTAGGCCCGGGAGCTTTGTTGTCGGGCGCATGCTCAGTGGCGCCTCCTGTCCCCTCACACGTGCAGCGACGTCAGATGCTACACGTGTGTGGGGGGTATAAGACCGCCGGTGTCTTGTCAAATACAGTCCCCTATCATATAGTGTCCTCCCTGTACTGCGCAGGCGCAGTACGGAGGACAAACGAGACGCCGAAAGTCTCCGAAGTTTAACAGCTGATCATCAGCTGTACACGGCGCCTGCGCTTTTATTCTCACCCTGTGTCCAGGATCATTCCCTACTATCCAAGTGGACATAGAGTGAGAATAAATAGTTGCCGAGCGCAGCGAGGCCGTGCCCGAAGCGCGGCGAGCGAAGCGAGCCCGCGAGGGGCCCTGTTACACAGCCATCGCTAAGAACTGCCGAAGCGCCGTGTACAGCTGATGGTCAGCTGATCAACTTCGGACATTTTCGGCATCTCCTTCTGCTCCGTACTGCGCAAGCGCTGCGCCTGCGCAGTACGGAGCGGACACTATCCGATAGGAGGACACTATATGGCAGAACACCGGCGTCCTCGGCCACAACACTGCCGGGGACTTCAGGACACCCACGCTAACGCTATTATATACTATGGTAAGCTTACAAGCTTCTTATTGCCCACCCACCCTATTCTCTCTATATTATTAGTAATTTACAAGTGCCTTCCCTCTATGTTTTTTCTGCAGCAGGATGTCTCTTGAGCTGCTTAAAGTATGTCCATATATGAAAAGCACATAGCTCATTACATCTCAATATTACTCTGAGATTTTTTGGGGTAAGTTTGTTTACCCATCTCTGTTCTTTTCTAACACATACCATTTCTTGTATATGACACCCTCTGTCTATTTCTAGTATCCGTACAATACTTTTTATATGGATTATTCATCCTTATATTTTATCCTTATAACAATACTTCATTAATTACTTTTAGATTTTTCCGTCCATTCCCTGTCATTATCCAATTGTCATTTTTGAAGATATTATTCCAGCCTATTGGGTGTCCTGCCTTTCTCTTCTTCTTTTTTGAGAATTATATACATTGTAAGTATTTTTTGAGACTATGTTAGTCTGACCTTATGCTCTCTGGCTTGTGGATCCAGATTATCTCTGGAATCTATTCAAGCTTTTTCACCCACTCTAAAATGTACATACTGTCCTTTTTCCACCAGGTCCTCTTATTTGCCCCCTGCAGCCTCATAGTGTGCCCTGATACCCTGGAGTTGCTCCAGGATCCCTCCACGCCTGCCCCTGGTGACCAGCAGGTAGGTATCTTTCCATCTTAAGGCACTTTGGGATACCCGTTGATCTGTGGGGGCTATCTGGGTGGGTGGAAGGCACTAGGTGCTCATTCAGTTCTGCCTTATGTGGTCTGATGCATGGTCACGTCTGACAGCGTCACAAAATCTATATCCTCCACTTATGCTAAGTATATTGCACATCATTGTATTGTCATTGTCTTTGTCTGATTATGAATTTTTCATTATAGCGTTTACAGTAGCGATACAGGTACAACCAACTGTCCCTGAGGAAGCCATTTCAGGCGAAACATGTAGGACTTCTGATTACCTGCTTACAAGATTGGCCACCACGCTCTTAGGCTAGGTCTTGTAAGACTGCTACAAATTGTTTTTAATTTTCCCCAGTTTGGTGCACACCTTTGATATGTAATATTGTACAAATCTTTTTAAATTTGTTAATAAAACATTATACTTTCATATTCTATGTACTTTCGTTTTCTTTTGGCACCGCAATAATCCCCTTATCTCTGGCTCAATTTCAATTCTAAATCCATTGGGATGAGGTGCCGTATTGTACCGAGAACCATCCAGTCACTTAAACCCCTTCTTTTCTAAGTAATAAATATTTATAATTTATTATGTACTCTTGTTAGCTTAATAAGAGTTTACTTATTTGATCCCCTCATCTAATACATTGTCATTGCTTTGGAATTTGCTGCAGGTGCCAATTCTCCCGTTCCTCTGAGGGTGTCAAAATTGTGGCTCCTTGCAAGCCCTCTTGAACTGGGCTCCTCTCCCCTGGGGAGGTGGGGACAATCATGGAGCCTTCTGGATCATCCAACTGATTTTTTTTTTAATTTCTGGCTATGAGATCACCCATTCCATTCTTCAGCAGTAAATATGGCACTATTGTATATATTGAATTTGGTGCATTTTTGAAATTTGAGATGTTTAATGTATCTCTTTAGAGCAAATGATCCCCCAGAAGAAGACCGCAACTGTACAGGTCAAAATGCGCTGGGGGTTTCCACACAGTTACATAGTTAGTCAGGTTGAAAAAAGACACAAATCCATCTAGTTCAACCATAAAAAAATAAAATAAAAAATATCATACAATCCCATATACCCAATCCTATACACACAGTTGATCCAGAGGAAGGCGAAAAAAACCCCAGAAAAGCAGGATCCAATTTGCTACAGCAGGGGAAAAAATCCTTTTTGATCTCAGAGAGGCAATCGGATTTTCCCTGGATCAACTTTACCTATAAATGTTAGTACCCAGTTATATTATGTACATTTAGGAATGAATCCCAGGCCTTTCTTAAAGCAATCTACTGAGCTGGCCAGAACCACCTCTGGATGGAGTCTATTCCACATTTTCACAGCTCTTACTGTGAAGAAACCTTTCCGTATTTGGAGATGAAATCTCTTTTCCTCTACACGTAAAGAGTGCCCCCTTGTCCTCAGTGATGACCGTAAAGTGAATAACTCAACACCAAGTTCACTATATGGACCCCTTATATATTTATACATGGTGATCATATCCCCCTTAATCTCCTCCTCTCAAGAGTGAATAAATTCAGTTCCTCTAATATTTCCTCGTAGCTGAGCTTCTCCATGCCTCTTATCAGTTTGGTTGCCCTTCTCTGCACTTTCTCCAGGTCTCTGATATCCTTTTTTGAGAACTGGTGCCCAAAACTGAACAGTCAAACATTATGTAATGGAACGCTGTGTATATTTGCGTTTGCATTGCTGTTCCATGGAATATGTATTGCATCCTATAGCCAGAGATTATATTTTAATTGCAATATGACATTGGAATTTTTCAAAATAAAGAATTGTATGCATATTTCTTTTCTGACCTTGTTACATTGCTGCTAAAAAACCCTTGGGGGAATCTTCCCATATTGTTTTTTCTGGGGTGTGCAGCCTTTACATCTCTTATATGTGTCTTTCCCATAATCAATAACACATTTTTCCCCATCACCAGTAAAAATACGGCCATCTCAATTTAGCTTATTCATATTGTCACACTATTCTTATCAGGGTAAGAATCAGTTAAGCAAGAAGATATTTTGCACAACGGAGATGATCCTGACAGAGAATATTACTGTTTGGGCACCAAACGTTGTGTACCTACAGGTGGGGAGTGAAGGAGAGGTACGTATGTGTTGCTCAAAGGGTCCTTGGTAAAATGAACCCGACGCTTGTCCCTGCTTGGGAAAATCCCAAGTTCACATTTCCATCTACTTCCTCCTGCTGGGAAATTCAGAAAATGTGGAAATGCTGAAGCGTTTAGCATTTCTGGTGGCGCCTTACACATGTACCCTGGTTCCAGTTCTCAGTTTTATAGACGTGCTTTCCCAGTTCTAGTACATTTCTCTATCTTTGTTCTATTTACATTTGTTGCAAATAAAACATCTTGCTACAGCAAACTTCTGTCTTAAGTATATGCTGTGTTTTTCCCTCAGCGCTGTTAAAAAGGGATGTTTTGCCTAAGGCATACAGTATATCTAGATATTAAACTCTTGTAGTGAACTGTGAAAAGAGGAGGCAGGATGGCCATTTTAAACTGCACAATGCTCATTTTCTAGCCTTGCCCTTTGAATTCGATTTTGTCCTTGGTTGAGACACATGACTTCTATTTTTAAAGTCAGAGATGAAAATTAAATTGTGGCCGCTTTTAAAGTTAAACCGGTTACATAACGTGACATCGGGGGAAATAGGTTGATAGTTTCTGCATGGTCTCTGGAGTCCTCAGAAATTTGGCTTCAGGCCTGTTGTGGTTGCCAGGCCCACGGAGCTTTAACAAGCTCTGTCATGCTGGTCTCCAAACAGTCTTGTAAAACACAGCTCCGAAGGGAAATATGCCTGAACCCTAAATATATGCAAGTACTGACTTACTGTATGACTAGCTTTTAGAAGTATAAAAGTGCACTCTGGTTAAATTGGAAAATTTGCTTAACAGCTCATATACAAGGCACAGCCTGTCTTCTCTGACTGTTTTCCATAATGGTATCTATTGAGTAGTTTAGACTACTATGCTGTGTAAAAATCCTTTAATTGCTAGGATCCTGAGGTTTTTTTAAATTACTATTCATTTAATTTTATTAGAAAAAAAAAAGTACCGTAATTCTGTGATAAAGGTTCTTGTCCAGGCACTTGCTGTTAAAGGGTGACAACTGTCTGTCAACGCTGCTCCTGCCATGCATTATGTATTTGTCATCCATTATCCAAGTGTTTCTCAACCTTTTTTTCAGCCAAGGCACCCTTTAAATCATGCACAATCTTGAGGCACCTCATTCTAAAATGTAAATAAATAAATAAATAAAATTGCTGAATACAATGAAGAGTCCTCCATCCATGATGTTAGCCTGCATATGGGAATCAATTTACTTTTTTTCTTTTTTGCGGGCTGAATTGCTGAAATTTGAGCCCTCTTTGTGGGCCCTAAGACTTTTGCACAGTATTGTATGTACTTCAACTCTTTATTTAACTGTGTACCTGAAGTTCCTTTTTAGCTTGCATACCAATTCAACTACCCTTGCAGTGCCTCCACCCACTGCCTCTACTGCAAGGGTTAAAGCCCTGAACTCACGAGCCAAATATTGGCCGAAATCAGCCGGTACAGTAGATACCTGCCAACATTCAGCCCATGTGCACAGGTCCTTGTTTTACAGAAGCCGATCTCATAACCGGCTTCTGTCGAACAAGCATGCTGGAAAACCGGCAGCTGATTGGCATTTGATCAGCACTCTCAGCCAATGGCTGCGAGCGATGACTGATGTATAATGTAATTCTTACCTTATTCCCTGCTCCAGTGGTGGTGTGACTAGCCCAACAAAATTTATTTTCTAAGGTGCTCCTGGCTGGTTCCCATTTCTGCCTCCTCCATGTACAATGAAGGGTTATAAGCCCTGCATTGTACAGTGATGATGCCAAGGGACTGCCCACAGCCTGGCGCACCGGAGGGGGCAGAGAAGAGGGTCGGCCAGAGTGGGGGTAGGTAAGCAATGTAGCCTTTTCATCTCTCTCTAGACTTAAAGTTATTGTAAACCTTCCTGTTTTATTTTTTTAAAATAACAAACATGTTATATTTACCTCCACTGTGCAGCTCGTTTTGCACAGAGTGGCCCCGATCCTCCTCTTCTGGGGTCCCTCGGCGGCTCTCACGGCTCCTCCTCGCATCAGATAACCTCCTAGGAGAAGCGCTCTCCCAGGGGGTTACCGTGCGCACACACTCCCGAGTCCAGCATTTGCGTCCATAGACACTGCCCCGGCGCGCGTCATTGGATTTGATTGACAGCAGCGAGAGCCAATGGCTTTGCTACTATCAATCTATCCAGTCAAGAGCCGGGACCTTGTGCAGAGAGGGAGAGCGTGTCTCCCCTGAGGGAATTATGGGCCTTAGGTAAGTAAAACTGGGGGGGCTGGGGGGCCGGTCAATGCCAAAAGTTTTTGGAACACAAGGGTTTTTGAAACACGAGGGTTTACAACCCCTTTAACGAGCATTTAACGCTTGTAGTTCAGGGGAGCCCCACTACAAGTTCTGTCTACATTTGTAAAAACTGTTTAGCCCAACAGAGAAAAAAACAGTTGTTAAAGGTTTTCACTGCTTGAATTCACAAAATACCTTTCTATTCATTACAAGAGAAGTCAAGAACTAACTAACCAATCCAGTAGATTTTAAAACAGCCCCACTTCTACTCACATCGAAAGAGCCCCTCCACCCTAACGATTCTTATTTATACATCTCGAATGTCCAGTGTGCAATCCTGACACCAACTAATTGATTTCAGAACAAGCTGCCGCCATGCAAATCTATGACAAATTGATTTCATTGTGTTCACGTATTATAAAGTTAAGATCTGAAAGGTCAGCGGTATAACTGGAGAATTCCCCCCAGGAACGAACACTAAGAGCTGAGTATAAGTCCTATTCATCACATGTTATCATCTAATTAGTCCCCACACTGGCATTGTGATAGACAGCGACCTAAACAATGGTATTGACTAATTATTAGCTGTGTATCTATCATATTGGAGTGTCGTCTCCTGGCAGAGCTGGTGCAGTGCATCAGCACATTTCACAGGCTGTCTTGATGGATGCATCACTTATAACAGAATGTGTATTAAGCAGTGCTTGGGGCCAGAGATGCATTACAAACCATAGGGGAAAATGCTTTAATGACCTGTATGTCAGTAATTGAATCAAAGCGCCAAACAAGTTGCTATTAAGTTGTTAATTCCTTGCTCTTGTCACTTCTAATTAACAGGGAAAATAGTCTGCAGGCAAAGGAAAATGCACACTCTTGTCTCACACACTCAACTTTCTTTGCTGTACATTTTGCTTCAGGGGAGTGGAGGAATAACAGTGATTTGGTGGATAGTTCATTCTGTTAACACATACAGCATGTAGGCATTTCTGAAAAATGGACAGAACTTTGTCTCAGGTGGCGCCCTCTAGGGGTAGCATCTGGCAGTGTTCTCACCTGTTGCTTCAGTTGGGTTCCACTGGCATGGACTCATTAGCCAATGGATGAGAATCTGAATTGCTTCCAATATATCTACATTGGTAAAACCAAGTTTGAAAGCATTAATGCAGGGTGGGGGGGGCTAATAAAAAAAAAAATCTGTTTCCATGACCCTAATAAAAGATGATTATTGTTGTATTTTAACTTCCAATGAACAATACACCAGTCCCACTTTTGCAGTCAAAACAGCCCTGACCTGTCAAGGCATGGATGACACTAAACAGTGCTGCCAACCTACCAGACTGAGATTTACTGGCACAACATGCAAAATTTACTGGCACAACCAAGTTTTTACTGGCATTTCCAAAAGTTACAAAATTACAGTTGTAAGTGCAAATTTCAGTATTTAGGCTACAAACAAGTGCGACATGCAATTAGCAATGTGATTTTAAGGTAGATATTAAGGCAAAACACATTTCTTATATTATTTTTGATATAGTAAGTAACTGAGGGACAGGACTCGGGAGGGCAAGAAATTAGAATGGGCCGGCACACACACATGATATTGACGCTCACAGTGACAGTGACAGCAGTGTGCAGTAGCACAGATGTTGATAACACCTCACCGACATGACACGTTCCCTCCTGAGTCACAGTGACAGTCTCTTTCCATGCCAGGTGGTCCTTTCAGCCCACTCCAGTCCAACCAGCACTGACAGTCCCACTCCCAGCTTGCCTTGCTCCCGTCCCGCAGACCTGCACAGGAGGCTCCGGCCATTCCGCTCAGCTCCCTCACACCATGACATCACACGACACGCCTCCGTCAGACCAACCTCTCACTGGTGCCACCCAAACACACTGTAGCAGGCAATTGGATTGTCTTGGCCATCTCCAAGCACCACAGACATATTTTTTACTGCCAACCTTTTCCTGTCACTGGCATTTACTGGCAGGAGAAAAGTGCCTGTTTTTTACTGGCTGCCAGTAAAAATACTGATGGTTGGCACCAAGCTCTTAGTAGCAGATCCCATAAGTTGCGAGGTGGGGCCTCCATGGATCAGACTTGTTTTTCCAGCACATCCCACTGATGCTTGATGGGTTGTGCTATGGAGAATTTGGAGGCTCGTTGTTGTGTTCCTCAAATCATTCTTGAACCATTTTTGCAGTGTGACAGGGCACATTTTCCTGCTGAAAGGAATACTGTTTTCATGAAGGGGTGTACTTGGTCAGCAACAATGTTTAGGTAGGTGGTATGTGTCAAGTAACATCCACATGAATGGCAGGACCCAACGATTCCCAATAGAACATTGCCCAATGCTTCACACTGCCTCCGCCGGCTTGCCTTCTTCCTATATTGCATCCTGGTGCCATCCCTTCCCCATGTAAGTGATGCTCATGCACCCAACCATGATGTAAAAGAAATCACGATTCATCAGACCAGGCCACCTTCTTCCATTGCTCCATGGTCCAGTTCTGATGCTCACATGCTGATTGTAGGTGCTTTTGGCTGTGAATACGGGTCAGCGCGGGCACCCTGACTAGTCATCGGCCCATACAAAACAAACTGCAATGCCCAATTTTTCTGCTTTTAACACAGCAACTTTAAGGACAACATGTTTACTTGCTGCCTAATATATCCCACTGACTTTCAGATGCAATTGTAATGAAATAGTCAATGTTCATATTAAAAGCTGCCCCCCGCAAGAATTCTACAAGTCTAGTGATGATGTCATTGGGAGTAATAAAAGCTTCTATTCACTACAGGAACAAGGCAAAAGATAAAAATATTGGGACATGCTCTACATGGGAAGAGGGAGGTTTACAGGTACATTTTGATCACACCTACAATATACAAACCATTTAAAGGTTGGTAAATGCTAAATGCCATACAAAACAAAGAAGTTAATGTATATTTAGGTGTTACTTGATACTTTAGAGCAGGCATATACACTTAGCGGACCTCCAGCTGTTGCAAAACTACAGGTCCCATCATGCTCCTGCCTCTGGGTGTCATGGTTGTGGTTGTCAGAGTCTTGCTATGCCTCATGGGACTTGTAGTTCTGCAACAGCTGGAGGTGCTAATTGAAATATGCTAATTGCATATCCCTGCTTTAGAGGGTAATTGAGGCAAATTGATTCACAACAAGGGTACCTAGTAAATATATGTAGTACAATGGGTCACAAAGTAACATAACTTTATTTGCTTTACCTGTTCTTTTTTTATTATTGAATTTATATTTATTTTGGCCTATGTTTGCTGTGTATTGCATTTCATTAATATATAGATATAAAAGTACAGGTCTTCTGTTTATCACACAGGCACAAGGTACACAACTCACGAAGCAGTTGACAAATGACTGCAGTCGTGTTGTGCCTTATACGTAAAGTGAAATTACACCCTCATTTTAAGCACTTTTAGCAGTAATCACTTACTGTGTATACAACTTCTTTATCTCTTCAAGTGACATTAAAGTCTAGTTTTTTTTTCGTTTAAAAATAACAAACATGTTATATACTTACCTACTACTTACCTGCTCTGTGCAGTGGTTTTGCACAGAGCAGCCCCGATTCTCCTTTTTTCAGGTCCCTCACCGGCGCTCCTGGCCCCTCCCTCCTGCCAAGTGCCCTCACAGCAAGCAGCTTGCTATGGGGGCACTCGAGCAGGCTCGCTCTCAAGCAGCTGCTCTGTGTATCAATTTAGACATGGAGCCACGGCTCAGCCCCACCCCCTCTCTCTCCTCATTGGTTCACTGACTTTGATTGACAGCAGCGACCCCTGCTGTCTCAGTCAATGAGGAGGGAGAGTCCCTAGACAGCCAAGGTTCTCGTGCACATCGTGTGGACATCAATCAGGGCAGACCCCCTGCCCTGTCAGGGGAGCCACCGATTGGCTCTCTACTCGGCTCTTTACCGAGATGCCGCGCCACTGTTCGGCGCGCTGTGCGCCCCCACAGGCGTGAGCCGGCAGTTATGCTAAAAGACGTCATATGATGTCCAGTCAGGATAACTGAACCACCACCCGGCCGTCATTTTGTTATAGGCCGGGCGGGAAGTGGTTAAAGTGTATCTTGGGTCAAAATATATAATCATATATTAATTTATACATTCATTATTTCTAGCTGACTCCTATTACTCTGAATGATTTTAAGCTTTATAAACTTCTGTGACATGTAGTCACTATGCTCTGTGATTAGTCACTGCTGTGTCACACATTTCACTGAGCCTGCCTTTTGAACTACAAAGCTGTTGAGAGTTTCAAGAGGTAAAATCAGCACAGGAAGCACTGCTTGCAGGCAGCAAGGTACCATGGGATATGTAGTCCTTAGACATTGAAAATAAACAGCAGAGAAGAAGATCCAAAGCATGCAGGGAATCCAGATTGTGAAAAGAGATGACCAGCAGACAGACAGAACTCATAACATGACAGGAGATTTTCAAGTAATCTTATATTGGATTGTCAACATTAATAGTTGTGTCAGGGATGCCTTATACAGGCATCCAGCACGGGTGATCAGATCGGTAGGCTGCACCATAAAGGAGTCAGGAAACAGATGGATAAGTGAAATAAATGTATTTATTAAGGATAAAGACACACTAAACAACCGACACTGATAAACCATCAACAAACAAGTGAAAAAGCACAAGTACACCGAACCCCTAAACACACCTAACCAACTAAGTATACATAAATGTAAAGGACAAATAGGAATAACAGATAAAGGGAGACTGGAAACAGGTACCAGGGGACAGGTCTCAGGGTCAGGATTTGGGATACAGGGTCCAGGACAGAAGACAGGAACGGATCAGGCTCAGGCAGGAATCAGGCTTGCAGGGGGAATTCTGAAGCACTGAGCCTTGGTGAAGGGCGGGCTTATATTGTCCAGCAGTCCCACATCAGGTGTGGCTTGATTGTCAATTAGTATCTCGGCTGGGAGACACCCGCTGGTGGCCACCAGAACTACACCCTTTGGTGCTGAATGCAACAGTGCCACCAGTAGGTAAACCAAGTAATGACACCGTTCCTGACAACATGTTTATACTGATCTTACAATGCTGACGTTATAAATTGAAAGTGTATTCTGTGACCCTGAATTTTTTTAACTCCTTCCTGTAAAGCCTGGAAGTTCAAGGAAGCAGCAATGAGAGAGGGAGCCAGGAGCATTGAAAGTTGCAAAAAAATGCAAGTGCTGGGGTAAGAATTGTAAAACGTAGTTTACTGGGGAATTCCTATTTTTTGTGCTTAATGTGTTCAGCTATAAAGATGCTGAGGGTGCGATATTACTCCTAAAGTTTTTAAAGAATCTTAACTGCAATGTGTTATAAAATAAATACAGCACATTTTCATTCCAAACTGTAGCCTTTTTCCTGCTAGTGACATGATGCCATAGACCGCGCTCTGTCAAATGGAGTTACAGATGGAATTTCACATTTCACTATAAGAGCATCTGCTAGTAAAGCACATTTATTAATTTGTAATATTGTTGAATGTATTTTTTAAAGTGTATCTAAACCCTAGAATAGAATGTATTATAGTGCAGCCTACCAGTCTTTAGATGTGCCAGGTGAATTTGCTTTCTTTATTCAGCCTTGTTGTCTTTTATTTTTGCCTGGTGATCCTGCCAGTAACATCCTTCCTGTCCTAGTGTGACAATGCTCACTTAATTACTCAACCACTCACCTCAGTATCTATATGTATGGAGAAGTAGCATCGTCAGCCTAGCACAGTAACCTTCCCCTCTCCTCTTTTCCATAACAATATAGGGAAAGGCAGGGGCGTTGCTAGGGGGTGGCTATTGGGGCTATAGCCCCGGATCTGGGGCCCATAGCCCTGAGTCTCTTGCTGCAGGGTCCCTGCCTAACCAGCGGGTTGCGGCTGCTGCGACGGGCAGGCTGGCTGCATTAGAGAGGCTGGAGGAGAAGAGAGAAGCGAGAGGGCGGACGAACAGAGATGACATCTCTCACTGCCCGTCACACATCAGCGCTCTTCCACCCTCACAGCATGGTGGAGTGGAGGTCACGTGCTTCCTGTCATCGTGGAGCTCCACTTTGCAGCCAGACCCCCTTGCTTCAATGTCGGAGGTGCAGCGGGTAGCGGCGAGATGACATCATCTTTCACTGCCCACCCTGCATCACCGCTCTCCTGCTCTCACTAAATGGACCAGTGCTGTCAGCCTGCCACCAATGCAGTGTCAATGCACATTTGGTAGCACTAGCTGGCATGGCAAGTTACAATCCACATCAGGTGGCAAGTGACAATCTGCAAATGGTGGCAGGAGATTGGCAATCTGCAAATTGAGCCAGCAGACATGGCAAGTGACAATCTGCAAATGGTGGCAGGTGACGTGGCAAATGACAATCTGCAAATGGTGGCAAGAGATGTGGCAAGTGACAATCTGCAAATGGTGGCAGGAGACGTGGCAATCTGCAAATTGAGCCAAGAGACATGGCAAGTGACAATCTGCAAATGGTGACAGGAGACGTGGCAAGTGACAATCTGCAAATGGTGGCAGGAGATGTGGCAATCTGCAAATGGTGGCAGGAGATGTGGTAAGTGACACGCCCAGGGCTCCCACTGATTCTGCAGTATGGTGAGTTGAACCACTTCATTATATATTAGACAATAGAAATAATGCACTTTAATCACCCTGACACCATATCAACCATGGTGCCATGATGATTGAAGCGCCAGCCATCGCCCGTGAAAAATTGCTTAGGTCTCCCCCAACCCCCCCCCCCGGGGACATGCAAAAAGGTTGGTGACCACTGCTATGGGCTCTAGCCCCAGATCTTTTGCAGATCTAGCAACACCCCTGGGGAAAGGGTTCGGTAGTCATTAGAGATAGCTAGGAACAATGTAACTGATACAATGGCAGCAGAGGCAGAAAGCATACAAGATTTTTTTGCGATACAGCACTGCGTCAGTTTAACTGACAATTGCGCGGTCGTACGACACTGTACCCAAACAAAATTGACGTTCTTTTTTTCCCACAAATAGAGCTTTCTTTTGGTGGTATTTGACCATCTCTGCGGTTTTTATTTTTTGCACTATAAACAAAAAAAGAGCGATATAATAAATATCCCCAATTTTTTTTTTAAAAAAGCTAATTTTTTCCTCAGTTTAGGCCGATATGTATTCTTCTACATATTTTTGGTAATAAAAGTCGCAATAAGCGTTTATTGATTGGTTTGCACAAAAGTTATAGCGTCTACAAAATAGGGGAATTTATGGCATTTTTATCATTTTTATAAAAATATATACCGTATTTTCCGGCGTATAAGACGACCTTTTACAGTAAAAAAAAACAGGCAAAAAGCGGGGGGTCGTCTTATACACCGGGTATAAAGCTGGGGTTGTCATATGCCAGCCACCCGCTGCATGTTAAGCCCTCCGGATGCTCGCTGAGTGTGCGGTAATACTGTATACATACAGTATAGTACTGTAAGTTATAAACAAATATATACCGCGCTGTCTCAAAAAAAAAAAAAAAAAAAAAAAAAAAAAAACTAAAGCAGCCAGCACAGCAGTGGATAAAGTTGCAAAAATGACAAATAGGGTGAAATGTGCAGCGCTTATGTGATCATATAAACCATGACAAATAATATTAGTACAGAAAACTTGAATAATAAATGATGTGCTCAAAAATACTCCAAGCAGTCCTCTATTATGACATGTGATGTCTATAAACAGAGTAACTGGACGTGTGATGTCCAAAAAAGAAAAAAGTCAGTGACAAGCTTCAGTCATGTGTGATGATAATCCTCAACCACATGTGGATATAATATAGTGACAGTCTTTAACTTCAAATAAGTATGATGTAATAACAGTTAATAGTGGGTCCACCACCAAAGACACCAGAAGCTGCTTACCAGAGGGATTGAACTCAAATAGGTGTACACCTAGTGAGTCAATCAAGCTTTGTGGTATAATATACCAAGGGGATCTGATGCTCTATCCAGATATGACCTCCAGATGGACCTCCGAACAAGTGTAAGGTATGGATGGACTCAGTAGATATAGGCAGTCAGCCCCATAATTAAAAGAAAGAGGAAGGCATATAGTGTAACTCCGTATGGAAATTTTAATACATAAAAAGCAAAGAAAATACACTCACGTGTTAAGCAGTAAAATCAAGCGCTTGTATAAAAGAAGACAGTGGTCTCAGCATATCCTTCCAGTATCCATATATCCATACAGTATACACCGCTGAGCCAATCCCTGCGAGCAATGTATTCTATTAATGAATACAGAGCCTGCTCGGATTGGAGTAACAACCTGTGCCAATCCGAGCAGGCTACATACAGTAGCCTGCTCGGATTGGCTGTGAGAGTCAGAGACGCGGGCTGATGATGTTACAGCCTCTGCCAATCCGAGCAGGCATTGTATTCATTAATAGAATGCATAGCTCGCTGTGATTGGCTTAGGGCGGTATACTGTATGTATACTGTGAGACAGCATGTTACCCGGTACCAGCATAGTTTCTGAACATACGATATTACTGCACAGGGGGGTAGTCTTATACAGAGAGTATAGCACAAAACCAACATTTTAAATCGAAAATTAGGGAGTCGTCTTATACGCCCAGCCGCCTTATACGCCGACAAATACGGTAAATCTTGCAAGCTACTCTAGAGCAACCTGAAACTGCAATCAGCGTCAGGTATAAAGTAACCTGAGGTTACAACCTAGCGTTAGGTGTGGTATAACAAGTGCAAAGTGCAAATTCACAGCTGCTAAGCATTGATCACAATCCCATAATCTGTGAAAACATATATACAAAAAACAAAAAAATGCAGCGCTGTGAGATACTGAATCTTACAAATGCATAAATAGTGCCATAAACAATTAAAGTCAATATTGCTAAAAAATGTAACTATGAATATAAAAAAAATATTTTTTTGTGTAACATGCAAGCTCACAGTGAAAAAATGTAGTATTATTGCTTAATATCAAGTGTCCAAAAAAAAAAAAGAGATATATTTTTCTCCCAATTTACATCAATCCACAGAGACAAAAGTGCAAATTGGGGTATTATACGTATTAATGTCCAAAAGGTGACTCTAGTGATGATAATCCTGATCAGAAGAAGGTGACTTCACACACGTGCACCCCCCCTTGTGAATGCGCTCACCTCCAACAGTGTGACTGCACACTTAAGTTTGGTCCACATAAGCAGTTGAACCACTCCTGGGCTCTAAGTGAACCTGACTCAGCAGGATCCCACAGGAAAATCCAGAGAAGTTGTCCTCAATTTAATACAAGAAAGAGGCTGGCTAGTGCATTATCGCTAGTTTAACCACTTGAGCCCTGGACCATTATGCTGCCTAGGGACCAGAGGTCTTTTTCCAATTTGGCACTGCGTCACTTTAACAGCTAATTGCGCAGTCATGCAATGCTGTACCCAAACGAAATTTGCGTCCTTTTCTTCCCACAAATAGAGCTTTCTTTTGATGGTATTTGATCACCTCTGCAGTTTTTATTTTTTGCGCTATAAACGGAAAAAGACCGAAAATTTTGAAAAAAAATGATATTTTCTACTTTTTGTTATAAAAAAAATCCAATAAACTAAATTTTAGTCATACATTTAGGCCAAAATGTATTCGGCCACATGTCTTTGGTAAAAAAAATGTCAATAAGCGTATATTTATTGGTTTGCGCAAAAGTTATAGCGTCTACAAACTAGGGTACATTTTCTGTAATTTACACAGCTTTTAGTTTATGACTGCCTGTCATTTCTTGAGGTGCTAAAATGGCAGGGCAGTACAAAACCCCCCCAAATGACCCCATTTTGGAAAGTAGACACCCCAAGGAAATTGCTGAGAGGCATGTTGAACCCATTGAATATTTTTTTTTTTTGTCCCAAGTGATTGAATAATGACAAAAAAAAAAAAAATATTTACAAAAAGTTGTCACTAAATGATATATTGCTCACACAGGCCATGGGCCTATGTGGAATTGCACCCCAAAATACATTCAGCTGCTTCTCCTGAGTATGGGGATACCACATGTGTGGGACTTTTTGGGAGCCTAGCCGCGTACGGGGCCCCGAAAACCAAGCACCGCCTTCAGGATTTCTAAGGGTGTAATGTTTTGATTTCACTCTTCACTGCCTATCACAGTTTCGGAGGCCATGGAATGCCCAGGTGGCACAAAGCCCCCCCAAATGACCCCATTTTGGAAAGTAGAAACCCCAAGCTATTTGCTGAGAGGCATATTGAGTCCATGGAATATTTTATATTTTTACACAAGTTGCGGGAAAGTGACACTTTTTTTTTTTTTTGCACAAAGTTGTCACTAAATGATATATTGCTCACACAGGCCATGGGCATATGTGGAATTGCACCCCAAAATACATTTAGCTGCTTCTCCTGAGTATGGGGATACCACATGTGTGGGACTTTTTGGGAGCCTAGCCGCGTACGGGGCCCCGAAATCCAATCACCGCCTTCAGGATTTCTAAGGGTGTAAATTTTTGATTTCACTCTTCACTGCCTATCACAGTTTCGGAGGCCATGGAATGCCCAGGTGGCACAAAACCCCCCCAAATGACCCCATTTTGGAAAGTAGACACCCCAAGCTATTTGCTGAGAGGCATGGTGAGTATTTTGCAGCTCTCATTTGTTTTTGAAAATGAAGAAAGACAAGAAAAAACATTTTTTTTTTCTTTTTTCAATTTTCAAAACTTTGTGACAAAAAGTGAGGTCTGCAAAATACTCACTATACCTCTCAGCAAATAGCTTGGGGTGTCTACTTTCCAAAATTGGGTCATTTGGGGGGGTTTTGTGCCACCTGGGCTTTCCATGGCCTCCGAAACTGTGATAGGCAGTGAAGAGTGAAATCAAAAATTCACGCCCTTAGAAAGCCTGAAGGCGGTGCTTGGATTTCGGGGTCCCGTACGCGGCTGGGCTCCCAAAAAGTCTCACACATGTGGTATCCCCGTACTCAGGAGAAGCAGCAGAATGTATTTTGGGGTGTAATTTCACATATTCCCATGGCATGTTTGAGCAATATATCATTTAGTGACAACTTTGTGCAAAAAAAAAAAAAAAACAATTTGTCTCTTTCCCGCAACTTGTGTTGCAATATAAAATATTCCATGGACTCGACATGCCTCTCAGCAAATAGCTTGGGGTGTCTACTTTCCAAAATGGGGTCATTTGGGGGGGGGTTTGAACTGTCCTGGCATTTTATGCACAACATTTAGAAGCTTATGTCACACATCACTCACTCTTCTAACCACTTGAAGACATAGCCCTTTCTGACACTCATTGTTTACATGAAAAAGTTATTTTTTTTTTGCAAAAAAATTACTTTGAACCCCCAAACATTATATATTTTTTTAAAGCAAATGCCTTACAGATTAAAATGGTGGGTGTTTCATTTTTTTTTTTTCACACAGTATTTGCGCAGCGATTTTTCAAACGCATTTTTTGGGGAAAAAACACACTTTTTTAAATTTTAATGCACTAAAACACACTATATTGCCCAAATGTTTGATGAAATAAAAAAGATGATCTTAGGCCGAGTACATGGATACCAAACATGACATGCTTTAAAATTGCGCACAAACGTGCAGTGGCAACAAAATAAATACATTTTTAAAAGCCTTTAAAAGCCTTTACAGGTTACCACTTTAGATTTACAGAGGAGGTCTACTGCAAAAATTACTGCCCTCGATCTGCCCTTCGCGGTGATACCTCACATGCATGGTGCAATTGCTGTTTACGTTTGACGACAGACCGCCGCTTGCGTTCGCCTTAGCGCGAGAGCAGGGGGCGACAGGGGTGCTTTTTTTTTTTTTTTTTTTTTTTCCTTTATTATTTTTTTGCTTTTTTATCTTATTTTTAAACTGTTCCTTTCATTTTTTTTTTTTTTTTTTAATCATTTTTATTGTTATCTCGGGGAATGTAAATATCCCCTATGATAGCAATAGGTAGTGACAGGTACTCTTTTTTGAAAAAATTGGGGTCTATTAGACCCTAGATCTCTCCTCTGCCCTCAAAGCATCTGACGACACCAAGATCGGTGTGATAAAATGCTTCCCCAATTTCCCAATGGCGCTATTTACATCCGGCGAAATCTAAGTCATAAAATGCTCGTAGCTTCCGGTTTCTTAGGCCATAGAGATGTTTGGAGCCACTCTGGTCTCTGATCAGCTCTATGGTCAGCTGGCTGAATCACCGGCTGCATTCTCAGGTTCCCTGTTGAGACAGGAGAGCCAGAGAAAAACACGGAAGACGGTGGGGGGGGCATTCCCTCCCAAGGCTTGTAAAAGCAGTCTAGAGGCTAATTAGCCGCTAGGATTGCTTTTGCATGAAAGCCAACCGCTGGCTGAAAAGAATGATACCAAGATGATACCTAAACCTGCAGGCATCATTCTGGTATAACCATTCAAAGTCGTGAATGGCGTACCTGAAGACAAAAAACTGAAAATTCCTATCATAATACTTACCGTAATTTTCCTTTCCTGATGGACTCCATGGCAGCAACGTGTGGGTTAAGTCCCGCCTCTACTACCCTATAGGACACTACTCCCATAAATCTTTGCTCCCTGCCCCCGGCCGTGTTCGGTAACTAGCCTACTTCAGCCATTCGGGGAGGGAACTCCTGCTGCCATGGAGTCCATCAGGAAAGGAAAATTACGGTAAGTATTATGATAGGAATTTTCCGTTTTCCTGACAGACTCCATGGCAGCAACGTGTGGGAAATAACTCGCCATACACACCCGGGTGGGCTAAATGCTGAACAAAAGATTTATTTAACACTGTCAGCCGACAGCACTTTTAAACCAAATTTAACAGAAGATAAGGTTGCTGGCTCAACACAATAATGGGTCATGAAGGTATGAATCGAAGACCAAGAAGCTGCTCTGCAGATCACATCAGGAGCAACATGACGTGAGGCCGCCCAGGACGTCGAAAGACTTCTCGTAGAGTGAGCTGTAACCGCCTCAGGAGGAGCCAAGCCTTTCTCTCTGTAAGCCCATTGGATGGCTTGAACCACCCAAGCCGCGATGGATCTGACAGAAGCCCTAGAGCCCCTGTTTTTCCCATGGAATAGAACAAAAAGAAATTCAGATTGACGGAAAGGTGCCGTAACTTCCAGGTATTGATTGAGAGTAGCTCCTACATCGAGAGGGTGTGGATCTGGACCTCCCGTGGATTTGAAGGTAGGGAGTGTGATATCCTGGTTCTCGTGAAAGACCGAGGTAACTTTGGGATTTGTCCCAAGCATTGGTATTAGGACCACTCTGTCCGGAAAAAAGGTGATGAATGGTTCCTTGGACCCCAGGGATTGAATTTCCGAGACCCTCTTCGCCGAAGTTATAGCTATCAGGAACGAAGTCTTGAGGGTTAATTCTCTGACTGAGAGAGATCTGTTAAGTTGAGCAAAGAAATCCAGGACTAACGGAAGATCCCATTTGGGGAATCTGGGTTTCCTCTGTGGCCTAAGCCTGACTGCTCCTTTGAAAAATTGCTGGACCAGAGGGTGCTTGGCCCATGCGACTCCGGAGAAAGCTGATATTGCAGAAACCTGGACACGAAGAGAACTGACGGACAGTGAGATGTCCAGACCCGTCTGCAGAAAACTTAGAACGTCCTGAATCGCCAGATTATCACAGGAGTTGGACCTGGAAGACATATGGCTGCTAAATTTCGCCCAGATCCTCTCATACACTCGGTTGGTACTATTCCTTCTTGAACTAAGGAGAGTGGGAATTACTTCATCGGCCTAGCGCCTCCAACCTTCCCCTTTCAAAAGCCAAGCCCTTAGGCGCAGGTGATCCGGGCAAGGGTGTAGCCTCGACCCCTGAGACAGGAGGTCTGGTCTGGAAGGAAGAGGGATCGGATCTCGGACACTGAGGAGTGTTAGGAGAGGGAACCAGGGCCTGTTGGGCCAGTAAGGAATTATCGCTAACACCTCTGCTGTCTCTGCCCTGAGCCTCTTCAGGAATTGGAGAATGATCGGAGTTGGCGGAAAGGCATAGGCTCTGTTGAACCACCATTTCTCCGTCAGGGCGTCCACCCCATACGCTTGAGGGTCCCTGTACCTTGAATAGTATCTTGCCATCTTTTTGTTGCAGGGGGAGGCGAACAGGTCGACTTCCGGAAGGAACCCCAACGAAAGAATCCACTTGAATACTTCTTCGTGGAGAGACCACTCGTTGTTGTCTAGGAGCCTCCGAGAAAGGAAGTCTGCCTGAACATTCTGAACCCCTGGAACATATGTCGCTGTCAGATCCTTCAGGTTTTTCTGGGCCCAGGACATAATTGGCTCTACCTCTTGTAGTAAGGAGAGACTTCGAGTCCCCCCTTGCCTTCTTATGTATGCCACTGCTGTGGTATTGTCCAGTCTGAGTAGGACCGAGGAGCCTTGAATGAGATGCCGAAACGCCAGAAGTGCCTGGAAGGCTGCTCTCAGCTCCAGGATGTTTGACACTATCCTTCTGGAGGGGAATTCCCAAGTGCCCTGAGCCACTTCCGCCAGACAGTGGGCACCCCAGCCCCTGTTGCTGGCGTCTGTTGTTATAGTCACCCAAGAAATGGGAAGGATGGAATGGCAGTTGGAGAGGTTCTCCCGTTGGAGCCACCATAGGAGAGAGTGCCTCATGGATGCAGTAATCCGAATCAGCTGGGTCTTGCTGCCCTTCCACTGGTGAAGGAAGCCCTTCTGAAAAGGCCTCATTCTCCATTGGGCCCACCTCACCATCGGAATCGTCGCCACCATAGTGCCAATGATCCTCAGGCATTGGAGAGCGTGAAGATGAGGAGTAGAAAGAGCTGGGTGGATCCTGTCTCTGAATGTCGAGATCTTCTCTTCCGGTAACGAAATGGTGCCTCTGACCGTGTCGAAGAGGGCACCCAAAAACACCAGAGACTGAGATGGGTCTAACTGGCTCTTCTCCTGGTTCAGAATCCATCCGAATTCCTGTAGTGTGGAAATCACTTGCCCTCTGTGTGCTATGAGTTGCACCCTGTCCTGTGCCAAGAGAAGCAGGTCGTCCAGGTAGTGATGTAGACGAATCCCCCTGGTTCTCAGGAGAGCTACTATTGCCAACAGCACCTTTGAGAAAACCCGAGGAGAAGTTGATAACCCGAAGGGAAGGCATGTAAATTGTAAGTGAAGCTTGCCCACGGAGAAGCGGAGAAATTGTTGAAAGTTTTCCGCGATGGGGACGTGAAAATAGGCGTCCTTGAGGTCTATGGACACCATCCAGTCCCCTGGTTGAACCAACTGTTGAATTGTGGAGAGTGTTTCCATCTTGAACCTCTCCTTTTTGATGAAGCGATTTAGATGGGTTAGGTCTATGACCGGCCTCCAGGCCCCACTCTTTTTCTGAACCAGAAAGAGGGGAGAATACATTCCCATGCCTTGCTGGCTGACTGGGACTGGGATGACAGCGCCTTGGGCCAACAAAGATTCTATGTAGGCTAAAAGTATTGTCCTTTTTTCTTCTGATGCCGGAAGAGTAGTGGGTACCCACCTGAGTCTGGGAGGGTCGGTAAAGGTCCAGGCATGACCAGAGGAGACTGTCTTGATTGTCCAGAAGTTGTGAATCGAAGCCGCCCAGACATGCCGAAAGTGGAAAAGACGGGCCCCCACACGGTCTGCCTGAGCGGGCCCACTTTCAAAAAGATTTGGAAGGTTGCCTCTCCCCTTTCGACTCACTACCTGCAGCCTTCTTAAAGGACGATTGCCTTGATTTCCAGGATCTGGAGAATTCCCGGCCTGGCTTGTAAGTACGAGCCTCTCTGGATCGATCTTGATATTGCCTCTTCGGGAAGGATCATCTTTGGCCTTGCAGGCGCCTATCCTGAGGTAGGAACCCCGACTTCCCGCCAGTAGCCCGTGTAATGGCCTCATCCAGCTTGTTGCCAAAAAGAGAAGAGCCCCCGTAGGGAATTCGGCACCATACCTGCTTAGAGGCTGGGTCAGCCAGCCAAGGGCGGAGCCAAAGAGCCCGCTTGGCGGTGACCGACGAGAGCATTACTCGGGCCGCCAGACGAATGATGTCAATCGAGGCCTCACCCAGAAAGGCCGATGCTAGCCTTAATTCTTGAATAGGCGAGTTCTTCGTTGTGTCATCTGAAATATTCCTTAGCGTATCTTGAACACTATCCGTCCACACCTCCATAGCTTTGGACAGGGCTGCCAGGGCTAAGGCTGGTTTGCAAGCCATGCCTGCTGTAAGGTACACTCTCCTCAGATCAGCATCAATCCATCTGTCTTTAAAGGACACTGTGTCCTCCAAGGGGAGTGTCACGTGTTTTACCAGCCTCATCACAGCTGCGTCCACCAATGGAGCTGATTCCAGATGCTTCACTTCTTCCTCCCTAAAAGGATAAAGCTTTGAAATTTTAGTAAGCATGGAGTTTTTCTTCTCCACCTTGTTCCATTCATCTGTGATGATCTCGCCCAACTCAGAAAAGAAAGGAAAGTTAACTCGCTCCTTCTTTAGCTGTTTAAAGAATTTTCTCTGTTTGGGAGGGACAGCCGTCGGATCCTCCCAATTTAAAGTTTCTCTAATAGCCTTGACCAAGGGAGGTAGCAGAGCGAAGTCAAAACCCACACAGGTATTATCTTCATCCGAGTCACTGTCAGAGTTGACCACTGAAGGGTGGCTAGGTACAGAGGACTCCCAGGTGTCCTGCAACTGAGTTTCCCTCACTGGGGAACCTGGTGGCTCTGCCTGAGGGGTAACAGGCCGGACTGCCTCAATACCCTTAAGTGATTCCTTTACAACCCTCTCAACTAGGGCTTTAAGTTGTTGGTCCGAATCACCTCTTTCCCTGGAAGCTTTGGCGAAGCAGGAATCGCACAGCGATTTACCGACAGGTACTTGCGATCTGCATCCCCAGCAGACACTTGATGAGTGGCTGGAGTGGGCCACTGAGGAGTGCGAGCGCTCCTCACTACGGTGTCCTGATTTTTAGGAGGAGCCGTAATGCTTAGATTTGGAAGAGGATTGCCGGTGATGCGACTTTGACGAATCACTTCCTTTGTGCGAGCTGCGACGCTGTTCTGACCTGGAAGGGCTAAAGCAAAAGACAGAGAACCACAGAAACAAAACAGAGCAGTTAGAAAGAACGATCATCTGTGGAAATACACCCCCCCCACCCGCCTAAGGGCCCTCGGCAATGGGACCTGCCCCTGTACCTTGTGAGAGGAGGCTGGCCAGAGGCAGGCGGTGGAGTGCTCATGTCTTCAGAAATATCCATCTGACTGCAAAGTTAACGTAAAGCAAACAAATTAACTTGGCTATGAGCCAGGGAGCGACAGCCCTCCTGTATGTAAAGCTACTTACCAGTAGCTGATTCACTGGAGCGTGGGGAAGAGCCAAAAACAGCCTGCAGGCATTCCCAGGGTCTGCAGGCTATTTTCCCAGTTTAAATAGGGCGCCCCAGTGACGTCACCGCCCGTGACGAGCGAACGCCAGTGCGCATGCGCGATTAGCGGCGACTTGCCGCTATCGCGCATGCGCGAAAAACCAAGCCTCGGTTTCGTGCCGTCCGCGCATGCGCAGTACGGCCGGACACAAAGTGAAAGTAAAAACGGTGGCTGGAACGCAGGAAGAACCAGCCGCCATGCCTGCAACCACATAAACAGTAAGACGAAGGGGAAAGACACACAAGGGAGAGAAACAACAAGGAATTCCAACAGAAACTGCTGCCATGATAGCAAGGAAACATCTCACCAATCCCGCCACGATCATCAGGCCGAAGGTAAACACCGGACTTTCCAGGGGCAACAAGGGGTCACCTGCTAATAGCTGGCTATCCAACCCATGCGCGGCCTCGCCTCTGCCAGTGGCCAGGGAAAACGGCTTCTTCCTGCGCCTCTTCCAATGCCCCACTCCATACCCTGCTAATAGCTAGGGCTTAGCGGAGTAATGCGACTTATCCTGATCCAAGTCGCAGCTCGGCCAACCTTGATCGTGGGGATAAACATCTTCAGGTAGGAAGACCAACACTAGGTCTTGCGAGGAGGACAAAAAAAGAACACGGCCGGGGGCAGGGAGCAAAGATTTATGGGAGTAGTGTCCTATAGGGTAGTAGAGGCGGGACTTAACCCACACGTTGCTGCCATGGAGTCTGTCAGGAAAAATGGTTAACAATAAAGCACAGTAAACGGTAAAGTATAAAAAATTGCATACCTGAAAAGCAAACATGATAAAACATAATAACAATAAAACATTGCAGAATAGAATACAGTAAAAAAGAGCAGAACAATAGAGAGAGAGAATAGAGAGAGAGAGAACAATGAAACGACAACTATTTTTTTTTATTTTATATATTTTTTTTTTATTTTTTACACTTTTTTTGTAACTAACTTTTATAACTGTAACCGGTTCCAGGTTCGGGTGTCTCAAAATGCGATGGCATCTTGGGAGACCCTGTGAAAGTGTGCCTAGTCTGTGCAATGCTGTACCCTACGCTAATACTCAACTAGTGAATGGTAGATTTCAAAACATTCACCAATGCAAAGACCAGGATTGTCAGGACAGGAGGGACAATAATAGCGGGTGTCACGCCTATATCCGCGCTTGCTGCAGACACAACATCTTTTTTGGGGGGGTTCGTTGGGTAGGGGTACTCGGGAGGACATAAAGAAAATGCCTCTCATGCAGCTGACTGCATTTGGTTGGGGATGTGAATGGGGGAAGTACGGGCGCTGCAGAAGCGGTGGGTTCCCAATTAGGATTGGCGAATGCAGCAGGAAGGGCACTATGGGCACGACGGGCCTGTGTTTGTCTTCTTGGTGGCAGCGGGACACTACTTGTGCTTGCCACCTCACCAGCTTGAACTGCACTTATGGGACTCGCCACGTCACCAAGTGTTACTGCAGTGCTGGTTTGACTACGACCGGGGTGTACTAGGCCGCTGGCGCTTGCCAGTTCAATAAAAAGCTACCAAAAAAACTGTTAGCGATCGCAGGGATCAGGCCTGACTCTGCGAACGCTGCAGTTATGCGTTAAGTGTTTTGTAAGTGACAGTGATCGATCGATACTGCACTTGGGTGGGCTGAGCTGGGCCGGGCGGAGGGGCAAAATGCAGGTGCTAGCAGGTATCTGGGCTGATCCCGCTAACACTGCGTTTTTGGGAACCCTAAACTGCTGGGGACGCCAGTATAGATCTGATCGGATCAGATATTGATCCGTTCAGATACTATACCACTAAGGGAGGCGTATGCTGCGTGCGTGGGTGTTAGCGGTACTGGCGCTAACCTGACGCTGCTTGGGGCTGGTGCTTGCCAGTTCACCAAAATACTACCAAAAAAACTGTTAGCGATCGCAGGGATCAGGCCTGACTCTGCGAACGCTGCAGTTATGCATTTAGTGTTTTGTAAGTGTCAGTGATCGATCGATACTGCACTTGGGTGGGCTGGGCTGGGCCGGGCGAGGGGCAAAAAGCAGGTGCTAGCAGGTATCTGGGCTGATCCCGCTAACACTGCGTTTTTGGGAACCCTAAACTGCTGGGGAGGATAGTATAGATCTGATCGGATTAGATATTGATCCGATCAGATACTATACCACTAAGGGAGGATACGGTGCGTGCGTGGGTGTTAGCGCTACTGGCGCTAACCTGGCGCTGCCTGGGGCTGGTGCTTGCCAGTTCACCAAAATGCTACCAAAAAAACTGTTAGCGATCGCAGGGATCAGGCCTGACTCTGCGAACGCTGCAGTTATGCGTTTAGTGTTTTGTAAGTGACAGTGATCGATCGATACTGCACTTGGGTGAGCTGGGCGGAGGGGCAAAACGCAGGTGCTAGCAGGTATCTGGGCTGATCCCGCTAACACTGCGTTTTTGGGAACCCTAAACTGCTGGGGACGCTAGTATAGATCTGATCTGATCAGATATTGATCTGATCAGATACTATACCACTAAGGGAGGCGTATGCTGCGTGCGTGGGTGTTAGCGGTACTGGCGCTAATCTGATGCTGCCTGGGGCGACGCATATCACCGCCGGGCGATCAGGGGGCTAAACCTTTATTCGGTAATAAACGGCGGGTGCCCTGACACTATAAACAATAAACGAACTAACCAGCGTCAACCGTAATACTTATACGGTGATCAGTGGTGAAAGGGTTAACTAGGGGGCAATCAAGGGGTTAAAACATTTATTCGGTAGTATATGGGGGTCCCTGTCACTATAAAACGCTGACGGCGAACCTAAATATTTACGTCCCTAATTAGCGTCACCAGCGACACTAATACAGCGATCAGAAAAATGATCGCTTAGCGACACTGGTGACTGGGGGTGATCAAGGGGTTAAAACTTTATTAGGGGGTGTTAGGGGGGTACCCTAGACCTAAAGGGGGCTAACACTCACTGACCTAACACTGTAACTGTCACAAACTGACACCAATGCAGTAATCAGAAAAAAAAAAAAAAAAAAAACCTGCTTGGTGTCAGTTTGTGACAGGGGGGAGGGTGATTGGGGGGTGATCGGGGGGGCGATCGGGGGGGGGAGACCGGGTGTTTTGTATGCCTGGCATGTTCTACTGTGTGTGTAGTATGTTTTCACTCACGGTGATGTCTTCTCCCCTCGGCGCTGGAACGGAAACTACCGAGCCGAGGAGAGATGACATCATTTCCTTTGCTGCTGTTTAGCATACAGCAGCAAAGGAATGTTCCCATTGGCCGGCGGCGATCGCGAGGGGGGGGCCACGAACGGATGGCCTCCCCCTCACCTCCAATTGCCGGGGAACAAAAGACGACCGCCTTGGGCACCGGGGGGGTCCGATCGGACCCCCCACCCGCGGAAGGCAAATCACGTACATGTATGTGATTTTGCCTGTCCGTGCCGCCTTGCCGACGTACATCGGCGTAAGGCGGTCGTCAAGTGGTTAAAAATGTATTTAGAAAACATAACATCAAGGTACTCACACCAAACTATAAAAGCATTAAGCGTAGGATTCCTCTCCAAACAACTTCCAAACTTGTATGTGTCAGCAGCTTTTACAGCTGTATCTGAGCTCCTCCACCGTCCTGGCCCCTCCCCTACATGTGACAAAACAGGTCTTGGTAGGTTTGCAGTTGTGCCATACTCTCTCCATTTTCGGATGATGGATTGAACAGTGCTCTGTGAGATGTTCAAAGCTTGGGATATTTTTATTATAACCTAACCTTGCTTTAAACTTCTCCAAAACTTGATCCCTGACCTGTCTGGTGTGTTCCTTGGCCTTCATGATGCTGATTACTTATTAAGGTTCTCTAACAAACCTCTGAGGGCTTCACAGAACAGCTGTATTTATACTGAGATTAAATTGCACACAACTGGACTCTATTTACTAATTAGGTGACTTCCAGGGCAATTGGTTCCACTAGATTTTAGTCAGGGGTATCAGAGTAAAGGGGGCTGAATACAAATGCACACCACACTTTTCACATATTTATTTGTAAAAAAAATGAAAAAACATTTATCATTTTCCTTCCACTTCACAATTATGTGACACTTTGAGTTCTTCTATTGCATAAAATCCCAATAAAATACATTTACTTTTTTGGTTGTAACACGACAACATTTTTAGAATTTCAAGGTGTATGAGTACTTTTTCCAGGCACTGTATAAACTGCCAAATATTATTTCTCATCAGCAGTATATCGCAGTCTTGAGACTTCTATCAGTGTCTGGTTAAAGCTTATAGGATGAGTTTTCATTCTGCTCTGACTGTCCTAGAAGGCTTCAGGACCCCTGACCCTCGGCCTGGACAGTGCTGATTGGCCCTGTGCTGATCACATGCACTCTCCTAAGAAAAAGAAAACTCTCTAGCAATACACACCAAACTGAGCATCTGCAGCTTGTCCCCTAGCCTCTGTTCTAGCATGAGATGGATTGGGGACAGTTGAAGAATGGGAAGAACCAGAGAAGATAGGATCAAACAGCCTTTTTACACAATGCAGAGAATTAAACCCTTATGTTCCATAGTGAGTATAAACAAGCTTTGGATTTAGTATCACTTTAAGGTAGAATTCCATCCTAACCCTAACTAGTCTTAAACATGTATCCCCCCCCCACAACACCTATACTGAGTGACCAGTGTAAAGAAGATATATACTGTATATACTTACCCATTTTCAGCCTGCTTTGGTCTGGTCACATAATCCAGCTACCCTGTGTCAGTCAGCAGTAGCTGTAGGAGGAGGAGGCAGTACCAACAATGGCTGGGACATGGAAGCCTATGGGTGACATCACTGCTCCTGGAATTCCTAGCTGTCAAGTGATCTCTCCTCCCCCCTGCAACCACTGCTAGCTAACACAGAAGATCATGCGACCTGAACTGGAGTGTACTGAAAATAGGTAAAAATATACATCTTTTTTACCACCGTACTCTGTATGGTGTTAGGAGGGGAGAGGGGACGCTTTTAAGTCTAGTTAGTGTAGGGATCTTCTACCCTCTGAATTTGTATATGCCTGTAAATAAATTGTGTGCACTTCCTACCCCTGAGTTGTTAGCTTTGAAAAACCCTGGAAGGGGGAAGTAGAGAGGGAGAGAGAAAGTCTCAGCCACATGTCCTGTCAATGCTGCTAATCCACAAACCAGAAGAAACTATTATACACTACTAGGGAGGGACTAAAGCGCCAAAGTAGATAGGCTGACTCTGAGTTCCAGTGCCACACAACAGTTCCTGCTGTCGAGAAGTCCCATTTCAGGTTGACGGATACCCCCGTGATGACTGATCTTGTTTTCAGGTCTCATAGGACACAAAGACAGGCACTGCATCATCCTCAGGGGCCCCTGCAACTGGACTTTGCTGCAACATTCATCTCGAGGTATCTCTATTAATACATATAAATACACATACATATGTGCAAAATTCCAACAGGTCTCTTATCAGTCCCTTTGCTGATAATATCTGTTTGTACATTGGATGTATGTACTATTATTAATCTCTTCTTATATAAAGCCTGTATTATTTCCATGCTGGAGTGCACCCATGTTAATGTTATATGCTGGTTGCAGTAGTTATTATGTTCCCAATTACTTTGATTAGATTACTGGTTAATTTCCCAGGAAGGGAACCTCCTCTGTTCACAGAGGCCTTGTCCTGGGTGGAGGCACTGCCATAGCTGCCAACTGTCCCGGATTTCCCGGGACATTCCCGGGACTTGGACTTCATTCCCGGATTTGTGGTGTCCCGGGAAATGTCCCGAAAAATCCGGTTCCCGTTTTTGAAACCGCCGCCGCCGCCGCTAGAGGTCGGCGGCCGGCGGAGACATTGTCTCCGCCGGCCGCCATTTTGTGGAAGTTCAGGAAGACGGCTGGGGGGGCTAGACGAAGCTTCTGCGTCGCCGCCCACCCCCTGCCCCGCTCCGCCTCGGCCCGCCCCACTCCGCCTCGCCCCGCTCCGCCTCGGCCCGCCTACCCCCCGCCCCGCTGCCAGTCTGATATGGAAAGGGGCGGGGGTTCTAGGTGGGGGGAGCGCGTGCACCGCTGTGGGACACCTGATGTGAGTGGGGGGGGCACTGGGGACACCTGATGTGAGTGGGGGGGGCACTGGGGACACCTGATGTGAGTGGGGGGGGCACTGGGGACACCTGATGTGAGTGGGGGGGGGCACTGGGGACACCTGATGTGAGTGGGGGGGGCACTGGGGACACCTGATGTGAGTGGGGGGGCACTGGGGACTCCTGATGTGAGTGGGGGGGGGGGCATTGGGGACACCTGATGTGGGGGGGGGGCACTGGGGACACCTGATGTGAGGGGGGGCACTGGGGACACCTGATGTGAGGGGGGGCACTGGGGACACCTGATGTGAGGGGGGGGGCACTGGGGACACCTGATGTGAGTGGGGGGGGCACTGGGGACACCTGATGTGAGTGGGGGGGGCACTGGGGACTCCTGATGTGAGTGGGGGAGGGGCACTGGGGACACCTGATGTGAGGGGGGGGGCACTGGGGACACCTGATGTGAGGGGGGGCACTGGGGACTCCTAATGTGAGGGGGAGCTCCACCGGGGACACCTGATGTGAGGGGGAGCTCCGCCGGGGACACCTGATGTGAGGGGGAGCTCCGCCGGGGACACCTGATGTGAGGGGGAGCTCCACCGGGGACTCCTGATTGTGAGGGGGGGCTCCGCCGGGGACTCCTGATGTGAGGGGGGGCTCCGCCGGGGACTCCTGATGTGAGGGGGGGCTCCGCCTCCCACTGACACCAACAAGGAGGATCTTCCACTGACACCATTTATAAGGCACTTTTCCTCCCACCAAGGTAAACAATTGGGCACTATTCCTTCCACTGAAAACAACAATGGGATAATATTCCTCGCACTAATACCAGTGATGTTCCCGCGCTTTTCCTCCTCCTCTACAGGCACTAGATAATTTTTTTCTCCCACTGTAGCTGGGGCATTTTCTACTCCCACTGGTGATAGACCCCCCCCCCCCCCCCAAAAGTCTGAAGGACAATAAACAGGCCCTTTAATTAGAAAGTTTGGAGAGCCCTGCTTTAGAGTATTACATCCAAAATTCATGCATATTCACGCAATACATGTGTGTGACACTCTTTCAACAAATGTTTTAGAAATAGACCCCAAAGTGTGCATAACAGTTGCCTAATATGATATTTGAAGAGAGGGGGACATCTCACTCTTACTTATGTGCAGTGTTTATACACTGCTCAAAAAAATTAAAGTGATACTTTGAAAACACATCAGCTCTCCAATGGGAAAAATATAATGCTGGATATCTATACTGATGTGGACTGGGTAAAGTGTTTGGAATGTAAGGATGCCACATCATTTGATGGAAATGAAAATTATCAACCTACAGAGGGATGAATTCAAAGACACCCTGAAAATCAAAGTGAAAAAATTATGCAGCAGGCTAGTCCATTTTGCTGATATTTCATTGCAGCAACTCAAAATGGTACTCAGTAGTTTGTATGGCCCCCACATGCTTATATGCATGCCTGACATCATCGGGGCTTGCTCCTAATGAGACGATGGATTGTGTATTGGGATATTTCCCCACAGATCTGGACCAGGGCATCACTGTGCTCCTGAACTGACGGAGGGGCAACCTAGCGGCGTCGGATGGACCGAAACATAATATCCTGGAGGTGTTCTATTGGATTTAGGTCAGACAAGCGTGGAGGCCATTCAATGGTATCAATTCCTTCATCCTACAGGAACTGGCTGCATACTTTAGCCACATGAGGCCGGGCATTGTTGTGCAACAGGAGGAATCCAGGACCCACTGCACCAGCGTAGGGTCTGACAATGGGTCCAAGGATTTCATCCTGATACCTAATAACAGTCACGATGCCATTGTCTAGCCTGTAGAGGTCTGTGCGTCCCTCCATGGATATGCCTTCCCAGAACATCACTGATCCACCACCAAACCAGTCATGCTGAACGATGGTATATGGTATATATATATATAACAGCATAGCATTCTCCATGGCTTCACCAGACCCTTTTACGTCTGTCACATGTGCTCAGGGTGAACTTGTTCTCATCTGTGAAAAGTACAGGGTGCCAGTGGCAGACCTGCAAATTCTGGTGTTTAATGGCAAATGCCAATCGAGCTCCACGGTGCCGGGCAGTGAGCACAGGGCCCACTAGAGGATGTTGGGCCCTCAGGCCACCCACATGAAGTCTGTTTCTGATTGTTTGGTCAGAGACATTCATAACAGTGGCCTGCTGGAAGTCATTTTTTAGGGCTCTGGTAGCGCTCATCCTGTTCCTACTTGCACAAAGGAACAGACATTAGTCCTGCTGATGGGTTAAGGACCTGCTACGGCCCTGTCCAGCTCTTATAGAGTGACTGCCTGTCTCCTGGAATCTCCTCCATGCTCTTGAGGCTATGTTGGGAGATACAGCAAACCTTCTGGCAATGGCACGTATTGATGTGCCATCCTGGAGGGGTTGGACTGCCTGTGCAACCTCTATAGGGTCCAGGTATCGCCTCATGCTACCAGAAGTGACACTGACCCTAGCCAAATACAAAACTAGTGAAAAACAGTCAGAAAAGATGAGTAGGGAAAAAAATGTCAGTGGCCTCCACTTGTAAAACCATTCCTGTTTTGGAGGTCGTTTCACTATTGCCCATCTAGTGCACCTGTTGTAAATTTGATTAACACCAAAGCAGCTGAAACTGATTAACAACCCCCTCTGCTACTTAACTGACCAGATCAATATCCCAGGAGCTTAATGCTCAACTTTGATTAAGTATTCCTTTAACTTTTTTGAGCCGTGTATATTACCATTGGCCTGTTTATATCGCAAGTGAAAATTAGGCCAGGTACAGCTGACTTGATAGCAAAAAATATTACTAAAATGCCACAGAATAAACATACACTCTATCAGCCAATTAATCAATCAATCTGCATTCTAGCCTGTAAATTCTCCATAAAGTACCGACACCATACCATAGACCGGAAAATGAAATCACCGGCCCTACTATTTTACAAATCAAACATCGCTGACTTATAAATAAAACATCATTTTTACAGCGGCACATTCATCACTCTTCAGTTATGCTGCCTCCACCATCATGTACATATCTGTTATGCTGTGGGCAGCGATCGGGTCATTTCCTATTAACTGCTGTATATTAAAACTGCATATCCATCACTGCTTCTATTTAACCTTGTGCCCTTATGACCAGATTCGGCTTAGGGAAAAGGGCCTAATTTGAATTTGGTCAAAAATTCAATATGTCCCTAAAAATAAAACAATATTGAAGACCTAAATATATATATATATATATATATATATATATATATATATATATATATATATATATATATATGGATCAGCTTTAAAACAAGGGAACTTGAAGTGAGACTGTCTTCTTGCTAGAGTAGTATGCTGGAGATTCCTGCCCATGTTTATACATCAATGAAGCAGAAATCATAAAAGTTTACCATGCAGGAGTTTACAGCTACAAAACACTATTTGTAGTGATCTCAAAAACATATAGTTATCATATAGGGATAATAACCCTCAGATATTCATTATATAAATAAAGAAAGGGAATGGAAATGGTTGATCACTTTTCCATAACCATAAATATGCAATATACATGTTACAACATATGAAGAAAAAATTACACAAACCAAAACAATGTTTTTTAAACATTAATCTTTTGTTATAGAATTATTTTGGTTTGCGTTCATTTTTTGTTATTCTCTTATCATATCTTGTAACATATACATTGTATATTTATGGTAAATTATGTGATGTAATTGTTTGCAGATATGTTTGTGGCTCTACTATTGGACAACACAATGTTCAACACCCATCCTGAAGAAGCAATTATTTATTGCAAAACGCACCAATTTTAAGCTCTGTGTTAAGAAAAATCTGTAAGGTGAACTTACACAGGACCCCTTCCTCGCCCCCCCCCCCCCCCCCCCCGGTCCCGCTGAGCTGGACTTCAGCAATCTCCCGTTCTAAGCCCTGGTAGATCTGCATCAAGAGAAATCCCCTGAGCTGAATGTCCAAAATGTACCTCGTCAGGAGGGATGTTCGCGGAGCATTCTAATTGGTCAGCACTATCACATGGGTGGCGCAGACCAATCAGCAACTGCTCACCCCGTCCTGTAAGCTATGGAGAAGACGCAGGGATGCCGAGGGGATTTCTAAGCCCCGGACTCCTGACGGGGATATACCAGGGGCTTAGAACGGGAGATTGCCGTGGTCCAGGTCAACGGGACCGTGGGGGGGGGGTGTGAGGAGGGGGTCCTGTGTAAGTTCACCTAACAGATTTTTCTGTAAAGGTGAACTTACACCTTAAGTTATAAAATGTGGGTCTGATTGACTATATGTTTTAATGATATTAACCACCCCACGTATATAAATATATACTGTAGCAGGGTGGCCCTTTAGTGTGAAATCACGTACCTGTACGTGATGTTTTCTTCTGGGTCTGGGGCATTCATGATGTCCGCCGGGACCTGATGTCCGCCAGGACCCGCCAATCGTTCCCGAGGCAGACCGGTCTGCCTATGTAAACAAGGCAGATTTCTGTGACAGGAGAAGACAGAGATCTTGTGTTTCTGCTAAGCAGGAACACGGATCTCTGTCTTTTTACAGTACAAGCACCCCCTACACAGTTGGAAAGCACTCCCTAGGGACACATTTAACCCTTTGATTTCCCCTGATGTTAGCCCCTTCCCTGCCAGTGTCATGAGTACAATGATAGTGCATATATTTTAGCACTGATCACTGTATTAGTGCCACTGGTCCCCAAAAAAGTGTCACATTTGTCGCATTCCCTCTATAAGTCATTGATAGTAAAAAAAACATTTAAAAATCAATAAAAATTCTATTAAAATATCCCATAGTTTGTAGACACTATAACCAATCAATATACACTTATTGGGATTTTTATTTTTACCAAAAATATGTAGCAGATTACATATTGGCCTAATTTGATGAAGAAATTCGATTTTTGGACATTTTGTTGGGTATGTTTTATAGCAGAAAGTAAAAAATCGTTTTGTTTTTTTTTTCTTAATTGTCTTTTTTTTAATTATATTTATAGCGCAAAAAATAAAAACCGGCAGAGGTGGTCAAATACCACCAAAAGAAAGTTCTATTTGTGAGAAAAAAAGGAATAAAATACATATTATTTGGATACAGCGTTGCATGACCGCGCCATTGTCAGATAAAGTAACGCAGTGCCATATTGCAAAAAATGGCCTGGTCATGAAGGGGAGTAAACATTTTGGGGCTGAAGTGGTTAGTATGTCTTTTAATGTATCTATACAAACAATAAATAATGTTTCTTATTGATTAAATAGTATTGTGTCTGTTAAAGAAAACTTTCCTTGGGGGTACCTTTAAAATAGCTGCTCTTTGTCTTCACCTCAATGGGTGATCTCCTTTCTTCATATAATACAACCCCTAAACACTATCTGTGCAGGCTCTCCTGTCTCTCTTGCTAGAGTGTGATCAGTTATGTCACTTGTGTCCCTACTGGCATTTATGTCAGCCTGGTTAGGATGCCTGACATGTATGAACATACGCCCCATCATATCCTTAGAAGAAATAATACAGTGCCATACCACAATCCTCTTGAAGTAAAACTGCCTTTGTTAGCATTAGTGAGGCACATATTGCCCAACCCGCCTGTCAAGCAACCCTCTGAAAAGCATTCCACTGTGGATGACTTTTTAGAGGGGCGGCGAGGGCTGCGGCAAGTGCCACCTTTATTACTGTTAGGCGTGTCTCATAAAATGCAATGTTTTGAAACCTACGCAGGGTCCCTTCATCAGGAAAAATTGACAATCTTAATTGAGGGTCTATTTTGCCTGATGAAGGGACCCTGCGTAGGTTTTGAAACATTACATTTTATGTGACATGTCTGACTAACACTAATAAAGGTGGTACTTGCCGCAGACTTTGCTGCCCTCTAAAAGTGATCTGCGGTGGGTCACTTTTCAGAGGGTTGTTTGACAGGAGGCTAGGAAGAGATATGTCCCTCCTCACCACCTGTTTTAAAGTGGTTGTAAACCCTTTTTGGTGACTTTTACCTATAGGTAAGCCTAGAATAAGGCTTACCTATAGGTAGTGGAAATATTTCCTAAACGTGCGCCGTTTAGGAGATGTTTCACTTGTAGTGCCCTGATGTCGTCATTGGTGCATGTGCTGTGAAGAAACAGACCACTGTCCCGTTTCTTACCCCAGCGTGTGCCGTGACTGACGGTCACAGAGCGGAGTCCACGGCCCCCGGAAGGAAGAGGGGCGAAGATGGACACTGACTGCTCAGGGGACAGTGCGGGCTTTGTTTGTAGGTAAGTGTCATATAATGGGCTAGTATCCGATGCATACTAGCTCATTATGCTTTTCATTTGCAGGCTTTGCGGGGAGCAAAAGAGGAAGTAAAACCCATCGGGGTTTACTTCCACTTTAGCCCTGTAAGAGTCCAAGATGCAACTGCATACATTGCACATGATTGCAGCAGAGTTTTGGTGTGGCCCCTTCAATTGAATGGGTAGTGTTTGGTGGTGGTACTGGCCACCCAACACAACAGTGGGTATGATTTTTGCTGCGATGCAAGGCATCATGGTACAACCCTCTCTGGCTACTGTTTTAGATTTAGGGTACATTCGCACCTGCGAATGTACCAGACAGCATTTAGATGCATTGACCTCAGTCTCCATCCAGGGCCAATCCCTGTAATCCCTGTATGAGCAGTCACATGCAAGCGGCCATGATTAGCTGTAGGAGCCGGCATTGTTTTCAATAGGGCTGCCTCCTGCAGCTAATCGCCGGAAACTCCTGCTGGGGTTCTTGCATTTAAACGCTGTTGGGTACACTCAGAGGTGTGAATGTACCCCAAGAGGGGGCAGTCGGGGGCAGGAAAAACCATCTATTGTTACTGCTCCCGAACTAGGCCTAACTCAAGAATGACTGTTTAATTTGGCACCTTAGCTTTGCTCTAGTGTACAGTAATCCTAAATGTTAGAGTAGACGTTCTGTGGGCTGGAAGTGATGCAATTTTAGCAGTGACTACCTTGTGCGGAATATTTTGGCTGCACAGTACTTTCCCCATGTCTGTACAAACAGCTTCTAATGGCTGAATGCATGGCAGGCATCAGCCTCGGAGTTAATCAGATTTAACGCACATCACTTGTGACTATAAACACATTTCACTTGCCTTCTCCTCCCACCTCACTCATTGTTTTCTCTCCTATATAGAGCTGAGATTTCTTAAGCCTGAAAGATCTCCTGGTTTGTGCTCTATTGATTTGTATTGTGGCGAATGTTAGTAACTGTAATTTTATTAGGCTCCCGCCGAGGCTTCTTCACATCAACAGCTGTAGGAACAACCTGTACTTCTCTGCATTTAGAAAACATTGATCTTTCATCAGGGGGGTTTAATTAAATGAGGACAGAAGGGGCAGAACAGGTGTAGGCCCTTGTCCCCTGCTGCTGGTGACATACAAATGAAAGTTTGATGGGAACGGACCTCGTGCAGCCAAGAACACACAAAGCAGAGGACTGCCTGTGGCATTTATTTATCTGCTTATCCTGATTGCTTGGATTTGTTTTGAAAACAAGAAATGCAGTATATACCATCAGAACAATCACTGTCCTCATGGCCTTGGTTCATAGGCAGGTTGATGACTGGTGGTTGATCTTTGAGACAGCTGAGTATTTCCAAGGGAACTCAACTGAGAATGAGTGTTAATGTCGGGAAACAGCTTTGATGCACAGTTACACATAGTGCCTAATCATATTAAATGTTTACATAAACCCTAACAATAAATTTCTCTCTTTTTTATTTTTCTGGTCTGATAAATATACCATCAAAATTGTTTTTCTATATCAGTTTGAATCATGAAAAAATACCCGTTAATCAAGCCAGAAATCCAATGAGTTCTGCTGCAATTAAGTTTCTAGGAGTTTTATCAGCCATGCTCAGGTCACTCATATTCACTACAGAACATCTCCCCCTTACTGCTATTGAGATAAAAAGACAATGCTGCTCATTCACATATATAGCACGGTATGTGAGCGTTGTCACCCTAGTACAGTAAGTGTGTTACTGGAAGGATCATGAGGGTGAAGAGCAGGCTGGTGGAGTGAATGAACAATGGTTCCCTGGCCTGGAAAAAGGGACTGTACAATGCTTAGTGAGTAGCCTTTTGGTAGAAGATATCCTCTGTATTAGAGAAAGAAATACATGGGAGAGAGTCTAGAAGTATACTCTGCAACAGAAACAAACTGAGCCCCAGTCTTACCCTCAAACCTATTGGTTTGACAAAGGGACAGAGGCCCGAAACACATAACCACATCCCCTTCTTGCTTAGTGATGTCATCCTCGTGGCAAGTCGAGTCCTGCCGATCCATGCCAAATGGGCTGCGAGGATCTGGAAGCTGCCACACAGCCAGACTAGCTTGTGTTCCAGCTCCCAGCACACAGTGGTCTTCACGTTCTTCAATCCAGCTGTAGACTGCTTGAGGTCCAGCCGCTTCCTAGTACCACTATGCCTATACCAGCTGCTTACCCGCCAATCTCTACAGTTCTCCTAATGACCACACTCCCAAGGATGACATGCACACTGACCATCTTTATACATTGCGCGCAATAAATTTATTCTCTTATGTCATTTTTTATACAGTCTACATTTAAATGGGACACCCTCTTCTGCTTGTTTTACCCTCAAACTCAGACTGAGATACACTTTAGGTTTTCAGCAACTGCGAGCACTTACAGCTATGCAAGGATGATTTATTTTTTGATTGCTGTGGATTAATGTACATATGGGGGAACTCATAAAGGGTGTCATAGACATTCTTTGGAATTATGTTGGGGCGCAACCCCGAAAGTGTTGGTGCTCAATCTCAATTCATGTACCTATGACAGACAGGTATATTATTCTGTCAGTGTCTGCACTGGAGAAGGAGTCTCAACACTGGACACTCCTTCCTCAGTGCACTCACTCCCTGACCACTGTGCCCATCACACTGAAAGGTGCTTGGCCGAGAAGTTTTTTTTACTGGAGTTGGGCAGAGCCTGATGGAGAACTAAGAGACTAGACTCAAAAGTAAAGCTGACCTAATGGGGAGCTATTCTCTCAGTTTCCATCAGGCTTAGCCCACCAAGTGACAATTAATTAGCCAAATATGCGCATTGCCTATATTTGCATAATGACATCAGCTGTATCTCCCAGCCGCCAGCTAAATGAGGCTGGCGATGCAACCCTGTGCGGGAAGCTGTCACACACATGACAGCTTCCCAGCAGAGGCACTGCCCACTGCCCACAGGTACTGACATTGCTTTGTATGCCAGATCAGAGTTGCTCTTTTTTCTTACTACCAGTTGACTAAATGTAGAACTCTCAGTAATTCTTTGAGAATGTGTCACTGCCACAGTGATAGATTTATAAAGCAGCAGTAGTAAGAACTACCTGAATCTGCTGCACGTGTTGGTAATGTTTTTGGCTGACATTGGGATGACGTCACAGAGCTGGTCAAAGCTCTGAAAAGATCCTGGACATATGGTTAGTATCCACCCAGAAGCCTGGACCGGCATCTGGCTCAGACTCTCAGTGATCTGAGCTGAGGGAGCAGGAGGAGCCAGCCCCTCCTGCTCCCTCAGCCCAGCACTCCAGTGAGCACTGGAGGAGAGAGCAGAGAGCCGCTGACTGATAGTCAGGGCTCTCTGCTCTGAACAGAGGGGAGAACTGAGCAATCATTGGTGTTTGATTGCTCAGTTCTCACTACAGAGCCAGCGGCGGACATATGCAGCATATGATCGATGCTGCATCCACCTAGGTGAGTATAAATGTTTGGTTTTTTTAAATCCTAAACTTGTCTTTTAAGGAAAATACTGGCAGAGAACTGTTACTGGGGCCATTTTGAATTCCCCTGATAGCCTTTTAAAGTATAACTATTTTGTCCTAAAAACATAAACTTGATAGTTGATAGTAAACAACAGTTTGTGCCCATAGTAAGTTCATTGACAAAAACTAAAGAAGGTAGATCTCCTTACTTGGGTTTTCTTAACTTAGCTACTGTGACTGCACCACGAATGGATGCTTTGCAGGGGGCTGACCCCCATATGCTCCCTTTATGTATACCCATGATATCACTGCTATCACATGCGGTCAAAGAGTAAGCCTTGTGTAGGCTCTAACTGGATCCTAATGAGAGCTACAGATAGGGGCTTTAGAGTGTACATACCCTTCACTTACTCCTACACCGTATCTTTTAAGGGAACCATGGTTGCCATCCACTAGACTTCAAACATGTCTGCCTTGTTCATCTCCATTACATGTAGGATGGGGAGATTAGTAGTTTACAGGAAGATGACTTTTTTTTATGCTTCCAGGTCAGCTTACAGCAAGGAAAGGGTATTTCAAGCAAGATCAACAAGTATTTTTATTACTTGCTGAAAATGTTCTTAGCTTGGAAAACAAAAATGTATGCAGCCACTACATGTAAGGACAGGTAAGCTGCAATATATATTTTTGTTCTTGGGTTTAGTTATCCTATACCGCAGTTGCTTAATAAAGTGCAGCTATCAAAGATGTTAAAGTAGAACTATAGTTAAAATGTTTTCTTCATTTTGGGTAGAGTATGGAAAGATTATAACCCCTGTTAGTTTTTTTTGTTGTCATCTGTGTCCCTCTGGGGAGATTTACCTTCACTTACTGGGCAATAGCTAAAACAGGAAGTGAGCTGAAATCCCTGCAAACTAAAGTGGTTCTAAAAGCTTTTTTACCTTAATGCATTCTCTGCATTAAGGTAAGAAACCATCTGTGTGCAGCCCCCCCCCCCCCAGTCCTTCCTTATACTTATCTGAGCCAACACTTAATCCAGCAATGTGCACAAGAGCAGTGGATCTCTCCACTCTCTCCCTCCTCATAGGCTCAGGGGTAGCAGTGGGTGCCATTGCCTTTTGCTGCTATCAATCAAAGCCAGTGAGTAGAGAGTGGAGGGCGGGGCCGAGCTATGCTCTATGTATCCATGGACATGCAGAGCCTGGCTCAGGATCAAGCTCACACGAGTGCCCCCATAGCAAGCGGCTTGCTATGAGGCACTCAGCAAAGGGGAGGAGCTGAGAATGCCAGCAGGGGACCCAAGAAGAGGAGGCTTGGGGCTGCTATGTGCAAAACCATTACACAGAACAGGTAAGTATAACATGTTTGTTATTTAAGAAAAAAAATTCAAACTTTTACAATTCCCCCAGGTCACTAGAACGAGAAGATGTTCCCTCTACTTTTCTAGGGACTACCTAACATTTGGGATTTGTTCACTTCCACTCTCAATAATAATGCTAAACAATACAAATAAAGAGTGTAATTTCCCCTAACGGGGCTCAGACAGCAATGAATACCTGATAGGTGTTCCAATCCATCTCTACTCTGCCCAAAACTTAAAAAAAGTTGTGCCTTATTTATACTTTAATATATAAAATGCAGCAGCTCATAACAATCAATTTGAAATAAACTTTAACGGGTCGGATAAGTACACTAAAATGATGAGTTCCTTAGTTTGTAGTTTTACACCTAATATATCTTCCCTGGTTGTTGCATTGTCATATTGAAAAAAAAATATATAAAATTAGTTTTGCAGCAATCACTAAAAATGGAACTCCAACCAAAAGTTTTAGTTTTTTTTCTAGTGTTGAATAGAGGTGATATATGGTTAGTTAATGGCATCTGTATCCTCTGTATTAAAGATCGCAAAAATTTTGTCACGATGACCATTGTAACAAGTGAGCAGCTATTCGAGTTCCACAGTTGTCATATGAAAATGAGTTGAAGAAATATATCAGTGCCTCTCATTAATGTCCACCTGTGTCATAGGTGGAGACCTCTAGTTCTCCCATATAGAGGAGTGTATTGCTCCCATGGTTCAGAGAAGCAGGATCTCCCAGTCTATGGATAGCATAGGACCCACTAACCATGGGGTACTTTGTCGCAGTAAGTGGGCTTAAACACCATATAGCAATATGGTGTGATCAAATCCCCATATTTTTTGATAATGTTTTTTGAAAATGTCTAGGTGTTTTAAATAGCCTTGCAGAAGGTAAATGTCTTTTTTGCATGTGTGCGCTGTAATATTTTTTTCTCTTCACGAATGAATCCCGGTTTTCACCGTACAGGGCAGATGGCAGACAGCGTGTATGGCGTTGTGTGGGTGAGCGGTTTGCCTATGTCAACGTTGTGCATCGAGTGGCCCATGGTGGGGTTATAGTATGGTATAGTATGGTATAGTTATAGTATGGGCAATGGGGTTATAGTATGGGCAGGCATATGCTATGGACAATGAACACAGGTACATTTTATTGATGGCATTTTGAATGCACAGAGATACCGTGATGAGATCCTGAGGCCCATTGTTGTGCCATTCATCCACGACCATCACCTCATGTTGCAGCATGATAATGCACGGCCGCATGTTGCAAGGATCTGTACACAATTCCTGAAAGCTGATAACATCCCAGTTCTTGCATGGTCAGCATACTCACTGGACATGTCACCCATTGAGCATGTTTGGGGTGCTTTAGATCGGCATATACGACAGTGTGTTCCAGTTCCTGCCAATATCCAGCAACCTTGCACAGCCAATGAAGAGGAATATACCAACATTCCACAGGCCACAATCAACAACCTGATCAACTCTATGCGAAGGAGATGTGCTGCACTGCGTGGGACAAATGGTGGTCACACCAGTTACTGACTGGTTTTCGGACCCCCCCCCCCCCCAATACAGTAAAACTGCACATTTTAGAGTGGCCTTTTATTGTGGCCAGCCTAAGGCACACCTGTGCAATAATCATGCTGTCTAATCAGCATCTTGATATGCCACACCTGTGAGGTGGATGGATTATCTTGGCAAAAGAAAATCTTGAGGTCCACATTTAGGAGGGTTGATAGCATTATGCTGGGAGGGGTCTTTGTCATCTTTTGGGATTTTGGTATCCATTGGCCTTGTAAGCTAGAATTGAAAGCTGTAAGAAAGTGTAGGATTAGAGTGTCCTAGAAGATCTTGTAATAAGTAACAATAAAGCCATCTGGATTAGCAGCCTTCCATGATTTAGCTGGAGATAGGGTGAGCCTAAATTCTTCCTCCAAAATAGGGGCCTCTGGAGAGATTATAGGAATACCAGAATTTGTAAGATGTTCTATTCATTTAATTAATATGGCCATAGGCCTATGGAGACTGGACAAGTGAAGGGAAGTTACAAAATTGTACCAACATGTCTAAAGATTTTGGGAGATTAAAACCATTGGCAGGAAAAATGTGGGGTAAGTAGGATGAGACATGCAGGCCCCCGAAGAGCTCTAGCTAGCAGTTTATTGGGCTTATTGCAAAATTCAAGGAGGTTCCTATGGCCTTGAAGAAGTTTACTTTAGTAAATATGTTTTGGTTGTTACAGAGATACTTAATGGATAAGTTCACCTTCTCAGACATAATTACACTTTTCATAATAAATAGAAGCGTTTTCTAATGCCATTTATGGTCAAGCTATCCCAATGTGCTCACCTCTCACTTACCTTGTTTATGTCGGCTTTAAATCTGTAGCTTTTTTTCCCCAATTTCAAAAACTGCATCTGAGACCTGACTTCCTGTAACATCATGCGCACATTCAGAAAACTTCCCATCCCATCATGCACCATCACAATGTAGGGTGTGTTTTACAATGTAGGGTGGGTTTACTTACACCTCCCTTATTTCTATACCGCCTCTTTTTTATTTTCTCATTTATGCAATTACAATAGGGGGGGCCGCAAATTTATTTGAATTAAACTAGCACTATATAGAGAAAGTATATATTTTAACAGATGGATTTAGGAAGGGCTGCTATTACAAATCATGGAACCCAGCCTACAAGACAGCCCCCCCCCCAGTAAAAGTGGCCTCTCTGCATGCAGTTGCAGTGCACTAGTGCAAGAAACAAGGGGTTTAAAACAGGTGGCGGGGAGATGTTGTCTGTCAAGTGCTCTCTAAAGAGTGATCCAGATTGTGGCTCACTCTTCAGAGAGCAACACTAGTGTAAAATAGCCCTTAGAGCTCATTCATACTATAAATGCTCTCTGAAGAGCAATCCGTGTATGGATCACTCTTCATAGACCATTGTAAAGGTGGTTAGGAGGCGTGGTAACACCTAAAAGAAAGAAAGAACCTTATGCACTGCTACAGGGTAAGTAGATGCCAAGAAAATGTACAGTAAGCTGCTGCATGCACCTAAATGTGCTACATAAAAATAAGCAAAATTATATATAGAGTGCAACAACACTGCCACTATGTTAGAGAAACAAAACTCTATATAAGTATTAAATTATCCCTCAAAGGCAGTGAAATAAGATATAGACCAAACTTATTGTAAAAGAAAAAACAACCCACCAGACCATCAAACCCAAACATGAGCAAAAAAATATATAAAATTAGGAAAAACTGTAATGATGACAAGCAGCTATTACTGTGATGAAAATCTATCTATGAACGTAAATAAATATATAAAATGCTGGAATAAACATCCCGCCGCCCTGCTTACACACAAAAATGTAGAAAGACAAACCACTCAAATATTAGCGAAAACAATGTCTATATATATATTGTCCTCCCTGCTGTCCCTCCTCTCTGCTGTCCCTCCTCTCTGCTGCACCACCTGCTGTCCTCCTTGCTGTCCCTCTTTTCTGCTTTTCCTCCTACCTGCTGTCCCTCCTCCCTGCTGTCCCACCTGCTGTCCCTTCTCTGTTGTCCTCCCTGCTGTCCTTCCTATCTGTTGTCCTCTCTGCTGTCCCTCCTCTCTGCTGCCCCACTAGCTGTCCTTCCTGCTGTCTCTCCTCTCTGTTGTCCTCCCTGCTGTCCCTCCTCTCTGCTGTCCCTCCTCTCTGCTGCACCACCTGCTATCCTCCTTGCTGTCCCTCTTTTCTGCTTTTCCTCCTACCTGCTGTCCCTCCTCTCTGCTGCCCCACTAGCTGTCCTTCCTGCTGTCTCTCCTCTCTGTTGTCCTCCCTGCTGTCCCTCCTCTCTGCTGTCCCTCCTCTCTGCTGCACCACCTGCTATCCTCCTTGCTGTCCCTCTTTTCTGCTTTTCCTCCTACCTGCTGTCCCTCCTCCCTGCTGTCCCACCTGCTGTCCCTTCTCTGTTGTCCTCCCTGCTGTCCTTCCTATCTGTTGTCCTCTCTGCTGCCCCACTAGCTGTCCTTCCTGCTGTCTCTCCTCTCTGTTGTCTTCCCTGCTGTCCCTCCTCTCTGATGTCCCTCCTTTCTACTTTTCCTCCTCTCTGCTGTCTCTTCTCTCTGCTGTTCCTCCTTTCTGCTGTCCCTCCTCCCTGCTGTCCCTTCTCTGTTGTCCTCCCTGTTGTCCCTCTTTTCTTCTTTTCCTCCTCTCTGCTGTCTCTCCTCTCTGCTGTCCCTCCTCCTTGCTGTCCCACCTGCTGTCTCTTCTCTGTTGTCCTCCCTGCTATCCTTCCTATCTGTTGTCCTCTCTGCTGTCTCTGCATCCCTCCTCTATCCTCCTCTCTGCTGTCTCTGCTGCCCCATCTCTCTGTTGTCCTCTCTGCTATCCCTCCTCTCTGCTGTCCCTCCTCTCTGCTGCCCCACCAGCTGTCCTTCCTGCTGTCTCTCCTCTCTGTTGTCTTCCCTGCTGTCCCTCCTCTCTGATATCCCTCCTCTCTGCTTTTCCTCCTCTCTGCTGTCTCTTCTCTCTGCTGTCTCTTCTCTCTGCTGTCCCTCCATTCTGCTGTCCCTCCTTTCTGATGTCCCTCCTTTCTGCTTTTCCTCCTCTCTGCTGTCTCTTCTCTCTGCTGTCCCTCCTCTCCGCTGTCCTGCTCTTTTTGGAATCTCACAATATCACTCAGCCCTAGAACTTAGCCTTTAAAGTGATTGCAAACAATCACCTTGTAAAAAAACCTATTCAGTTTAAAATAGAAATGACAGGCAAAACATTTGTGTATAGATATTTCAAAAATTATAAATACCCTTTCCTCCCTTTTTTTTTTATAAGTGATCACATTCCCTCTGTTCTCAGCTACATATGAGCTGGGGGGAGGAGAAGCAACAATACACCAATCTTTCTAGTGAAAGGCTGTGCAGGTGGGGGGGGGGGGGTGTCAGGACAAGTCTAATCATTGGAGGAGAACAAACTGATTTCCCAGCACAGCTAGAGAGATGACCACTGTGTGTTCTCCTCAGTGTGGTCAGTTTTTAATAGGAAAGCAGAAGGGTTGTCAGGAACACCAATGATTTCACACATATGAAGCAAAACAAAGAGAACAGGGTACTATTTCATACAAGTACATGTTACAGCAAGCACATATCAGGAATATGAAATGTTGAGGTAACAAACACTTTAAGTTCACTCAGAATTAGATGTGCTTGTGATTGATTTAGGTTCACATCAAATATCCTAAATTCTGGATAATAAAAGTTTGATGTAAGCAGTATGACCCCATTTGATCCTGTCATTAGGTTTAATAAATGTACCTCTAATAGTACAAGTGTGCACTTCTCATGTAGAAAGTGTTAAAAGAAGAATGCTAAGTCATCAGCTATCTCTTTAGGAACAGCAGGGCCTTGTAAGTGTAACAACAACTGCCTAAGAACCTGGAAGATTGTTGGGTCCTACTGCCTTTTTCAGTGGTGACCCTTAAGTGGACCTGACAACACCAGGTGGATAGGAGGGGGTGCAGTGTGCAGCATCTATCCTGGTGACAGCAAACAAGTTCAGTATATTTAAGGGTGACCAAAGGCCTCTAACCATATAGATGCTACATAGATGTCCTCCTGGTGGCAATTGATCATGCAAACACTGTCCCAACAAGCTGGGTGAAGACAAATGCATTGTACTGCAGTGGAGCACTCACCCTCCACACAAGGGTACTTCAAAGAAGGTAAGGCAATGCAGTCCTCTTTAGGCAGAACTCTGCTGGTAGCAGCAAAATTCCAGTGACAGAAAACAAGTTCAACACATATAAAGATGGCCAAAGGTCTCTCACCACACCAATGCTACATAGATGCCCTCCTGGTGGCATACGATTACTCGAACACGGTCCCAAGATGGGTGAAGGCAAATGCAACACTAAAGTCTTCTCCACTTAAAGCCTCTGTGTTGCTCGCACTTCTCTAGGAGTCGGGTCAGAGGTAACCTGAAATGCCTTGGGCCTCCCCTCTCAAGTTTGTGCTGTGTCTGGAGTCCACCTGATCCTCTGGCTCAGCATCCTCTTTCTCAGCACAACCTCTCTGCAGCCTTGCAAACTGCTCCAGCTCTCATTCTGTTGCATCACTGCTGCACATCTGCAACATCCACAGCCTTTACTGCATCTCTGCTACATCAACTGCACCTCCACAACACCTACAGACTCTGCTACATCTCTGCAACATTTGCAGCCTCTGTTTGCCTTGGCTCTGTAGCAAACTGCTCCAGCTCTCATTCTGTTGCATCACTGCTGCACCTCTGCAACATCCACAGCCTCTGCTGCATCTCTACTACATCAACTGCACCTCTACAACACCTACAGACTCTGCTGCATCTCTGCAGCATTTGCAGCCTCTGTTTGCCTTGGCTACACCTGCAGTCTCTGTGGTGCCTCAACTAAGATTCACTCTTCTGCACCCCAGCTGTATCCTCTGTCCTTGCTGCATCTGAAGCTTCCATTGCATCTTAGCTGCTCCTGCAGTTTTCTTCTTGCACCTATACTCTGAGCCTCAGCTATGCCAATCCTGGACCTGCAACCTCCTCGGCATCAACTTTCAGAACCTCTGCTGCGTCATCTTTGCACCTTCAGCCACCAGATTTCCCTGCTTCCAGCTGCTCAGTCCCTTGGGTCTCTTTCAACTTCCAATTCCTCATTATCTGACACCAGTGGCGGCTGGTAAAGTTTTAGGATGGGGGGGCCAGACCCCGCCCTTCCTTTTTGACCCTCCCACTTGGTGAAAATGGGCGTGGTTTCAGTGGAATAGTGGGCGTGGCAATAAGGTGGTGTGGTTAGCGTCTGAGATGAAAGAGGGATGGAGGGACAGCAGGCCCAGATCCTACACAACAATAGAAATATGTGTATTCTAGAAAGTTTAACAATCAGCAGATAAAGATACTCCAAACACCTTGTGTTAGCACTTCAATCATCCTGGCACCATGGTTGTTATGGTGTCAGGATGATTGAAGCGGATTATTTCTATTATTACATTGTAATATAAAATTAAATCATTCAACTCACCATAATGCAGAAGAAGCTCTGAGTGTGTCACTAGTCATGTCGCCTGCCACCAGATGCCATCGGGTGTCCCCAGCGGAGTCCATCCTTACATCAGATGCCTCCAGCGGAGTCCCTCCTTACATGCAGCCTGTGTCCCATCAAATACAGCCTGTGTCACATCAAATGCAGCCTATGTCACATAAAATACAGCCTGTGTCCCATTAAATGACGCCTGTGTCACATAAAATGCAGCCTGTGTCACATAAAATGCAGCCTGTGTCACATAAAATGCAGCCTGTGTCCCATTAATTTCAGCCTGTGTCACATCAAACCCCCTGCCCCCCCTTCTCTGCGGGAGCACAGCGGTACTTACCTTGCTGTGTTGTCCTCTCCTGCGGTGTCTCCTTCCACTGGCAGCAGCGATGGAGGAGTTCGCTCCTCATACTTCTGTTTTTCTCTCTCTCGGGCGCAATAAGAGAGAGAAAACAGGATGTGACATCTAACTCAGATGTCAATCAACCCGCCCGGGTGTAGTAATAGATACTACGAGCACCGGGCGGAAGCTACTCGGCGCTTCGGAAAGCGCCACAAGGCGGGACAAAGGGCCGCAAATGAAGCACTGTGTCTGCAATCTCGTGATTGCATAGATGTGGCACTTCCTATAGTGCACTGTGTCCGGCATCCGAACACAGTGCACTTAAGGACCTTTTTTTGTATTTTTTTTTTTAAAGGGCCAGCTTTAAAATTTATTTTTTTGTGACTGCCTGGAGAGGGGGCAGCGCCCGTGCGCCCCCTATGGACGGGCCACCACTGCCTGACACCTACCCTCCTCCACACCTCTAAATACCTGTTGAATGACCTGAGGGTAGCCTGCAGATAATCCCAAACACCTCTGAGGGTTCCCTGACAGAACACCAGCTACTGTACCTCTAATGCCGCGTACACACGAGCGGACTTTACGGCAGACTTTGCCCGACGGACGGATTTCGTCGGACAATTCGATCGTATGTGGGCTCCAGCGGACTTTGTTTTCTCAAAAGTTGGACGGACTTAGATTTGAAACATGTTTTAAATCAATCCGTCGAAATTGAGTCCGGTCGAAAAGTCCGCTCGTCTGTATGCTAGTTCGACGGACAAAAAGCCACGCTAGGGCAGCTATTGGCTACTGGCTATGAACTTCCTTGTTTTAGTCCGGTCGTACGTCATCACGTACGAATTCGACGGACTTTGGTGGATTGTGTGTAGGCAAGTCCGTTCATTCAGAAAGTCCATCGTAAAGTAGGTCGAAAAGTCCGCCGGGCAAAGTCTGCCGTAAAGTCCGCTCGCGTGTACGCGGCATTAGACTTCAGTCTCAGAAAAGTAAGCTGCAAGGAAGAGAATGGTCTACATCTCAGACTTTTTTTTTTAAAAGGACAAATGATCCTTGTTGAGGAAATTTGCAGTCTTAGATGTAACTCTTCACAAAAAAATACAAACCCTGATCATCAACCATGAGATCAGAAAAGGGCACTGGAACTGTTTTAACATTGACAATGCTAAAACCTTTAGATATATCATTTTTTTAGAGGAGTTGAGGTAGCAGTGTTGGAAATAGTTATTGTGTAGGAAAATGATCCCTTCTTAAGTGTGTTTTTTTGTAGGTAGGTTATTTGAGTGTCAATTTTCTTGGAGATTTTTAAGCAGTCCTAGAACACTTTTTAGGGAGGTTAAGCCCCCTTATACTGGGGAGTCACACTGGGGAAGATATGTGCACGGATATGTGGTCTCCCACATGATTAGGACAAGTGATATGAAATGCTGTTGGGGAAGGTGGGAAAAGATGGGAAATCAATGAAGCAGAGATAAAAGGTGGGAGTTTAGGGGAGAAGAGTCAGCTTAAAGGGCGTTCTCCTTCCCACTAGAATAGGCATTTATAAATACTGCAGGGGAACCGGTCGCAAATACTGCAACAAGCAATCTGAGAAGGTTTTAATACCCCTCTAAGTGACAACATCAACTGATTTAGTCTACAGAGGACCCCATCTTTGGATAACCAATAGGAAGGGGCTACATCACCCAAGAAGTGATGTGGACTCCCAAAGAGGGACATTCCTCCGCTAAGAAGATAGTAGACTAAGGGGCCAGAACATTAAGTGACTGTGGATTTAGGGAAGTAACATTTAGAATATCTTTTTTTTTGAGAACGGGAATTACCTGAAGTTCAGTTTTAAATCAATCATTAGGGCATATTTACGCTTATGCAGTGCTTTAACACAAGCACGTTAACATTTGGTACTTTAAGGCAGCCCATTAAAAATGCAATGAACCCCATTGCAAGCTAAACTGCACCTGAGCCTTTCTTGGGAACACAATGCCTCGCATTTCCCAAGGGGCATGGGGTGCCATGCAAAATCAAAGATGTCTCCTTAGATGAAACGCGTCGGGACGAGCTCTGCTGATGTTATTCATGATTTGTTGCTTTTATTTATGATTACAAGCGCTTGTTTTACTCTTCCCAAATGTGAGCGTTCCCAATTTTTTTACATTAAACTTAGTATACCTATGGGTTTACATTATGTGGAGTTTTCTGTTTCCTTCTCGGTTATACTGCATGTTACAAGGTTAAAGACACATCTCACCGAGACTTGTGGACACCGGTCTTTCTAAACGGAGCCCGGTCGGAGCCCTTTTCAGTATATGGAAGAATCTCCCATCTTGGCTTAAACCATACGTGCGGATGATCCATCCTCTGGTGTTTACAACACAAGCTTTGGCGACTCATTGGGCATATGCCCATTTGGGTCCATTTGTTCCGGTAAGCCTTTCTGCAATCGGTGGTGGTTGTCTTTCACATCTATTCATGTCTTACATAGTTACATAGTAGGTGAGGTTGAAAAAAGACACAAGTCCATCAAGTCCAACCTATGTGTGTGGTTATGTGTCAGTATTGCATTGTATATCCCTGTATGTTGTGGTCATTCAGGTGCTTATCTAATAGGTTCTTGAAGCTATCAATGCTCCCCGCTGAGACCACCGCCTGTGGAAGGGAATTCCACATCCTTGCCGCTCTTACAGTAAAGAACCCTCTACGTAGTTTAAGGTTAAACCTCTTTTCTTCTAATTTTAATGAGTGGCCACGAGTCTTGGTAAACTCTCTTCTGCGAAAAAGTTTTATCCCTATTGTGGGGTCACCAGTCCGGTATTTGTAAATTGAAATCATATCCCCTCTCAAGCGTCTCTTCTCCAGAGAGAATAAGTTCAGTGCTCGCAACCTTTCCTCATAACTAAGATCCTCCAGACCCTTTATTAGCTTTGTTGCCCTTCTTTGTACTTGCTCCATTTCCAGTACATCCTTCCTGAGGACTGGTGCCCAGAACTGGACCGCATACTCTAGGTGCGGCCGGACCAGAGTCTTGTAGAGTGGGAGAATTATCGTTTTAAAGGACTTTAATTTTCCTATTAGATCCAGTCTTATCATATATGATCACAACTTTTCAGTTTTTGCACTATATGGACTCTTTTCACGGACATTATTACTACATATATGATCATTATTTCTGTTCATAGATTTATGAGCACTAACAGTCATTGATTTCTGTAGCCTTGCAGAATTTTTTTTCACTAGCACTGCACAATTGTTATAAATCACTAGTTTTGCATTTTTTTGGCTATTTGCTGTGCTGGCTGCTGTCTATTTGGGTGTCAGCGCAATAAATTTCTTACATAATCATGCAAAGGCATTCCAGCACACAGATGTATGTAACATGCATGGCTGCACATTGCAGTAACATGCTTGTTATCATGCCCCAGGAGTGTAAATCAGCCCTTAGTGTCCTAAAAAAAAATCTAAGTGCAAGTTCAGTAAGATAACCTTCTTTGAATAAAATAATTGTTTTTGCTTTGTTACAAAGGCACAAGTCACACTATGAGATTACGGTCTTTGCGTTACAGCGGTATTAATAAAAGAGGCCTATGCTGAGAAATGCGCATACAACCCTCTCTACTTGTACCTTCACACTAATGCTTTTAATTAAATTTTACACCATCATATTCATTAAAACTGACTTATAAAGATTAATCTGTCTTGCAGGCTCAGGCATGATCATTGCACAATTAGGAGAAGGAAAAGGTTAAAGTTATGCTTTTGCATGCAAGTCTCTAATCATTAGCTTCTCATCTTCCTCCTTTTCTGGAGATGCTGTGAAGTCTGTTTAAATACTTAAAAGGGAAACTACAGTGAATTTTCAGTGATTACAGATTTTGAATTCTTTTTGGAAGTGAAAGTAATTTTTGTTTTTGCTTCCTTGTTTTGATTAACACATTTTATTTACCTGTTTGTAAGTGTTTCCTGTAGTGATCAACTCTATGTTGTGTATATTCAGTCATTACTCAAAATAACCCCCAAACCTCATTCACCACCCTCTAGAAAATATATATCAGCATTACTTCTCTATTCTTTTCTGTAGCAAGACACCGTACCTAATCTTTGTACCTGTGGGCTGCTTGTGTATTTTTTTTTGCTTGTGTATTTTTCTAAATTACTTTAAATTGACCCTTAACACAGATTACAGTTATAATGTCTGAGACTAAGGATATTATGGTATAGAATGTACATTTCCAAAAGACACATATAGATCTGGATTCTTGAAGGGCATATTACATTTACCATCGGAGAGACAATCATAACCTTCCATATTGGTACATGGATAAAAAATAAAGGTAGTCAACCCCATGTATAAGGGAGCTCTGCTACTTCTCAACTGGTATAACATTAGTATGAATTGATTGATATATGTTATGGATATTTGTAAATTGCACTATAGAAAACATCTTTATAAAAAGGAATTAGTATAAAACATGGAGAGAGAGAATATATATATATATATATATATATATATATATATATATATACACACACACATACACACTATAAATATTGAATATATATATATATATATATATATATATATATATATATATATATATATATATATATATATATATATATATATATATATATATATATATATATATATATATATATATATATATATATATACAGTGGAACCTCGGAATACTAGCATAATCCGTTCCAGGAGTATGCTCATAATCCAAAGTACTCGCATATCAAAGCGAGTTTTCCCATTGAAGTGAATGGAAACGAAAATAAATTGTTCCGCATTGACTTCAATGGGATGCAATACCGCATGTGGCCAGAGGCAGGGGGGGCACCAGAGAGCCTCGGAAACAGCCGAAAAGGCCCGAATACACTTCGGCTGACCTTGGCAAACCTCGGAAAGTCTTCCTACCCGAGATTTGCCAAGGTCAGCCGTGCTGTACACGGGTCTTTCCGTGCATTTCCGAACGTGACGTTCGGCTCTGTTTGGCTCTGGCGCCCCCCCCACCTCAGGCCAAAAGCAGTACTGCACACCGCTTTGGCCTGAATCGTGCTTGTTTTGCAAGACAACACTCGCAAACTGAGTTACGATTTTTAAAAATACAGTGCTCGGATTGCGAAACGCTTGTTAGCCGCGTTACTCGCAATCCGAGGTTCCACTGTATATATATATATATACACACACACACACACAGTAAATATTGATTATATACAGTCAGGTCCATAAATATTGGGACATCGACACAATTCTAATCTTTTTGGCTCTATACACCACCACAATGGATTTGAAATGAAACGAATAAGATGTGCTTTAACTGCAGACTTTCAGCTTCAATTTGAGGGTATTTACATCCAAATCAGGTGAACGGTGTAGGAATTACAACAGTTTGTATATGTGCCTCCCACTTTTTAAGGGACCAAAAGTAATGGGACAATTGGCTGCTCAGCTGTTCCATGGCCAGGTGTGTTATTCCCTCATTATCCCAATAAAAGGTCCAGAGTTCATTTCAAGTGTACTATTTGCATTTGGAATCTGTTGCTGCCAACTCTCAATATGAGACCCAAAGAGCTGTCACTGTCAGTGAAGCAAGCCATCATTAGGCTGAAAAAACAAAACAAACCCATCAGAGAGACAGCAAAAAATTAGGTGTGGCCAAATCAACTGTATGGAGAAGGAAAGGAACTGCTCATGATCCAAAGCATACCACCTCATCAGTGAAGCATGGTGGTGGTAGTGTCATGGCGTGGGCATGTATGACTGCCAATGGAACTAGTTCTCTTGTAATAATTGATGATGTGACTGCTGACAAAAGCAGCAGGATGAATTCTGAAGTGTTTCGGGCAATATTATCTGCTCATATTCAGCAAAATGCTTCAGAACTCATTGGATGGCACTTCACAGTGCAGATGGACTATGACCTGAAGCATACTGCGAAAGCAACCAAAGAGTTTAAGGGAAAGAAGTGGAATGTTATGCAATGGCCAAGTCAATCACCTGACCTGAATCCAATTGAGCATGCATTTCACTTGCTGAAGAGAAAACTGAAGGGAAAATGCCCCAAGAACAAGCAGGAACTGAAGACAGTTGCAGTAAAGGCCTGGCAGAGCATCATCAGGGATGAAACCCAGCGTCTGTTGATGTCTATATGTTCCAGACTTCAGGCTTTAATTGACTGCAAAGTATTTGCAACCAAGTATTAAAAAGTGAAAGTTTGATGGATGATTGTTAATCTGTCCCATTACTTTTGGTCCCTTAAAAAGTGGGAGGCACGTATACAAACTGTTGTAATTCCTACACCGTTCACCTGATTTGGATGTAAATACCCTCAAATTAAAGCTGAAAGTCTGAAGTTAAAGCACATCTTGTTCGTTTCATTTCAAATCCATTGTGGTGGTGTACAGAGTCAAAGATTAGAATTGTGTTGATGTCCCAATATTTATGGATCTGACTGTATACATACATACATACATACATACACACAATATCTCACAGAAGTGAGTACCACAAATTTTTATCCATCCGGTATACATTTTTCTATGGGCCCATGTACACAGCAGTGTAAAGATCATTAAACTCATGCTGTGTTCACAGCTGTAATATCACATAAGAGAAATCTGTGCCCACAGTCCTGTAAATCGTATTTTATGCAGTATGTATGTATGTGTGTATGGACCTGTGTACAGCGCAAATGTCTTCTATTAACCTGCTCGGGGCCAACCTGTAATCATCAGCAATACGTATTGAGATAGATTCCACACTAGTGAGGTGGTATGGCAGCCTGCGTCCTACCAACCAATAGGGACAATAAATCTGTGCTATACGCTGTACATACAGTATCTCACAAAAGTGAGTACACCCCTCACATTTTTGTAAATATTTAATTCTATCTTTTTATGTGACAACACTGAAGAAATTACACTTTGCTACAATGTAAAGTAGTGAGTGTACAGCTTGTATAACAGTGTAAATTTGCTGTCCCCTCAAAATAACTCAACACACAGCCATTAATGTCTAAACCGCTGGCAACAAAAGTGAATACACCCCTAAGTGAAAATGTCCAAATGGGCCCAAAGTGTCAATATTTTGTGTGGCCACCATTATTTTCCAGCCCTGCCTTAACCCTCTTGGGCATGGAGTTCACCAGAGCTTCACAGGTTGCTCTTCCACTTCTCCATTACGACATCACAGAGCTGGTGGATGTGAGAGACCTTGCACTCCTCTACCTTCTGTTTAAGGATGCCCCACAGATGCTCAATAGGATTTAGGTCTGGAGACATGCTTGGCCAGTCCATCACCTTTACCCTCAGCTTCTTTAGCAAGGCAGTGGTCGTCTTGGAGGTGAGTTTGGGGTCGTTATGTTGGAATACTGCCCTGCGGCCCAGTCTCCAAAGGGAGGGGATCATGCTCTGCTTCAGTATGTCACAGTACATGTTGACAATCACGGTTCCCTCAATGAGCTGTAGCTCCCCAGTGTCGGCAGCACTCATGCAGACCCACACCATGACACTATGACACTCCCACCACCACTCCCATCACCAGAACTCCAGGCAAGACACACTTGTGTTTGTACTCCTCACCTGGTTGCCGCCACACACGCTTGACACCATCTGAACCAAATAAGTTTATCTTGGTCTCATCAGACCACAGGACATGGCTCCAGTAATCCATGTCCTTAGTCTGCTTGTCTTTAGCAAACTGTTTGCGGGCTTTCTTGTCCATCATCTTTAGAAGAGGATTCCTTCTGGGATGACAGCCATGCAGACCAATTTGATGCAGTATGCGGCGTATGGTCTGAGCACTAAAGGGGCTGACCCCCACCCCTTCAACCTCTGCAGCAATGCTGGCAGCACTCATATGTCTTTTTCCCAAAGACAAGCTCTGGGTATGACGCTGAGCACGTTCACTCAACTTCTTTGGTCATCCATGGCGAGGCCTGTTCTGAGTGGAACCTGTCCTGTTAAACCGCTGTATGGTCTTGGCCACCGTGCTGCAGCTCAGTTTCATGGTCTTGGCAATCTTCTTATAGCCTAGACTCTCTTTATGTAGAGCCTTTATGTAGAGCCACAATTCTTTTTTTCAGATCCTCAGAGAGTTTTTTGCCATGAAGTGCCATATTGAACTTCCAGTGACCAGTATGAAAGAGTGAGAGCGATAACACCCAATTTAACACACCTGCTCCCCATGCACACCTAAGCATCTTGAAAAAGCCACACCACATGTTTTCAGAGAGTCCTGTATTTCACCTGAAGTTATTTGTGGGTTTTTCTTTGCATCCTGAACAATTTTCCTGGCAGTTGTGGCTGAAATTTTAGTTGGTCTACCTGACCGTGGTTTGGTTTCAACAGAACCCCTCATTTTCCACTTCTTGATTAGAGTTTGAACACTGCTGATTGGCATTCCCAATTCCTTTGATATCTTTTTATATCCCTTTCCTGTTTTATACAGTTCCACTACCTTTCGCTGCAGATCCTTTGACAATTCTTTTGCTTTCCCCATGACTCAGAATCCAGAAACAGTCAGTGCAGCACTGGATGAAGGATGCAAGGGTCTGTCAGGAGTCCAGAAACTCATTGACCTTTTATACACACACACTAACTACAAGCAAACAGATCACAGGTGAGGATGGTTACCTTTAATAGCCATTCAAACCCCTTTTTGTCAACTTGTGCGCATGTTATCAAGCCAAAATCACCAGGGTATGTAAACTTTTGATCAGGGTCATTTGGGTAGTTTCTGTTGTCATTACGATTTAACCACTTCGCGCCCGCGCTATAGCCGAAAGACGGCTGCAGCGCGGACGCTATCTGCCGGGTGGCCGTCCCTGGACATCCTGCTGTTTACTTCCGTGATGCGCGCTCCCGCGGGTGCGCATCGTGGAAGTTCTGTGCTGGCCGTGTCCCTTGGACACAGCCAGTCACAGATCGCCGTAAACGGCCAATCACAGCGGCTGTTTACAGTGCGATTGGCGGTGCCAATGGGAGATAATCTCATATGTAGACATCAGTGCCACGTATTAGTGCCATCTGTCATCAGTGCCACATATAAGTGCCATCTGTCATCAGTGTCACGTGTCATCAGTGCCACGTATTAGTGCCATCTGTCAGTGCCACATATTAGTGCCATCTGTCATCAGTGCCACGTATTAGTGCCATCTGTCATCAGAGCCACATCAGTGTCATCAGTGCCACGTATCAGTGCCATCTGTCATCAGTGCCACATCAGTGTCATCAGTGCCACGTATCAGTGCCATCTGCCATCAGTGCCACATCAGTGTCACGTGTCATTGTCCTGGTGCTCCAGGGCCTTCAAAAGTGTAATAGGTAGTCAACAAGTTAGATGTGTAATTTATGCTCCTAGAACACGTGATGGGACTCCCTGCATGTTGGGCCTCTCTATGTGGCTAGGCTGTGAAAAAGTCCCACACATGTGGTATCGTAATACTCAGGAGGAGTAGCAGAATGTATTTTGGGGTGTTATTTGTAGTATACACATGCCATGTGAGAGAAATAACCTATTACAATGACAATTTTGTGGGAAAAAAAAAAAAATAGATAAAAAAAATCTTCATTTTGCAAAGAATTGTGGGAAAAAATGACAACATCAAAAAGCTCACCATGCATCTTACCAAATACCTTGGAATGTCTACTTTCAAAAAAGGGGTCATTTGGTTTTTTTTTATACTTTTCTGACTTGTTCGGGTCGCAAGAAATGAGATAGGCCGTCAGTACATCAAGTGTGATCAATTTTTTATGATTTGCACCACAGCTTGTAGCAGTATAAATTGTGGCCAAAATTTATGAAGAAAAATTAATAATTTGCAAAATTTTATCACAGAAACTAAGAAAAATGCGTTTTTTTTTTTCAAAATTTTCGGTCTTTTTTCATTTATAGCGCAAAAAATAAAAAAACCCAGAGGGTGATCAAATACCACCAAATGAAAGCTCTATTTGTTTGAAAAAAAGGACAAAAAATTAATTTGAGTACAGTATTACATGACTGAGTAATTGTCATTCACAGTGTGACAGTGCTGAAAGCTGAAAATTGGTCTGGGCAGGAGGGGGGTTTAAGTGCCCAGTAGGCAAGTGGTTAAAAAGAGTAAACACAGTTGATTGATAATAAATGGCTTCAGCCAAACACTAACCAAATATATATATATGTATATATTTATATATATACATACACACACACACCAATTAGGAACTGGCAGACATCTCCTATAGGTAGGTGTTAAACACTTGCATTTCCTGATTTTCATACCAATAAATCAAGTGCATCAATCTAATGTGAAGTGGCCCATCAGCCAACCATCATTCCTATGGATTGCTACATTTATGTTAGTGGTAGCCTTGACAATAGAAAAACAGCAGAGAACACTTATCATGGGGTTGGCAAGTAAAGGTCAGATCCTTTTGACCTAAAATGTTTCAAAATTAAGAAAAAAAATCTACTAATAAAACATATTTGTGACCTTTTCCAGATCTTCTGGTTCTGCACAAGAAAAAAATGATAGTAATAGTATCAAATCTGTGTCAACGAGTTATAGGTCTTTGGTTTCTAACATTATTTTGTATTTGAAAAGCTACAAAACTAGTTTTGAACATTGCATCATTTTTCTTAGCTAACATTTGGAGAGTGTATAATTTCTAAGTGTATTACACCTGACAATATCCAGAACAAGCTCCAAGGTATCAAGGCTTGGGAATAAAAGCTATATCTATGTTATAGGGGCATCAGAGATCCATAATGGATGGACTCTAAGTACCCCTCCAGGGCCAGATTTTATATTGCTCTGCTGCTCTCTCAAGAGAAATGATAAACTTGCAAAACCTTTTTCGACATCTGCTTAGCCAGTATTGAGAGGATTTGTTAAATGATTAGGGCTATTTTAACACTTAATTCTTGAAGATTGCCTTTTAAACGTACAATTGAAGCCCATATAGTGTTGTTCTCAAAGTATAGAAAAAGCACCGAAATAAGAACTTTCTAATGTATGTTACATATAGTTACATATATAGTTACATAGTAGGTGAGGTTGAAAAAAGACACAAGTCCATCAAGTCCAACCTAAGTGTGTGATTATGTGTCAGTATTACATTGTATATCCCTGTATGTTGCGGTCATTCAGGTGATTATCTAATAGTTTCTTGAAGCTATCAATGCTCCCCGCTGAGACCACCGCCTGTGGAAGGGAATTCCACATCCTTGCCGCTCTTATGCCGCGTACACACGAGCGGACTTTCTATCCTACTTGGTCCGGCACACTTTCCGACGGACTTTGTCCGCCAGGTGCGCCGGACTTTAAAACGGACGGACTTGCCCACACACGCCGGGACTTTCCGGCGGGCTAGGTCCGCCCGTCTTTCCGACGGACTTTCGCCGGAGTTCCGGCGGACTTTCAGAATGAACGGACTTGCCCACACACGGACAAGTCCGTTCATTTTGAACGTGACTCAGGTGCGACGGGACTAGAGAAGGATGTCAATCTTGCCGCTTTTATCGGCGAGATTGACACCTTGCTAGCCCCGTCGCGGGGCATACCAGGCCCTTAGGTCTGGTATGGATTATAAAGGGGAACCCCGCTACGCCGAAAAAACGGCGTGGGGTCCCCCTAAAATCCATACCAGACCCCGATCCGAGCACGCAGCCTGGCCGGTCAGGAAAGGGGGTGGGGACGAGCGAGCGCCCCCCCCCTCCTGAACCGTACCAGGCCGCATGCCCTCAACATGGGGGGTGGGTGCTTTGGGGGAGGGGGGCGCCCTGCGCCCCCCCCCCCAAAGCACCTTGTCCCCATGTTGATGAGGACAAGGGCCTCTTCCCGACAACCCTGGCCGTTGGTTGTCGGGGTCTGCGGGCGGGGGCTTATCGGAATCTGGGAACCCCCTTTAATAAGGGGGCCCCCAGATCCCGGCCCCCCACCCTATGTAAATGAGTATGGGGTACATGGTACCCCTACCCATTTACCTAGGAAAAAAGTGTAAGTAATAAAACACACTACACAGGTTTTTAAAATATTTTATTAAACAGCTCCGGGGGGGGGATCTTCCTCCGGCTTCGGGGGTCTTCTTCCGGCTTCGGGGGTCCCTCCGCTTCATCTTCTCCCGGCGTCCGGTTGGTTCTTCTCCGCTCTCCGGCCTCTTCTCCCGGTGTCGCAGGTCTTCGGCCGGCCCCTCCGCTCTCTTCATGTAGCTCTATTGCGAGCGGAGGTCCGGACTTCTGGGCTTCTTGGCTTCTTGGCTTCTCTTCTCTTCTCTTCCCCCAGATGTTGACACGACGCTCTCTCCGGCTGGACTGGTCTCTGAGGGCTGCGTTGTGACTTATATAGGCGGAGACCCCGCCCCCATATGATGTCACAGTCCTTGGGCATGCTGGGACTGTGACGTTTTAGGGGGCGTGGTCGACCACGCCCCCTAAAACGTCACAGTCCCAGCATGCCCAAGGACTGTGACATCATATGGGGGCGGGGTCTCCGCCTATATAAGTCACAACGCAGCCCTCAGAGACCAGTCCAGCCGGAGAGAGCGTCGTGTCAACATCTGGGGGAAGAGAAGAGAAGAGAAGCCAAGAAGCCAAGAAGCCCAGAAGTCCGGACCTCCGCTCGCAATAGAGCTACATGAAGAGAGCGGAGGGGCCGGCCGAAGACCTGCGACACCGGGAGAAGAGGCCGGAGAGCGGAGAAGAACCAACCGGACGCCGGGAGAAGATGAAGCGGAGGGACCCCCGAAGCCGGAAGAAGACCCCCGAAGCCGGAGGAAGATCCCCCCCCCGGAGCTGTTTAATAAAATATTTTAAAAACCTGTGTAGTGTGTTTTATTACTTACACTTTTTTCCTAGGTAAATGGGTAGGGGTACCATGTACCCCATACTCATTTACATAGGGTGGGGGGCCGGGATCTGGGGGCCCCCTTATTAAAGGGGGTTCCCAGATTCCGATAAGCCCCCGCCCGCAGACCCCGACAACCAACGGCCAGGGTTGTCGGGAAGAGGCCCTTGTCCTCATCAACATGGGGACAAGGTGCTTTGGGGGGGGGGGGCGCAGGGCGCCCCCCTCCCCCAAAGCACCCACCCCCCATGTTGAGGGCATGCGGCCTGGTACGGTTCAGGAGGGGGGGGGGGCGCTCGCTCGTCCCCACCCCCTTTCCTGACCGGCCAGGCTGCGTGCTCGGATCGGGGTCTGGTATGGATTTTAGGGGGACCCCACGCCGTTTTTTCGGCGTAGCGGGGTTCCCCTTTATAATCCATACCAGACCTAAGGGCCTGGTATGCCCCGCGCTCGCCGCAATAGGAAGATTTGTTTTTCCTATTGCAGCGAGCGCGAGATGCAATACCATCCCCTCGTGTCGTATTTGGTCTGTCGGACCAGCCTACACACGAGCGGGCTTTCCGTCGGACCAGCACACACACGAGCGGACTTTCCGCCCGAAACTGAGTCCGACGGAAAGATTTCAAACATGTTTAAAATCTAGGTCCGGCGGGCTTTTGGGAAGAAGTCCGCCGGAAAAGTCCGCCGCCGCCCACACACGGGCGGATTGTCCGGCACACTCTGGTCCGCCGGACCAAGTATGCCGGAAAGTCCGACCGTGTGTACGCGGCATTACAGTAAAGAACCCTCTACGTAGTTTAAGGTTAAACCTCTTTTCTTCTAATTGTATAGAGTGGCCACGAGTCTTATTAAACTCTCTTCTGCAAAAAAGTTTTATCCCTATTGTGGGGTCACCAGTACAGTATTTGTAAATTGAAATCATATCCCCTCTCAAGCGTCTCTTGTCCAGAGAGAATAAGTTCAGTGCTCGCAACCTTTCCTCATAACTAAGATCCTCCAGACCCTTTATTAGCTTTGTTGCCCTTCTTTGTACTCGCTCCATTTCCAGTACATCCTTCCTGAGGACTGGTGCCCAGAACTGGACAGCATACTCCAGGTGAGGCCGGACCAGAGTCTTGTAGAGTGGGAGAATTATCGTTTTATCTCTTGCATTGTTGGTGTATATGTATAAACAAATGGGAACTGTATGGAGATAAAAGCTAAATAACACAGCAGGGATTCAGTAATTATGTTATCCACATCATAAAAGTGATCTCTTGTATCCCTGAGCATGTTCAAAGCTGAACTCTGGAAAGATATAACACAAGCACATTAATAGACCTCTGTATTCATTAATACATCCTTAAATGTATTTTCAAATGTAATTTCACATGGTATTTCCTTCTTGTAGTCCCTGGTTAGTAGAGCTCAGAAAGGGGATGGGAAGAAGCAGCACAAAGAGCCAATCAATTGTGCTGCAGTGCAAGGAGAAAACTGATAGGAGGAGAGAGCAGAGTGAGGAGAGGAAAAATTAGGTCATCAGTCTGCTGCTTCACTCTTTACTGTCCAATTACAGGCTGGGGGAGGGGCAACACCTGTAAGTGTTTACTGAATTGCAGCAGAGAAAATCTGGTCAGTGTGCACAGCTGTGTAAACCTCCAGGCTGTCGCTGTGCTCAGCCATCAGGAACAAAGAATTTGCCTGGTATTTCTGGGTAGAGTATGGGATTCTCTTTCTCTCATCTAATATAAACAGTCCCATTTTCCCTTTTTCTCCACTTTTTATATATCTTCAATTGGGCAACTGTCAGCGGCTCTTTGTATACAGAGTGGACATCTGAACCTCACAGGACTCCTGAGACAGAGTTGGAACGGATTGTAAAATTGACAGCTGAACCCCGTTTCTGAGTCCTGCACTGACAGCGGTTACTGTATGAATGACTTGCATGCAGGTTGCCGCTTTCTTTCTTAAATGTAGTGCTTATATGCAAATTATAATAATTACAGTATTGTCCTTTGATCTTCAAATACAACAAAACATAACATTCATTAACATTTTGTCTATATAACACCTGTTTTTAATCTTTGGTCAACCCAAATTTTTTTTTTTTTTTAAACTCTGTTCTTACCTTAGCATTTTTTAATGACCTTTCTTTATTCCTTTTACTTTTTTCTTTCATTTCCTTCTGTTCTGTTTGTTTAGTTTTTGTAGTACAGCATTAAAAAAACACACAGATCCACATGATAGATCCTACCTGCTGATACCCGTTATTCTGCAGTCCCTATCCATATGGGATGTCCTTTAATATTCCGGTGGGCTTTAGTCCCCTCATTTTCCCTTAATATTCTCCTTTGGGATTCCTGCCTTCTCTCCACCATGGGAAAACTCTCATGCATTTTGGCATTTAAAAATCATGTAGCCTCCTGCCATCCCTCAGCTCTAAGTCCTTTCATACTTGCAAGCAGATACATTTTTTTTCTAAAACCAAACTCTTCCGCCATTTACAAGTAAAACATTTTATTCTGTCTACAGTCCCTATCCCTGACAAAGGGGTCATCCTGACACCCTTTAAAGGATCCACACTCCCCAGGCTTGATCCCCTTGCTATGTTCTCAACTTCTTACTGGCTACTAGGGATGAGCTTGACGTTCGAGTCAAACATAAGTTCAACTCAAACATCGGGTGTTCGCCCGTTCGCAAAAGAGCAAACATTATGGGGCATTCGCGGAAAATTAGAGTGCTGCGGAACGCCCTATAATGCACTGCGAGATTGTAGTGCATTGCTGTATAATGATTGGCCAAAGCATGCACCTGACCTGCATGCTTTGGCCAATCACAGCGCGCTCTGCTAAGAGAGCCATAATTGGCCAAAGGCAGGGTGCCTTTGGCCAAACATGGCTCAGGGGGACTAAGTTCACGCACCCCACACTATATAAGGCTGCTTACACGGTGGCCATGTGTAGTGTTGTTGGTGTGGACAGAGAGATAGCTTGATTTAGATTAATCAGGCAGGTTATTCAGTTAGTGGCAGTGTATTTGATTTTATATATATATATATATATATAAATATATATATATATATTACTCTGCATCCAGTGTAGCCTATATCTACAGTGTATTCCGTGGTGTACTATTTCTAATACACTTCAGGCGGTGTATGTACACAGCATCTAATACAGTGTGCACAGTTTTCAATACACTTCTGGTGGTGCACACAGTATAAAATACAGTGCAGCCGTTGTACAGTTTCTAAAACAGTGCAGGCGGTGTACACAGTGTCTAATACAGTGTGTACAGTTTCTACTACACTTCTTTTGGTGTACACAGTATACAATACAGTGCAGCCATCGTACAGTTTCTAATACACTTCAGGGGGTGTACACAGTATCTAAGACGGTGTTGTGTGGTTTTGCAAAACAAAAAATACATCATGTCTGGAAGGCCAGTAAGGAGAGGCAGACACTCACAGGTCACTAAAAGAGGGCAAGCAGCCTCTGTGTCTACAGTCAACAGTGCTGGTCATGGACATGGTGCATCCTCTGCAGGTGGCCGTGGGGAACGCTTGTCCTTTTTTTCTGCTGCTGGCCGTGTTATTGAGCCATAACATGCAGAAGAGTTGGTGGAGTGGATAACAAAGCCATCCTCATCCTCTGTCACCCAGGCTCAGACAGTTTGCCTTCCAACGCAGCTGCCAAAGCGGCCTATTCCACTGGCTTCTTATCCACAGTCACTTCTTCCATAGCCCCACCATCATGCACGGAGGAGCCCTAGAATTATTCGACCACAGTGTCGGGTACATGCTGCTGGAGTATGCGCAAAGATTTGAAGGCTCCGATGTTGGTTCCCAGGTTGAGGAAGGGAGTAACGTGAGCCTAGAGAGAGGGGGTGCCTAAGAAGGACAAGAAACTGGCAGTCATGTTCCCCCAGCTGCAGCATACTGCCAAGTTTTCTCCAGTGATGAGGAAGGAGGGGATGATGAGGTCACTGACTGTACTTGGGTGCCTGAGAGAAGAGGAGGAGGCACAACTCCAAACAAGGCAGGATGCCCTTTAGGGGGAAGCTTAAGGGCAGCCACCCTATTGCATCACAATGCAGAGCTCCGCAGGTGCAGGGCGCTGCTGTCTCCCTGCTGACTTTTAAAAGTTCCTTGGTGTGGGCCTTTTTACACGTGTGCAGCAGATTGCACCATTGCCGTTTGCAACCTATGTCTGAAGCGGATCAAGCGTGGCCAGAAAAGAAGCTGCTTGGGCACCACATGCTTAACCAGACATATGATGACCTGCCATGCAGTCCATTGGCAACAGCACTTGAAAGACCCACATCAAAGAAAAAGGCAGACTTCTCCTTGCCCCTCATCTGGGATCTCCAACCCTACTATACCTCCAGTCCTCTCAAAAACCTGCACTGAGAGGAATGAAGGTATAGCAATAGGTGTCCCAAGTACTTGCAGCCAATCTGCTAGCAGTACATCACCATCTGATTTTAGCAGGCAAATTTCCCTACCCCAGTTACTGAACTGTGAATTTGCGGAATGTGCTGTTCCTCAGTGACAGGTTCCAAAACGCCATTTCTTTTCAAGGAAGGCCATTCTGTCTCTCTACCGGCATGTGGAAGGTAATGTTTTGGCCTTGGACAGGGCAGTCAGCATTAAGGTTCATATTACTGCTGACTCATGGTCCAGCAGGCATGGGCAGGGATGTTACCTTTCCTTCATGGCGCACTGGGTAACTCTGCTGGCAGCTGGGATGGATGCAGGACAGGGTTCAGTGTTGTTGGAGCTTGCTCCAAAATGCTAGTGGTGATTCTGCCACAGCTCTCTCCTCCACCCCCTTCTCTTCTTCTTCCTCTATGGCCTCTTCTGCAGATTTGTCCTGTGAACCAGCGGTGCTCTGTAAGCGTTCAAGGGGCTACGCAAGCAGTCAGGCTAAAAGGTGCCATGCCCTGCTTGAGTTGGTCTGCCTAGGGGAAAGGAGATTCTGTCAGCTCTGCAGGGGCAGGCTCAGAGGTGGTTAACGCCATGCCAGCTTCAGCCAGGAATGGTTGTGTGCGACAATGACACCAACCTTCTCTCTGCCCTCCGACAGGGACACTTGACCCATGTTCCATGTTTGGCACATGTCTGGAATTTGGTGGTGCAGTGGTTCTTGAGCAGGTACCCAGGCTTACAGGATCTCCCGAGGCAGGCCAGAAAAGTCTTTGGTCATTTCCACCGGTCATACAATGCCAGTGCTTGGCTGGCTGACATTTAAAGGGAATGCAACCTGCCCACCAACCGCCTCATTTGTGATATGTCCACCAGGTGGAACTTAACGTTGGCAATGCTGCAGCAGCTGCACACACAGCAGAGGTCCATCAATGAGTACCTGTGTGAGTATGGCACAGGACAGGGTCAGGGGAGCTTGGCTTCTTTTCGCCACGCCAGTGGCTACTGATCAAGGATGCATACACTGTCCTGTCACCATTTGAGGAGGCCACAAGCATGGTGAGCAGCGACAATGCATGCATCAGTGACCCTGTCCCTCTAGTCTTCCTGTTGGAGCCCACGCTTCGTGGAATCATGGACCGGGCACTTGAGGCAGAACAGCGGGAGGAAGAGGAGGACTTCCTTACCTCTCAAGGCTCCCCTTTATCCAGATAGCATTCCTGCGGGCCTGCCAAACACACAGGAAGAAGAGGAGGAGAATTGTGTCAGCATAGATGTAGAGGATAACACTCAGCAGCAGTCTTCAAGGGATGGTTTTCAGTCCCCAGAAACCCAAGGAGTTGTATGGGGCTGGGAGGAGGTAGTTACGGATCATGTCATCCTTAGTGATCCTTAGTGACCCAGAGGACTAAGAATCAAATGCCTCTGCAAACTTACGCTGCATGGCCTCCCTAATTCTGCAAAGCCTGCGAAAGGACCCTAGGATTCATGGTATCAAGGAGAGGGCTCATTACTGACTGGCAATCTTTCTTGATCCATGTTACTAGAGTAAGGTTGCAGAACTCATCCTGCCTTCGCAGAGGGAGCAGAGGATGAAACATCTTCAGGAGATTTGTGCAATGCATTTCCAGACACTGGGAGGTTACAATTTCCTGGTGCTGGACAACGTGTTGCTAAAGCTTCATTCAGTCAGAGGAAGAGTAGTGGAGAAGGTGGCCAGCTGAATGATGATTTTAAACAAATTTTTAGTCCTCAGCGCCAAGGTCGGATCGGTTCAAGCAACCATTACCAGCGTCTGCATTACATGGTGCAGGAATATCTAGGGGCAAGAGCAGACTTGGAGACCTTTCCAACAGAGCATCCACTGGGTTGCTGGGTCTTGAGGAATGACCACTGGTCAGAACTTGCTCAATATGTATTTGAGCTGCTGGCCTGTCCTGCATCCAGCGTGCTTTCTGAACGCACGTTCAAAATTGCTGGAGGGTTTGTAACGTTTGTAGCTGTCCACAGACTCCGCTGATAGGCTCACATTCATAAAAATTAATCATTCTTGGATCAGCAGCTATCAAGCACCTGATGCTGATGTAAGTGATTGAATTTGCTATGGATGTGGGATCCCTTGAAGACTGCCTGTGCTGACTATCCTATTCCTCCTCAATCTTGATGACGCTAGCTTCCAGCAATATTTTTGGTTTAGGGCACCACCACCCAAGGCCCAATTTTTCTGCCCCTGTTTAACAGGGGCATGTAACTACAATTTTTGATATAATATTTCACAGCAGGGCCCGTTCCTGCACCCAATAAGAGTAACTGAGGGCTTACAGTGTTCTGGTACCACCAGCACCTAAGGCCCAATTTTCTGCAGAGTATATAGGGCAGGCCATATAGTATATATACTGCTGTTCAGAGTATATAGTGCCTGGGGGCCCCCACGCCATTTAAAAAAAAATTTGGGTGCGAGGTTCCCCTTAATATCCATACCAGACCTGAAGGGTCTATACTGCTGAGATCCGACAATACATTACAGCCGTGAGCAGTTTTGAAAGACATTTTTACCTTTAGAAATGTCATGTTGCTGTGGCACTGTTATAAACATGGGGAAGATGCACTACTTTACAGGCATACTAAGGACACCCCCCAGGCACGATATTTAAAGGAATATTTAATTCTTATTATTTCACTTTAAGCATTATTAAAATCACTGCACCCGAAAAAAACAGCTGTTTTTAAACCTTTCTTTGCATTGATACATGTCCCCTGGGGCAGGACCCGGGACCCCAAACACTTTTTATGGCAAAAACGTGCATATAAGCCTTTAAAATTAGCATTTTCGATTCTTCATGTTCATGTCCCAAAGACTTTAACGATGTTCAAACAAATTTTTTGCCTGTTCGCATGTTCTGCTGTGAACCAAACCAGGGGTGTTCAGCTCATCCCTACTGGCTACTCATCACCCCATCATGCCTACATATGGAAATGGGAATCAGATATTTGCTGTATCACCCTGCAGCCAGATCAATGGCAGCAAATCTGACACACCACTAAATTGTGCTCTCAGAATGCTCAACTTGGAACCAGACAGGCTTTCTATTTAGTCTAACAACTCACACCTTACAATTTAAACAAATCCAAGGTACAGTGGATGCTTGCTAATGACAAATTGGCCACCAAATTCACCAATATAATGTTTAATTTACACAAAAACTGGGATCCATTCTCACCCCTTACCCCTCTTTACTTTCCTACCCCCTTCTTTACTTTTACAGTCTATTTTCTATAGGTTTATGGTAAAAATATGAAAGAGCCTCTGGGGTTATATATTTTTCTCTTATCAGATTATTGTAACACCTTATTTTGTCTAGAGGACAGCTATTTTGTTATGTTAGTCTGCAGCGCCACAACAGTATGTGATAGGTCTCCTAGCAGCTATGTATTTGCTGTTATCAAAATGATAAAACTTATTGAACAGGAAAAAATGCTCAGAATAAAAAAAAAAAAAGCTTTTATTCATTTTTAAATAACTTCACCATGCTTTGTACCAAAAACATATTTTTTTTTAAATAAAATGGACAATTTGCAGCATTAAATTAGCATTTTGATGAGTTAAATGCTACCTTAGTTCCCGGAAGGAAGAACAAATTATGTTAATCATAATGTTAATGAAAACCAGACTTTTATCACGTTCATTATGACTAAATCACACTAACAACACCTACCACCAACCCTCCCCATTCCTCTTTTCATGGACCAAAAGGTGACAACCCTAGGACCAGCTGTTATTGGCAGTCATTATTATGCTGGACAGTATGTGTGCAAATATAATGTAACTGGGACAGGCTAGGTTTTATTTATTTTTTTCTGTGGTCTTGCTCCTATGTTTAAAGTTGGTTGAGACCAGTGTGAAACCTCAGCTGTTCCCCATTTTGGGACTGTCTTCTCCAAAATACAGCTAAAGCAAATAAAGCATATCTAATATTAAGTCTATATATACACAGTATCTCACAAAAGTGAGAACACCCCTCACATTTTTGTAAATATTTTATTATAACTTTTCATGTGACAAAACTGAAGAAATAGAAGGAAATATTACAGCGCACACATGAATCTTTAATGCATCTTTTAGGGTGTGCCCCCCAAATATCTTGTTTGTTTTTAAAACTGAAGAAATGACACTTTTCTACAATTTAAATTGCTGTGAGTGTACAGCTTTTATAACAGTGTACATTTTCTGTCCCCTCAAAATAACTCAACACACAGCCATTAATGTCTAAACCGCTGGCAACAAAAGTGAGTACACCCCTAAGTGAAAATGTCCACATTGGGCCCAACTAGCCATTTTCCCTCCCTGGTGTCATGTGACTCGTTAGTGTTACAAGATCTCAGGTGGTCACTGGAAATTCAACATGGCACCTCATGGCAAAGAACTCTCTGAGGATTTGAAAAAAAGAATTGTTGCTCTACAGAAAGATGGTCTAGGCTATAAGAAGATTGCTAGGACCCTGAAACTGAGCTGCAGCACGGTGGCCAAGACCATACAGCAGTTTAACAGGTCAGGTTCCACTCCGAACAGGCCTCGCCAATGTCGACCAAAGAAGTTGAGTACATGTGCTCTATCCAGAGGTTGTCTTTGGGAAATAGACGTACGAGTGCTGCCAGCATTGCTGCAGAGGTTGAAGGCGTGGGGGGTCAGCCTGTCAGTGCTCAGACCATATGCTGCACACTGCATTAAAAATTGGTCTGCATGGCTGTCATCCCAGAAGGAAGCCTCTTCTAAAGAAGATGCGCAAGAAAGCCCGCAAACAAACAGTTTGCTGAAGACAAGCAGACGAAGGACATAGATTACTGGAACCATGTCTTGTTGTCTGATGAGACCAAGATAAACTTATTTGGTTCAGATGGTGTCAAGCGTGTGTGGCGGCAACCAGGTGAGGAGTACCAAGACAAGCGTGTCTTGCCTACAGTCAAGCATGGTGGTGAGAGTGTCCTGAGCTGGGGCTGCATGAGTTATTTTGAGGGGACAGCAAATTTACACTGTTATACAAGCTGTACACTCGCTACTTTACATTGTAGCAAAGTGTCATTTCTTCATTGTTGTCACGTGAAAAGATATAATAATATATTTACATAAATGTGAGGAGTGTACTCACTTTTGTGATATATATATATATATATATATATATATATATATATATATATATACATATATATATATATATGTATGTGTATATACAGTGGGGACGGAAAGTATTCAGATCCCCTTAAATTTTTCAATCTTAGTTATATTGCAGCCATTTGCTAAAATCATTTAAGTTATTTTTTTTTCCTCATTAATGTACACACAGCACGCCATATTGACAGAAAAACACAGAATTGTTGTCATTTTTGCAGATTTATTAAAAAAGAAAAACTGAAATATCACATGGTCCTAAGTATTCAGACCCTTTGCTGTGACACTCATATATTTAACTCAGGTGCTGTCCATTTCTTCTGATCATCCTTGAGATGGTTCTACACCTTCATTTGAGTCCAGCTGTGTTTGATTATACTGATTGGACTTGATTAGGAAAGCCACACACCTGTCTATATAAGACCTTACAGCTCACAGTGCACGTCAATGCAAATGAGAATCATGAGGTCAAAGGAACTGCCTGAAGAGCTCAGAGACAGAATTGTGGCAAGGCACAGATCTGGCCAAGGTTACAAAAAAAATTCTGCTGCACTTAAGGTTCCTAAGAGCACAGTGGCCTTCATAATCCTTAAATGGAAGATGTTTGGGACGACCAGAACCCTTCCTAGAGCTGGCCGTCCGGCCAAACTGAGCTATCAGGGGAGAAGAGCCTTGGTGAGAGAGGTAAAGAAGAACCCAAAGATCACTGTAGCTGAGCTCCAGAGATGCAGTCGGGAGATGGGAGGAGAAATTTGTAGAAAGTCAACCATCACTGCAGCCCTCCACCAGTCGGGGATTTATGGCAGAGTGGCCCGACGGAAGCCTCTCCTCAGTGCAAGACACATGAAAGCCCGCATGGAGTTTGCTAAAAAAACACCTGAAGGACTCCAAGATGGTGAGAAATAAGATTCCCTGGTCTGATGAGACCAAGATAGAACTTTTTGGTCTTAATGCTAAGCGGTATGTGTGGAGAAAACCAGGCACTGCTCATCACCTGTCCAATACACTCCCAACAGTGAAGCATGGTGGTGGCAGCATCATGCTGTGGGGGTGTTTTTCAGCTGCAGGGACAGGACGACTGATTGCAATCGAGGAAAAGATGAATGGGGCCAAGTACAGGGATATTCTGGACGAAAACCTTCTCCAGAGTGCTCAGGACCTCAGACTGAAGGTTTACCTTCCAACAAGACAATGACCCTAAGCACACAGCTAAAATAACGAAGGAGTGGCTTCACAACAACTCTGTGACTGTTCTTGAATGGCCCAGCCAGTGCCCTGACTTAAACCCAATTGAGCATCTCTGGAGAGACCTAAAAATGGCTGTCCACCAACGTTTAGCATCCAACCTGACAGAACTGGAGAGGATCTGCAAGGAGAAATGGCAGAGGATGCTCAAATCCAGGTGTGAAAAACTTGTTGCATCTTTCCCAAAAAGACTCATGGTTGTATTAGATCAAAAGGGTGCTTCTACTAAATACTGAGCAAAGGGTCTGAATACTTAGGACCATGTGATATTTCAGTTTTTCTTTTTTAATAAATCTGCAAAAATGTCAACAATTCTGTGTTTTTCTGTCAATATGGGGTGCTGTGTGTACATTAATGAGGAAAAAAATGAACTTAAATGATTTTAGCAAATGGCTGCAATATAACAAAGAGTGAAAAATGTAAGGGGGTCTTAATACTTTCCGTCCCCACTGTAGGTATCGCTGTTGTGTTCTGACAGGGGGGGGCGGATCCCCCTCCACAACACTCAGATCAGCGCTCTCTGCCGTTGGCTGAGAGCGCTGATCGGGAGTTGGTCAGTTGCTGGTTTTCCAGCATGCTAATCCGACAGAAGGCGGCCAAACGGCTGGCTTCTGTTGCACAGACCGAAGTCATCGTTTTATTTTTCTCCTGACATTCAGCCCGTATGTATGGGGCTTAACACTAGTTCACAGTGACTTTTGTCCCTACAATGCTTTAAAACCCAAGTGTAGCTAAAATAAAACAGAATGATCATAAGTCATAAGTTACAATCAGTAGGATTTGTCCCTTGTGCTGATTCTTCTTCTGATTCTCCTCAGCCCCCCCCCCCCCAGTTACTGTTTTGTTCTCATGTGATGGGGGTTAATACAACTAGTGTGCTGTTGAAGGCTGTTGTCTGGCAAGCCTGACTATGCCCCCCATACTATAGCTTCTCTGAATGAAACAGGATATATGAACAGAAGGGGTGGACCTATCAACCATCCATTCATCCTCCATTAATTGATTGATTTCCATTAATAGAATCTGTAGTACGGGGCATGGACGGAGGAGGCTTTCTACTATTAGAAGAGGAATCAACACAAGGGGCACATCCTACTGACCGTAAGTTATCTCCCTTGTGCTGATGTTTGTTTTTTTTATTTTAGCTACAGGCTTTAATAAAGGGGCTGTTATTTGACAGTACAACTACGTTTTTGTAGTAAATGGGGGTTGGAGAGTAGGAATGTTGGCAAGCATTTACATTCAGCATAGGTGAGTCCTACTTAAAAAAAATCACTAGGAAGTCAAAATAGGCTCTTTGCAAAGGGATTCCATTTGGACCCAGATGCTGGATATACCTATGGCCTGCAAGCTGTTATTTTCTAGTATATGGAATTTTGGAATTTATATCCCAGAACTGCGCATAGAACTCTGTGCTCCAGCCAGTCAGTTAATGTATTCCTCTTCTTACTGTGGACATTTACTATTCAGCAGCATGGAGAAGTGTTTACTCTTCTCTCCGATCGGAGCTGAGCCAGACATTTCTATCACTAGAGTCCTCAAGCACATTGACTGCTTATGTCATATGGTTGAGCAGTCTGGCGTAGCTAGAGTTTCCACAGATGTATTCCTTAAAATTGATTTTAACTTTTTATTTTTTCAATTTGCCTATGCCCATCACATTAATAGGCTGGATCCTCTGACCTGAAAAGTCTTGACACTTTTCTAAAGCTGCATTGTGACTTTATAAATTCTAGGCTTGTGTTGTACCACATTTCACATTCAGAAATAATAATAGTACGGAATATCCTTATTGTATCCAACATATATTTGGCGTTCATTTCACTTGGAGGGGGAATTTCATTTTTTGCTCATGTATGCAGCAAAGCCCTACTGCCCCTTTACATTTTTTTTCTTTTGGTTAGAGTGAGGAAGTGTTATAACCTGTGGCTAGTTTTTATTGCTGCTGGGGTTCTAATTGGAAAATGTTCACTTATGTCCTGTTCTGTCACCTGTCAGGTGTTTGAGATGTGTGAGTAATCTCCCCTATGGAAGCAAAGACAACAGTAAAAACTCAACAGAAGTTCTAAACCTACTTTACTCTAAAACAAGAACAAAAATAATAGCTGGATGTGAGCTTTAAAGGGAACCTTTACTTAAAAAGTAAAGAGATGCAATCTTATAGATAACATTTAAAAATAATAATGTTTCCTACACCGTACCTTAAAATAAGTTTTTTGCAATTTCATAGACAACAGATTAATATTTTCTCAGCAGTACCCTAAAAAAAGCTTTCTCAAACTCTTCCTGAAAAATACCAGTTCACTTCTTTAAAAGGTGACTGACTAAACACAAATGTTTTGTAGCCTAATAGCTGTAAATCTGCCATGTGAGATCATCATAGGCACTGCTGGCTTGTAACAGCTAGTCTCACAAGATTTGAAGTGAGATTTGGTAATGTTCTTCTTGCTGGAGAGGAAGCTGTACATGAGGAGCTACAGTGCAAGGATCTCCCTGCTTTTACTTTATTTGTGTATGTGTTTACTCCACTGCTTCTTGATCAATACCTCTCTAGTCATCAGTTCACCAGCGATCAGGAAAGTAGTGAGGGAGCAGCTCTGGAAATCGGAGCTGTTACTAGTAGCCAATGGAAGAGGAATGGAAACAAGCATGGACCAAGAGGGTTCAAGCTGTGGAATGAGAAAGAGAAGAAGTATTAGAAATAAAGAGTGGGTGAATCAAGAAAGAAGTGGGAGAGAATAGGGGAAAAAAAAGAGGAGGGTGAAGGTTTGGGAGAGAAGGGAAAAAACTGAGGGGTGGGTGGGGGGGGGGGGGGGAGGACAGGAGGATCTGTGGGGCATATATATATATTTTTTATTCTGTGATCACTTTGTTTTTATGTATCTTGTTTTATTACAATAAAAAGATACCACCGTTTTATCTGCACTATGGAGAAGCTCTTTTTTTCTTTCGACATATGATTGGGAGAGGATCAATATAGCCCATCCTGGCTATACATCATACACTTCAGTCGCCAGAACTTTGCCTATATTCACTACAAGGATTCGTTTGATGATCCCGTGAGAACCTGGGGAATCGACACTTATGACCCTTGTTGATCCAGATATCGATCTACAGGCCTGGTGTGGTGAAACGCTTACATGACTCCATGTCATACGACAGGGGAGTCCACGAGATCTGGTAAGAGTCCAGCTTATTATTGTCTTGCCTTGTTGGAATCCTAGACGGAAGTCGCATCCATGTGTTGACCCACCCAGTTTTTATTTACATCACAAACTTTTTCACAGCCAGTATTTCTGTTTATACACATCTGCAGAGACATTTATGTGTTCTAAGTTCATTTATATGGACTTCTTCTTCACTTATATTTTTGTTTGCCTTTGATATTAACCACACACGATTTTCACCATTGAGGTGTTTTGTGGAGAACATTTACCACGTTTATGCGCTACATTTTTTATTCTCATTATATTTCGACCAGCATATTAAACTTGTACTAGAAAGCCTCCTCCTATTTTCCTTGTCATAAAGAGTTGGTGAGCAGAGACCCCCAAAAACAGCAGCATGTCCTCTTCCTAACTTCTTTGCTCTTTATAAACACCACTGCTGTAGGGTAATCTCTAAACTCTGCTGTCAGCATACATAGACCAGGAGGTAATAAAATAAGAAGATTAAAGTCTCTACTACCCATCCAATGTTATTAAAAAGAGCTTTTAAACACCAGTAACATTGTCTGCTAATCAATTAAGTATGATAATTAAAAAGAATGGGTAGTGCACCACTTTGTGTATAACCACTTGCAGATTCATGTAAATGGACAATTATTAGAACTCTTAGCATCTACTAGCAACCTGTCCACTGGTTCTCTTCCAGATGTCTACTATGTTACCTTCAGGCTGGAAAGGATAGGACAAATAATGCCTTTTTTTCTTAAAGTAACATGATCATTAATTAATTCAACATACAGTTAAAGGTCCAAAAGTTTGAATTTCCTTTGTCTCAGTTTCTTTGAAATCACCACTTTATTATGTTCTGCCACCTCTTGTTTACTTAAACATTGATTTTTGTCTAGAGTGATAGAAATTGATAAGCAAAAGGGAAATAATCACAATCCATTTCTTATTTTTAAAGCCAACAAAAACATACAATTATATTGCGCAGTTTGAGTTTCCAACTGCTAAAAAGTGCCCTCGAGGATCACAGTCTTGTGCTGTGAAATGCGTATGTGTGCGCTGTAGGCTTTGAAATGTACAAATATTAAACTTCTGCGCTGCCAAGCTCAAGCTAAACTTATCTCTAATATCCATGCTTAAGTTGATACAAACAAATAAACACTTTAAACTGTGTTCACACATCAAACCAAGAAAGACACCTTATAATATTAGTGTTGCATTGCCTAAAAATGTGCTTATGAATTAAAACACACAGTGATAATATTAGTGTTACACTATTTAACACCTACAAGACAGCGCTACTTTAACAAATCAAACAGTGGTAGATGATCAAATTATATTATTATCTATGACATCAAAACTCCTTACAGTCATGTAAAAGTTACCGTATCTCACAAAAGTGAGCACACCCCTCACATTTCTGTAAATATTTTATTATATCTTTTCATGTGACAACACTGACACTTTGCTACATTGTAAAGTAGTGAGTGTACAGCTTGTATAATGGTGTAATTTTGCTGTCCCCTCAAAATACATTTTGCATTTTGTAACATTTGCATCAGCCAGGATGCTGCGCATGGGACATACTTGGACATTTCAACATGACAATGATCCAAAACACAAGGCCAAGTCAACCTGTGTTGACTACAGCAGAATAAAGTGAAGGTTCTGAAGTGGATCTCAGTCTCCTGACCTCAATATCATTGAGCCACTCTGGGGAGATCTCAAATGTGCAGTTCATGCAAGACAGCTCAAGAATTTACAGGAACTGGGAAGCTTTTTGCCAAGAGGAATGGGCAGCTTTACCATCTGAGAAGATAAAGAGCCTCATCCACAAATACCACAAAAGACTTCAAGCTGTCATTGATGTTGGAGGGGGCAATGCACAGTATTAACCACTTGCCGCCCGCCATATAGCAGAATGACGGCGGCAAATTGGTTCCAATATCCTGACTGGGCATCATATGACGGAGACTCTTTACCACGTGATCAGCCGTATCCAATCATGGCTGATCACGATGTAAACAGGGAGAGCGGGTGATCGGCTTTTCCTCACTCGCGTCTGACAGACGCGAGTAGAGGAGAGCCGATCGGCTGCTCTCCTGACAGGGGGGGTCTGTGCTGATTGTTTATCAGCACAGCCCCCCCTCGGATCCTACCCAGGACCACCAGGGAAGCCGCCCAGGACCACCAGGGAAGCCATCCACACTGGACCACCAGATATGCCCCCTAGACCCCCAGGGAAATACTGATCTGTGCCCAGGCAGCTGCCAATCAATGCCCAGGCAGCTTCCAATCAGTGCCCACTCACAATGCCTACAACTACCAGTGCCACCAGGGATGCCTATCAGTGCTGCGTATCAGTGCCCATCAGTGCCACATATCAGTGCCCAGCAGTGCCGCCTATCAGTGCCCATTAGTGCCCAGCAGTGCCGCCTATCAGTGCCCATCAGTGCCACCCATAAGAACCCATCTTTGCAGCCTTTCAGTGCCCATCAGCGTCATCTATCAGTGCCCATCAGTGCCCACCAGTGCCACCCATGAGTGCCCATCAGTGCCGCCTATCAATGCCCATCAGTGCTGCATATCAGTGCCACCCATCAGTGCCGTCTACCAGTGCCCATCAGTGCCGCATATCAGTGCCCATCGTCAGTGACCGTCAGTGCCCGCTCATTGGTGCCACCTCATCGGTGCCGCCTTATCAGTGCCTGTCAGTGCCGCCTTATCAGTGACCATCAGCGAAAGAGAAAACTTACTTATTTACAACATTTTTTAACAGAAACAAAAGCAAAACTTTTATTTTTTTCAAAATGTTTGGTCTTTTTTTATTTGTTTAGCAAAAATAAAAACCGCAGAGGTGACAAAATACCACCAAAAGAAAGCTCTATTTGTGGGAACAAAATGATAAAAATTTAGTTTGGGTACAGTGATGGATGACCACGCAATTGTCATTCAAACTGCGACAGCGCTGAAAGCTGAAAATTGGTCTGGGCAGGAAGGTGTATAAGTGATCAGGGTCATTTGGGTAGTTTCTGTTATGATTATGATTTAAAAAGAGTAAACACAGTTGATTGATAATAAATGGCTTCAGCAAAACACTAACCTAAAGTGAAAGAAAAGTTTGTGTTATCATTCATATTCTCTGAAAAACGGCCAAGAAATCATAAATTCTGCCAGGGTATGTAAACTTATGAGCACAACTGTATGTTAACCAGCACTCGTACTCAACTGGATGAAAAGGAAAGTGGGGTGGTTTGGAGAAAGTGGGCCTCAGCAACCAGCAGCATATGTTCCCTCATATTGAGAAGATATTACTTGCCTTAGCAGTTGCTTGGGTTCTTCAATCTAGCTTCAGAATGTAAGGTGATAGGGATGCAATAAACAGAGAAATGTTGCAGCGTGCCTGCCTAGCATACCATAGAGAAAGCTGCACCTGGCTTATGCTTAATATTAGGCATGGTTAAATACAGCTTCAGCCTGCTTTTTGCTATGTACTGCACACATGGAAGTCCTTGTACCCACAAGATACTTCTTAATCACTGTGCCACAGGTCTCACACACACACATAATCCTCAAGACAAAATACGTTAAAAAACTATATTAAACTCTTCTATTACACATGCTTTTCTGCACACAGAATGCAGACATTGAGCCAACACTTTATCTGATCATAGCTTAAAATATGTATTAAAACAATTGGGGACTACATAACATCCAGGCAACTGTTAAGATAATCAAAAAATCAACACTTTTTTAATAAGTATTGTGGCAGGTCAAGCCTATGAACTGCGAGAAAGAGGTCCTAGTTCTAAAGTACCTAAAATACAGGATGACTCTGTAGGTACTTGATAGTAATTTGTGCCAACGTCCCCAACATTATAATGGACAAGGCATTGGCCTATTAGAGCGGCGCACTCCCATACCTTTTTTCTACCTGTCTCTGGAATTATAGCCCACAAAAGCTATTCCTTCTACCCATGACTATCCGATGAGATATACACCTGGAAGGCTCTTGGCTTTGATTGCTGCTTGTCTGACTCCATTCCGATATTATTACTTTTGATCGTTTCAGCGATCTACTGATTACCTGTATTATTGTGAGCATCCATTTTCATCATACCTAATTGAACCTCTAGTTCCTGAAGAAGCGTTCCTTGTCAACGTGAAACATGTAGAGCAATTAGAGAGTATATCACCTTGGAATACCAGACCTGCAGCGTTCTCTCAATCCCAACTCTACATTCTTCCATCACCCTATGCCTGGGGAAGTTTATCTTTGTTGCTGTTTGGAATTAATGTTTAAATTCTACCTATGGTTACGAGGGATTTTATAAGAGCTTGCAGGACAGGATCCATTATGGTGTATTTAATTGGGTTGCATGCCTAAATCAGACCTGTTTTTAAACTTTCATGTTTGTTCTCTATGTTTATTGTACGCTAATAATAAAATTTCAAAAATCCTATTTACCTTTCTGTAGTTTAATACCGTTGTGCCCCCAAAGTCCCATTGTTTAGTTTCTATACGCCCACAAGCCTATGAACTGTTTGAAATGGCGGTCTGGGCCAGGTTTTCTGGGAAGCAAGCACACTGATGATGCAGGCGTCTGCTGCATTCATGTTTGAGCCAGAGTTAGAGGTCATTGGCCCCACCCTGCCCATGAGGTCAGTGTGTGAAGGGAGCTGTGAGGTGCACGTCAAATGATACTGTCCATGTCAGTCCAGACAAAGGCCTAGGCCTGAGCCTGTGAGGATGCAGCAGTTTTGAGCTGCAGGAGAAACAGTCAAGCTGACTTGTTTGGGCACGAGCACTGGGACTGTGTGTTTGACGGTCTGGAGGACCAAGGTATGAGGCCTGAGCAGTGAATCTGCAAAGAGAGCCATGAGGCGGAATTCTTGGTTTTGCTGCATTTATGGTGAGAACCCCCTGCATGGGAAACTATTCAGGTGTGAACTTGTTGCTTTGTTTTAAATAAAAGTGGGCAGAAAAAGCCCTGAAACCTACTTCTAGCATGGAGTAAACTCACTGTTTGGCACTACCAATGAGCTATAAATTCCCCAACTTGTACAACATAGCGTTTATATTGCAGTGATTGAGGATTATGTACTGTATATTCCAACAGAGGCCAGTGGTCAGGAGAATGTAAAATATCTACATGAATCTGATGATTTGCCCTCCATGGACATTGTTATATTTTGCTTGTTTCTTTTTTTTCTTCCATTCTCTGATGTCTTCAGGCCAGTCATGTGACAAGGTGGGTCCTCTTCCTCTTTGCTCATCTTCCGATGGTGGGTGGTCCTGAATACACTGGAGGTGCACGGCCCTGTGCAAAGGGGGTGGGATCATGACACCCAACACTCACATGCTTTCCTCATTCTTGCTAGTTAAGTGATAAGGGGTGTCATTTAACTTGGAAGACGAGGACATCTTGTGGCAGAGAAGGAGGACTGTGAAGCTTGAAAGGTAGGTATTGGAGCCAGAACTGCTAACAAAAATAAAAAAATAAAACAAACCTCCACAGAGACAAAAAAATGTATTAACTCAAAGTAGAGCTTTAACCCTTTGTTTGCATTCTCACCTGTACACCACACTGGAGTCTTCTGTGCCAAACTTTCCAGCACCAAAAGTATTGATGGTTATATATAGTTACATAGTTACATAGTAGGTGAGGTTGAAAAAAGACACAAGTCCATCAAGTCCAACCTAAGTGTGTGATTATGTGACAGTATTACAATATGTTTGAGTGATTTTGTTTTTATGCTGAACCAAAAACTCCTTTAATAAGCCAGTACTGTATGTCTGATGGAACCAGTTTAATCCCAGAGAAAGTGCACTCTAATGTTGTGTGCAGTGGCTTATACGTGCTATTAAAACACTTCTCTGCTATATTAGACAAAATGATATCTGCATATTGTGGATGCCTTTGATTGCTTAATATTTTCTCATTTATGTTTTTTTCCCTCTTCTATCGGTATGAATTAAAATCCCCAACGTAAACAGTTCATTTCAAGCAATTGCATCACATTTGCATCTATATTAATTCTATGTTATTGCAGGGCTGGCATTAGCTTCTGGTGATTATCCATGCAACAACACCCATTTTACTTAATCATTGATGTGCGGAGGCTAAGTCGTGTACCAGTAATGACACGCATTGGGAGTTCATTAAAAAAAAAAAAACAATGTAGAAAAGATGTGAACAGTCTCTATTTTGCTGGCAGACATAATTTTTTTTTACAGAAAGTTATAACTGGGTTGACCAGTCCTTGCTCAGCTTGTGAAAGTCCTTACAACTCTACATCAGGCCTCTGATCTTCAACACCAACAGGAATCGGAGGGCCTTTTTGTAAGAATGGTGTGGAATCCGACTGCCCAATCAAATACAAATGAAAAAGATGGACTGGTTCAAGTCAGGAATACCAACAAAGACAGTTTTAAATACATAATATAGCTCAGAATTTTATCTACATACTTCCTGACACATTCTACAGAGATAATCTAATGCATGATGCAGAGAAATAAAACAGCAGTACAAGGCACAATGTTGTCTGGGATGACTAAAGCTGAACTACAGGCTGACAGCTAAATTCAAAACTGAAAATACACTGTATATAGGAGCTATTTCACCTGACAAAAGATTTGTTTTTCTGTCCATCCAGTTATGAGATTTACACTGTTTTGACAAATGGTGACATCACCTTTCTCTACTGCAGTTAAAAAGAATTTGTCACAGAATCTGCCCATTCTGGAAAGATGACAAGTTCTCCTAAAGAGGACTTGGACAGTGGAAACCATACCAAATGTAGCGCTACCCCCGTAGGGGCCGCTGGTGAATGTGGTCGTCTCCCACCCTGCACAGCCAGGCACACAGATTTTTCACTCACTCCAAAGTCAAGAAACAGTCCTTGCAGCTTTGTTTGTTTGTTTTTTTATTAGGGGAATTGAACTTGGTTAGGGAAGGGATGATATGGGATGCCCATTTGATCAGGGACTATACCTATATACACCCTAGTATATACACACACTTTCCTCTTCTACCTCCTGCACAATCTTGATTGCAGCACAACAACTCCCAGGGCCAGCTAGCAAAGGTTTTAGATCCAACACAGACTCTGAAAGAATCTTGTAAAAAAGCCCCCCTAATTTGTACACTGCTTTGTGCTATTATTGAAACCTAAGGTTAGAATAGTCCTTTAAATATATTATTGCTTCTGTAGTCTTAGAGAAAGAGTAATGCCCTGTACACACGGTCGGATTTTCCGACGGAAAATGTGTGATAGGACCTTGTTGTCGGAAATTCCGACCGTGTGTAGGCTCCATCACACATTTTCCATCGGAATTTCCGACACACAAAGTTTGAGAGCTTGCTATAAAATGAACGAAAATCCGTTATAAAAAAAAAAAAATACGTTGTCGGAAACTCCGATCGTGTTTACACAAATCCGACGCACAAAGTGCCACGCATGCTCATAATAAATTAAGAGACGAAAGCTATTGGCTACTGCCCCATTTATAGTCCCGACGTACGTGTTTTACGTCACCGCGTTCAGAACGATCTGATTTTCCGACAACTTTGTGCGACCGTGTGTATGCAAGACAAGTTTGAGCCAACATCCGTCGGAAAAAATCCATGGATTTTGTTGTCGGAATGTCCGATCAATGTCTGACCGTGTGTACGAGGCATTAGTCTTGTATTAACCGTAAGCTAGAGTCTGTTAAAGAACTGTCTGTACATTGTCAGGCGAGATATGTCATGAATAATATGTATATACATGGGGGAGGTGTTTAGCCTGCCTTGGATTGGTAAATGACCCACAGGTGGACGGGTCTGGCTATATCTTGATTGTATACTATAAAATGCTGTACCTGGACAAATAAACTGGGCAGTGTATGCATTTTGATCTCTGTTGGGTCATTATATATATTGCTGCCCGCGCAGGTCTGAGTGTGATGGAACAGAGAAATGCTGGCACATAAGGTAATGTAATTAGTAATAAAGGTGATAGCTAGTAATAGAGGCAAGGGAGAACAGAGGGTCCATCATACTCAGCTGGATCTTAGCAGAATGCCCTTTGCAGGCAGGGAACGCGGGCCCCATGGTGTAGAAAAAAAGTCTTTGGTGCTAGCTGTCCTATCTGTGGCTACTGCTCCCAGTACCACCTTTTCAGGCACTAACAGCCCTCCTGGCTGCAGCTGCCCTTTTCCACTGCCCGTGCCACCACAGTCCTCCTGACTGGCTCTGCACCCATCCCAGACTGCTCCATCCCAGTCCTCTCAGGCGTGCCTCCCAGTCCTCCTGACTGCGTGTCACTCACTAGCCCTCTTGGCTGTTCCTGTTCCTCTTGGAGACTTGCCCGGGAGTGTTCCCCCGCTGTCTTCTCCTTGCTCCCGTGCCTCCTGGCCAAGACACCTCCATGTGTTTTGAGAAGGTCCTGTCCTGTCCGCAACTGAGCCCCAGGACCCAAGGTCACCCCCCCCAGACTGGGGAGCTCCCTCAAAGGCCAAATAGCCTAATACTCCATCATCCACCCAAACTCCCCTCCCCAGCTGGGCTGACCCAGAGTGTTTGAGGGGGCCTGCCCCCTGCCAAATCTTCAAACTCAGTTCAGGTCTACTTTAATAGGCCACTCCATCCAGGGAGGGGAGAAAGTTAACCTTGTGCACGCTTCTACAAAGTTGAATAAAAAAAAAGAAAACGAAACCTTTATACTTTATTTAATCCCATTGATGGTCTATTACATTAGTAAGCTAAAGGAAATGTTTCTCAACATAGCAGCATAGATACTTTTGAGGGAACTGACCGCTAGGGAGGGAGCCAGAACACCGACCCCCTTGCTACTGGAGGACCTGTCACCTTTGCCAGGTACCATGTTTGTTGACCGGCTGCTATATATTCCCACCAATCTATGGTTACCTGTGGCAATTATTCTCTTCCTCCGACTTTCTCACTGAGATAACCCTTTTGTGATGGCCTCTCTCTTCCACCCCCTGTGTGCTTTACAGGCCCTGTTCTTCTGATACATTATGTACCACCATGCACCCCTCTGAATAACTTCAAACCAGGCTTAAACCAGCTCAAATGTTTTACTGAAGCTCCCCTTGTGCAAACATCAGTCTTACAAATAGCATTCACAGATTTCTCCTAACTAGCTATCTTGAGCCGCCCAGGCATACCTTTAGAGGTAGAAATCTATACTTGGTAAAGTCTTTACAGGTGGCTCCTGTTAGGCTGATAGTCGAGTATTGCGGGCTACATCTTCTCTTTGAACTGGACTTTCTCTCTTCCCATGTGATCCCGCTGGCTGCCCCTGATCCTGGCCTTCCCTATATTTATATACAGACCAGGGTGGAGGGCAGAACCCAAAAAGCCCAGGAAAACACAGATCCCATGTTAACCCTAACCCTAAAACTAAATAAACAACAGCTCACCATTTGTAGGCACCTGCCTACAGGCTGATCAAAAAAACAAACAAATGGATTTCCCCACCCTGATAGTGGGGACTCTGCTACTGGAACATACTGATCAGTTGCTGCATCTGCTAATCAAGAAATGTCTTCTAACTGGATTGTTTAACAGAAGTTAACCATTAGATCAACTTCTGTCATACTGGAGCAGCCACATATAGATTGAAATTCTGCCAGGCCCTGCTAAACCAGCTGAATTTCAATCCATCTGTGGCTAACATTACCCTCTGTAATTGTGCTGTGAAAGACTGATGCCAAAAGAGAAATGGTGGTAAATCCAAGAGTTGTTAAATTGAAAGATTATCACATTTTCCTGCAATATCAGGCTCCTGTTCTATAGTCTAAAAATCTCAAAACTTACTGAAGTGTATCAGGCCCCACCATCTATCCAGGGCTCAGATGATGTGCAGAAGTCTCAAGAATAAGGATGACCCACATGCTTATATTTCTTTGGATATGGGGTACCTACCAACATGTCATGCAGACAGTCATTAGATTGGAGAGGAAGTATGCAATTTCATCTCTCCAACTGTGGCACAGTTGGACAGCCTGTCCATCTTCTAGAACCAAATCTCTCTATCTTTCTTTCCTCCTTCGTTATCCTTCTTTTTGATCCGACTTTTGTACAAATGTAGCATATAAAGCTGAACTCTGGGAGGGACCCAGTAGGTTCCACCCACTACAGGTTGTCCATAGAAAAATCTACAGGAGGAACAGATACAAGACCATTCACCCTACACTAAAAAGCAACAATGACTGGTCTTCATTGCAGAAAACTCCTGCACAAAGGAAGCGTTTTATGTTGGATTAGTGCAAAGATCTGAAAGAAATACACAAAACACACCAAGATTCAAATAAGAATACAAATCTCTTGTAATAAGACACTATTTCCTATCTCAGACTTAAGCTTGCAAGCCTTAACAATGAACTTTTTCTTGTTTGCTCCTTTTTGGTCAGTTAACGTGATTGTAAATGATCACCTTGAAAAAAAAAAATGTTCAGTTTAAAATAGAAATGAAAGGCAAAACATGTTTAAAATTATATATATATATATATATATATATATATATATAAAGTGTCACATTCCCCCTGTTCTCAGCTGTTCTCAGCTGCATAAGAGCTGGGGGGAGGAGAAGCAGCGGCATACTGAGCTTCCCAGTGACAGGCTGTGTAGTGGGGGTATGTCACCAGCACACCAAGGATTCTTCAAATGGATCCAAAGCTTTACTCACTGGTCACAGCATATTAACAAAGGCAATGTTTCTGAGCCAAGCAGGGAACATGGCTCAGGCAAGTGACAAAGTGCAGTGCAGTGCAGAACATAAAGTATTTAACAAACCATCCACCAATCTGTGAACTTTCACTCTTTCATATGCCTGAGGAAGAGGTCATGCGTGTCTCTGAAACGTTGCCTTTTCAGACAGCCCTCTGTGTGTGCATCAGAGAGACTCCCCTCCAGGTCTCATTAGTGTACTCCTCTTTCTGTATTTTCTTTATTGTTAAAAGATCATGGGAAGATCCTAGGGTAATGAAGACTTCTTAGGGGAGCATCTCTGTGTTTGAGTCATTGCCATAGTAAAATTTGTAAAGGGGAGGAGTTGGTAAGATGACCACACCCACGTGGGGGCGTCAGAAATATTTCTGCACCCAGGCGTCTGTGACCCTAGGATCGGCCCTGTCCAACGTCATTTACCGATATTCTGCTACTTTAATGACAAGACATGTCCTTAGTCCTTTGGGCTAAGGTGTTCTTCTATCACATTTCAAAAAGTTGAGGTAGTTGAGGTATGCTATTGCTAAAATAAATCAAACAGTTCAGTAAAGTTCCTGTAACAGAAGACATCACCTGATGGGTAGCTCAAGCAATAACAATGCCTTCCTTTTTGCAATATAAAAGCTTACGTGTCCTAGGTGCAAATGTTTCATAAAGAAAAAAAAAAAAAAGGAAGGATTGTCACAGCCTCATACTCTCCTCTTGATGAGTCAAGTGGTAATATCACACACTGTGATTGTGGTATTTCATTTGGCACTTTATGTTTGTGTTATCCATTAAGCTAAGCAATTTCCTAAGTATTATACTGTATGCTCAAATGATATAGACGCACTTCTATACAGGATGTAAAGCAAACAGTAAGTCAATAGTATTACACTATAACAAAACCTGGATCTTAGTTTAATATAATAATGTCTTATAGAATGTGTAAATTTACTGTTCTGGTTCAGTTATAAATATCCCCCTTCTTTTTGTTCTCTAGCAGTGATTGCAATGTGAAAATGTAGCAGAACAATGTCTGGAGAGAAACCCTAAGTATATGTGTAGTATGAGATGCAGAAAATAACCTTGAGTCTGGCTGTGTCCCCGCATGCTGTTCTCTAGGGGAATCAGAGCTGGAAGGTGGGATGAATTGAGAATGTGGATAGATCTCAGCTTTATTCCAGTGGCCCCATGTTATTTGTATGCGAAGGATGGAAAGAACAACATGCCATATCTATAGAATTAGGTCTTGTCTAAATGAAATAAAGAAGCACAGTTAAAGAAAAGCTGTAACATGGAGGTTTAAAATAAAATAACACTGCAAATATAAGCAGACACCCATCCAGTAAAAAGCCTGCCTGCTGCCTGAGGTTCTGCTAGAGTACCCCCACTCCCCTAAAAGAAAAAAAAGAAAGAAACTTTTAGATATCAGGCAGATAGGACAATCTCATCACCCAACGTAGTGATCAAACCTTGAGCGGCCTATTACCATGCTTGTGCACGGTCATATGAGGGGCAACATTTACACAAAATCTTTCGGGGGCTCCAGCAGCATACTGTAGTGTTGGGCAGATTCTTCAAAGTACAATTTCATTTCCCCTGCCCTTTTACCAGAACCCCTATCCACAATAAGTAAAAAAAAAATCACTGACACAAGGATGTGTCCTTTGCCAACATACTTTGTGCTAAAGTGTTCTTCTATCACATCTCAAAAAAAGTTGGGAGCAGTGGTGGCTGGTGGGTTGAAAACAAACAACAACCCCCCCGGTGGCACAGCGGCAATGAAACAGAACCCCCTCCTCCTTTGGTGGTCCGTCACTTAGCCGCTCGTTTGGAGGGGCTGTGGTGTCCTCTCCTTAAGTGTGGGCAGCGGCCACGGTGGCTCCAGTGTCCGCTCCTCCAGCTTCCTCCGCCGTGTGTCTCTTCCACCAAAGTAGGATCACCTGACGCTTTGGCCAATTGGGAAACAGGTCTCACATACCTGCCTCCTGATTGGTGGGGAGGAACTTTAACATAATAAAGAAAATTCATTCGCTTATCGTCACACCACTGGGTGGGCTCGGAGTGCAGAGCATTGCAACCCTTTTTTGAAGCCTATTAGAGCCTCTGGCTCTAATCAGGTGCTTCAAAAAAACACCCCGCCGCATTGGAGTCCATGGTCCGACGCCACTAATATGTAGATTAGGGAACCGGACGCATGGATAGGGGAGGCGGCACCTGTGTGCCCTCTATGGATGGGCTGCAACTGGGTGGGAGGTATTCTATTACTTAAATCTATAATCAGTTCAGCAAACTTTCCCGCACTGCATTTTGGTGTGAACCAGCCCTTACTCTTTTCTTTTTTATATCAGCACTATTCCAGCTTTGGCAGCACATTATTGCTCAATACTGACTTTGTTACAACAGTAGACCATGCCTGTGCAATGTGTGTCGGCAATGCCACTCGTAGTTTCAACCAAGGGTGCATGTGACAATGCATGAGCAAAGTTGGGAGACAGTTGTCACCCTTTATCAGGAAGTGCCTGTACAAGGATATTCATGGCAGGGTGACCTACTATTATTTTAATGTAAGCTACACATTTAATTCATATTGATAATTAGATTTAAAACTGTAATATATATATATATATATATATATATATATATATATATATACTGTATTGATATATGTTAATGTGAACAGAATGTAGAGGCAAAACTTTTTTTAGTTTTGGCTAGGCTGGGGAAGGGTAAAACCTTCTTTGTGTACCTAGTGGGGAGATACATTTGTTTCTTTGTACTGGTGACCATTGTCACTGAGACAGAAACTGGGGGGGGGGGGATGCTAACATTTTAGAGTCCCTAGAAAAAGATGAGGGGAAATCTTCCAACGTGGACAAATGTTCTGGTGACCACAGTCTAAGATGAGAATTACCCTCACGTTAGGGAGATGTTCTCTCAGCTTCTGTTTTGTCTCCAAGCTAGGAAGTAAAGTGAACTTTCCCCAGCAGAACAAAGACAAAAATAGCTTAATAGGGGCTCTAACCCTTCCCTACTCTGTCCAAAAAAGAGTTTGGGATATATTCACTATATATTGTGAGCTGGGGAATGATAGCAGGTACAAAAGCTTCCTGAGGTGAGCACACTTTCAGACACAGATACCAGTTCAATGGAGTAGAATCAAACAGTGGTGTGTTTATTGGTAAACAGAAGTACTGTACAGTGAGGTAAAAAGCAAAACAGTTCAAAAACTTACAAAAACAAAGTACTAGCCATGTCCCAGCACTAACTACACAAATCACAACCCTGACTATCAGGCTATCCAAGCCTAGGGCTTGTCAGCCTCCACATACACAGCTTGTTTGCTTTGCACCAACCTTGCAGCTCTAACAGACCAAAACCTGTCTGTTCTCCAGAACCTGAGCACTGCAGGTTCAAGGTGAGTCTAAATTGCCACTGGGGACAGGAGTAAAACCCAAACTGGACTGAGGATTAGAGATCCCTAGATATGAATGAGAGGAGCCTGGGAGATGTGTAAACCCTGAACAGGACTTTTCCTTGCTCCCTCTGAGACACTCTGCTGACTGCAATATATATACACCAGGGGCGGACTGACCATCCGGGCAATCGGGCACTGCCAAGGGCCCCATGCCACTAAGGGGCCCCATCAGGGTTGCCAGCCTCAATAAAACCAGGGACAGTATGTAAAAATCTGTGTATTTAAAAAAATCCCAAGATTATAGCTGCCCCGCCTCTCCAGTACCTTTTCAGTGTGTGTATGTGTATTCTTTGTGTATACTGTGTGTATATTGTGTGTCTGTGTGTGTATACTGTATGTGTGTGTGCGTGTGTATACTGTGTGGCCCCATAATCTATTGCCTGGGGGGCCCCATAATCTCCTATTGCCTGGAGGCCCATAATCTCCTATTGCCCGGGGGCCCCATGATCTTCTCCTGTTGCCCGGGGGCCCCATGAGTTGTCAGTCCACCCCTAATATACACACTGGAGTTTATTTACTAAAGGCAAATCCACTTTGCACTACAAGTGCATTTGGAAGTGCAGTCACTGTAGGTCCGAGGGGGACATGCAATGAAAATAAAAAACAGCATTTTTAGTTTGCACATGATAGGATGATAAAATCAGCAGAGCTTCCCCTCATTTCAGATCTGCAGCGACTGCACTTTCAAGTGCACTTGTAATGCAAAGTGGATTTGCCTTCAGTAAATCAACCCCTATATTACCAAAACTGTTGGGACACCTGCCTTTACACGTATATGAACTTTAATGGCATCCCAGTCTTACTTCATAAGGTTCAATATTGAGTTGGCCCACCCTTTGTAACTTCAACTGTTTTGTGAAGGCTGTCCACAAGGTTTAGGAGTGTGTCTATGGGAATGTTTGACCATTCTTCCAGAAGTGCTTTTGTGAGGTAAGAAAATGATGTGGACAAGAAGGTCTGGCTCGCAGTCTCCGCTCTAATTCATCCCAAAGGTGTTCTATTGGGTTGAAGTCAATACAGGCCAGTCAAGTTCCTCCACCCTAAACTTGCTAATCCATGTCTTTCTGGAGCTTGCTTTGTGCACTGGTCCAAATCATTTGGTGGAGGGGGGATTATGGTGTGGGGTTGTTTTTCAGGAGTTGGGCTTGGCCCCTTAGTTCTATTCAAGGAGCTCTTAAGGCGTTAGCATATCAAGACATTTTTTACAATTTTATGCTTCCAACTTTGTGGGAACAGTTTGGGGATGGTCCCTTCATGTTCCAACATGACTGCCCACCAGTGCACAAAGCAAGGTCCATAAAAATATGGATGAGTGAGTTTGGGGTGGAGGAACTTGACTGGCCTTCTCGTCCAACATCAGTATCTGACTTCACAAATATGCTTCTGGAAGAATGGTCGTACATCCCCATAGACACACTCCTAAACCTTGTGGACAGCCTTCCCATAAGAGTTGAAGCCGTTATAGCTGCAAAGGGTGGGCCAACTCAATATTGAACCCTATGGGCTAAGACCAGGATGCCATTAAAGTTCATGTGCATGTAAAGGCAGGTGTACCAATACTTTTGGTAATATAGTGCATATACTGTGTATGTGCCTTGAAAAAGTATTCATAACCACTGGAATTTTTTCACATTTTGTCATGTTACAACCAAAAACGTAAATGTATTCTATTGGGACTTTATGTGATAGACCAACACAAAGTGGCACATGATTGTGAAGTGGAAGGAAAATGATAAATGGTTTTCAAAATGTAAAAAGAAAAAATATCTGAAAAGTGTGGCGTGCATTTTTATTCAGCCCCCTTTACTCTGATACCCCCAACTAAATGCTAGTTGAAACAATTGCATTCAGAAGTCACCTAATTAGTAAATAGAGTTCACCTGTGTATAATTTAATCTCAGTATAAATACAGCTGTTCTGTGAAGCCCTCGGGGGTTTGTTAGAGACCCTTGGTGAACAAACAGCATCATGAAGGCCAAGGAACACACCAGAAAGGTCAGGGATAAAGTTGTGGGGAAGTTTAAAGCAGGGTTAGGTTAAAAAAAAATATCCCAAGCTTTGAACATCTCAGGGAGCACTGTTCAATCCATCATCTGAAAATGAAAAGCGTATGGCACAATTTCAAACCTACCAAGACATGGCTGTCCACCTAAACTGACAGGCCAGGAAAGGAGAGCATTAATCAGAGAAGCAGCCAAGAGGCCCATGGTAACTCTGGAGGAGCCGCAGAGATCCACAGCTCAGGTGGGAGAATCTGTCCACAGGACAACTATTAGTCCTGCACTCCACAAATCTGGGCTTTATAGAAAGGTGGTAAGAAGAAAGCCATTGTTGAAAGAAAGCCAGAAGAAGTCCTGTTTGCAGTTTGCGAGAAGCCATGTAGGGGACACAGCAAACATGTGGAAGTAGGTGCTCTGGTCAGATGAGACCAAGATTGAACTTTTTGGCCTAAAAGCAAAACGCTATTTGTGGCAGAAAACTAAGACTACACATCACCCTGAACACACATCCCCACTGTGAAACATGGTGGTGGCAGCATCATGTTATGGGGAAGCTTTTCTTCATCAGGGACATGGAATCTGGTCAGAGTTGATGGGAAGATAAATGGAGCCAAATACAAGGCAATCTTACAAAAAAACCTGTTAGAATCTGCAAAAGACTTGAGACTGGGGCGGAGGTTCACCTTTCAGCAGGACAATGACCCTAAACATACAGCCAGAGCTACAATGGAATGGTTTAGATCAAAGCCTATTCATGTGTTAGAATGGCCCAGTCAAAGTCCAGACCTAAATCCAATTGAGAATTTGTGCCACAATGCTGTCCATCCAATCTGACAGAGCTTGAGTTATTTTGCAAAGAAGAAAGGTCAAAAATGTCCAGCAAAGCTAGGAGAGACATAACCAAAAAGACTTGCAGCTTTAATTGCAGCAAAAGGTGATCCTACAAAGTATTGGCTTAGGGGGATGAATACAAATGCATGTCACACTTTTCAGATATTTATTTGTAAAACATTTTGAAAACCATTTATCATTTTCCTTCCACTTCACAATTATGTGCCACTTTGTGTTGGTCTATCACATAAAATCCCAATAAAAATACATTGATGTTTTTGGTCATATCATGACAAAATGTGGAACATTTCAAGGGGTATGAATACTTTTTCAAGGCACTGTATATGCAGTAAAGCATGCTTGTTATACTCACTGTGGAACCTAAGGGGCAATCCTCTGCATTGTGTATAAAGGCTGTGTGATCCTGATAGTACAGAGCATTAGGAGTCAGGTTGCACATGCTATATACTGCTGACGAGAAAAGGTATTTAGCAATTTATATTTACTAAAACTATTGCATTTCCCTGTTCTGTGTACTGTGGGAGACAAGATATAGTGAATGTAGGGTCTAGGTTTAGTAACACTTTAAGACCACATAGATGAGTTTTTGCTAGAATAAAAACTTTTTAATCAGCATGGATTCATGAAAGACAGAAGTTGTCAGATAAATCTGATTTCTTTTTATGAGGAGGTAAGTAAAACCTTGGACAGAGGGGTGGCTGTGGACGTGGTATACTTGGATTTTGCAAAAACGTTTGACACAGTTCCCCACACACAGCTCATGTGTAAGGTAAAGTCTACAGGCTTGGATAAATCAGTTTGTAAATGGATAGAAAACTAAAAGACAGAATTCAGAGAGTAGTTAATGATTCATACTCTGAATGGTCTAAGGTTATCTTTGGTGTAACCCAAGGTTCAGTGTTGGGACCCTTACTTTTTAATATATTTATAAATGATATAGCGTCTGGGATTTAAAAGTACCATTTCAGTCTTTACAGATGACACCAAACTATGCAGTAAAATAACGTCCTTACAGGATGTCTCCAACTTACAAGCCGACCTCAATGCACTGCTTGATTGGGCAACTATGTGGCAGATGAGATTTAACGTTAATAAATGTAAAGGTATGCATTTGGGGGCTAAAAATATGCATGCATCATACATACTACTAGGGGGAGTACAACTGGGGGAGTCAATGGTGGAGAAGGATCTGGGTGTTCTGGTAGATCATAAGCTTAATAATAGCACGCAATGCCAAGCTGCATTTTCCAAAGCAAGTAAAATCTTTTCTTGTATTAACCACTTCAGCCCCGGACCATTTGGCTGGCCAAAGACCAGAGCACTTTTTGCGATTCGGCACTGCGTCGCTTTAACTGACAATTGCGCGGTTGTGCGACGTGGCTCCCAAACAAAATTGACGTCCTTTTTTCCCCACAAATAGAGCTTTCTTTTGGTGGTATTTGATCACCTCTGTGGTTTTTATTTTTTGTGCTATAAACAAAAATAGAGCGACAATTTTGAAAAAAAAAGCTATATTTTTTACTTTTTGCTATAATAAATATCCCCCAAAAATATATAAAAAAAAATATTTTTTTCCTGAGTCTAGGCCGATATGTATTCTGCTACATATTTTTGGTAAAAAAATTCGCAATAAGTGTTTATTGATTGGTTTGCGCAACAGTTATAGAACAACCAGACTAATAAGAGACATGGAGGAGCTCAGCTATGAGGAAAGATTAGAGAAACTGAATTTAATCTCTCTTTAGAAGAGGAGAATAAAGGGGAATATGATCAACATGTAGAAATACATAAGTGAGCCTTATAGTTAACTCAGGGTAGAGTTATTCACAGAGGACAAGGGGGCACTCTTTACATCTGGAGGAAAAGAGATTTAATCTTCAAATACGGAAAAGCTTCTTCACAGTAAGAGCTGTGAAAATGTGGACTACTGTAGACTCCCTCAAGAGCTGGTTCTGGCCAGCTCAATAGATTGTTTAAAAAAAATGCCTGGATATTTTTTCTAAATGTACATAATATAATTGGATACTAATATTTATAGGTAAAATTTGCTCTGATTGCCTGTTGGATCAGGAAGGAATTTTTCACCCCTTTGGAGCAAATTGAATCATGCATTACAGGCATATCCCACTTTTAGGTACACAATGTTGTATTGGGTTTTTTTTTCATCTGGATCAACTGTGGGCATATGAAAGTGTATATGGAGGTTTTCTATTTGTTGTGTGTGTGTGTGTTTTTTTCTATGTTGGTTGAACTGGATGGACTAAACAGATTAACCATGTAGCTATAAAATATTGGCTACATTAAAAAGTGGGATGCAGCAAATAACCTCCCAGTAGTATCTCATTGGTTATATTAAAACCAGTTAGATGTCTTATTAAAAAAAATTAAAATGATGCAAATTTCTATATTAAAACTTCAGTGATGGGATATTACAACTCTACGTGTGTTTTGCCGAACAAAGCCTCCTCATCAGGAGTATGGAGGTTGCAACTTCTATAGAGAATATATACTGTAGTGCAGTGGTTCTCAACTCTTGTCCTCAGGACCCACTAACAGGCCAGGTTTTAAGTATTACCTTGGGGAGATGCAGACTAGAATACTGCAATCGCTGAGCAGCAAATTATATCACCTGTGATATATTTGTTATCTTGCAAACGTGGCCTGTTAGTGGGTCCTGAGGACAGGAGTTGAGAACCACTGCTATCAGTAGTGTATTTAGGTTTTGTGCTGCCCTAGGCCTGACTAAGCTTGTGTACCCCCTAATTTAAATACGACCCACCCCTTCCTGTCAAGGCCACACCCATTGTTGTTTAAAACCTGCCCTGAAATTTTCAAGTGGGGACAATAGTTCTGAGGGCCTGGGGGGGGGGGGGCAATGGATTCCCTTAATTTGCATAGATTTCCTCTCACTTCCTGTTTGGCTATGAGACAGGAAGTGAAGAGAAATCTTTGCAATGGCACAGGGATGGTAAAAAATAAACTGACAGGGGCTATAACCTTCCCTTACTCTATCCAAAATGAAAAAAAAAAGTGTTGCCTTTAGTTCTACTTTAAGCACAAATTTCTGATAATTTTATGGAGAGGACTAAGAAGATATAACCATGCCAATGGTGCAGCAGAAAACATATAGCACAGTGAGGAAGGTTTGTGGTCCAGGATGATAGGACAGTCAAAATTAGAAGCGTTCCCCCCTCCCCCACAGTTGTGGAATGCCAGCCGCCCGCATACCAGAAGCAGTGCGGCCGCTTTATGGGGGCGCTAGACTAATTTGCCTCCCAACTCAGTCTGTCCCATAAGACTGGCGCTACACTAACAGTGTATCGCAAGCCGGCGGGGACTCTTTCCGTGCTGCCCCCCTGCAAAGTGCTGCTCTAGGCCTGGGCCTTGTCGGCCTAGGCCAGGATACAGAGTTGATTGCTATAGTGCAATGTATTATGTATTGCATATAGTCTTTTAATAACTGAATAGCTCAAGGTGGAAGATGCAAATATTCCAAGGTGGGCATGCAACTTGAGGAAGATTTCAGTGCCAGTGTCACCAAGAACAATATAAAAACAAATTGTTTTCATGAAACAACCTTGAGAAGGACATTTCCCCTGAGTAGGTAAGTTCTTAACACTGTATAAAAATGCTGACGTGACAAAATAATCAAATTTACAATTTGGCAGCACAATCTGATAGAACAGGCTGTATTGGCACTAAGTTTAGCTTGTCTCACCTATTCTAAATTTGTCAGCAGATGGATATATTTATATATGTGTCAAGCCATGACAAGAAATGTGCTGGAATTGTTAGTTTTTTTAACCTACTTTAGAAATAAAAAAATAGTACACAGCCACATGATGGGGAGTACATAGGTAATAGATTCTTCCCAGGGTTAGATTACAGTAATGATAAAAAGAAGCACTTGTGAGAATTTTCTGACATTTTCATATAGATCCCAGGTGTCCTTTCTAGCATAATCACATATCATGATGTGTTTCTCTCTCTGGAGCTAGGAATCATGGGTAATGAAATTCAAATTAGCTTACATTGCCTGTCATCTTTTATGATGACTTTGAAATACTTTCCCAAGACAGCGGTTGCAATAATGATGAAGTAGATTAAAAAAAACAGGGAGGGGGTATTTAGGATTGATGCAAATATTGGTCCTCACTTGCGGCTCTGTTACTACTTTGGGGGCAATCGGAGTGCCCAGTTATAAAGTTGAAGTGTCAGCTTTGTGACTGATGGGTTGATTTGGTACCAGATCAAATAATTTCCTGGATTTTTATAAATACCTGACAGAGGTCCTAATCCTTCCCCATTTTACCCACAACTAAATAAAAGGTTTTGCTGGAGCTGGGCTTTAATGTATATCCAAAGATAAAACTTTTTGTTTAGTTTTGGGGTAGGGAAGGGTTGGGGTCCTAATCAAGTTCCCATTATTGTCTGTGTCCCCATTAGGGAGATTCACCTTTTAATTGTCCTGGTGACCATTGTCACCTTGACTGAAAATTGAGGGAGAATCTAAAGTTTTGGGGTGTGACCACAACAGGAATAGAGGGGATTTTTTCCAATGGGGATATGGTTTGGCCTTCAATATACTTTAAGCAGCCTTTCTCAATCTTTTTAGCTCAAAGGAACCCTTGAAATGAATACTGGATCTCAGGATATGAGTTTATTACAGTTCATAGTACATTAGCATGATCAGTAAGCTGTAGGAAGTTTTGAATACAAGAATAAAGAAGTATGGTGCACCTAAGAGTGTTTGCCATCTAGAATGGATCATTTTACAACACACCCCTGCTCCATGGAACAAAATTGTTTTCAGCAATTATTCTGAAATGATACAAATAATGACCAGAAAAGAAATGCAGATATTGAAAATGTTGCATCCCTTTACATTACTGGTCAATAGAAGGATGGTAACCATTGGTAAAATTCCCCCTTGCATTGGTGATAAGTGTAGTGCACCTTTTTATTAATGGTCATTGTAGAAGTGACCCCTAAATTGGATGTCAGGTAAAAATAATTCTCCTACATCAATAAGTGTAGGCAGGAGATCAATTGACCAATGTGCACTGCTCAAAGAACCCAGAGCACCCTCTGAAATATCCCTAGAGTTCCACAAAACCCTGGTTGAGAAAGGCTGCTTAAACCCTTTTACTGCCACCGCCACCTGTCATATGTTGGTGGCAGCAGGAAGTTTTACACAACTACACAATGCTACTCTCCAGTAGCCAACTGTCAGCTTTCTGATGAAAGCAATTGGGTGGTTGTACAGCCACCTGATCGCTTTCTGTGCCCTAAAAACTGTGCCCCCCACTATGCTTCCTGGGCTCTGCTGTACCACCTGGAGGCCCACAATCTACATGGCAGGCGTCGTTGGGTGAAGGGGAAATGGACCAGGGAATATCTGGCCTGTACAGGTTTTAAAGCATCCTCTTTGGAAAACATAGGGTGCTGAAATTTGTTGCCATTTTTCAGGCAAACACAATTTTAAAGTTTGACATTTTGGGTATTTACTCACTCAGCACAACCTCATTGTTCATATTTTACCAAAAGTTGGGTAATACATTATGTTTGTGTGCCCTAAAATGAACTTTATTGCATTTTTTACTTAAAAAAATTCACCTGATAAACCATTGTGCAAGTATCATGTGACATAAAATATTGGAACTACAGCTATTTTACTTTCCAGTGTGTCTACATTTAGACAATATAACATGTTTGGGGGGTTTAAGTAATTTTCAGGCCTAAAAAAATATTTATTAAACGTGTACAAAAAAATTGCAAACAAGGTATTAAAGCCTTGTCCAAGTTATTTTTTACTGTCTGTGTACCATTGGGGAAATTTCCCTTCACTTCCCGTCTCAGAGGTGTAACAGAAATTTGTAGGAAAGCTCCTAAAATGAGGTAAATTTGACAATTGTCCCCTTGGACTGGTATCTGCATTAGAAGAATTTTCCTCACCTCTTGTTCTGGGGACATCTCAAAAATTTAGGATTTTCCCTTTGCTTTTTTTCTTTGTGACAATGTTCACTAGCATAAGTAGAGGGGTGAATCTCCCCAATGGGAACATTGGCAGCAGTAATTAGCTTGAAAAAGGAGCGCGCCCTGTGTCCAATTGGAAAGTGCGCATGCTCCGAAACGTCGTCACGACCCACCAGTGACATCATCACGACTGATGCCGTGTTCTAGCCCTCACTACCGAGTGCCGGCAGCAACCATCCAAGCCTCGTTTTTGATCACCCTCGTCTGCCGAGGTCCTGCAGGTTTAGGACACTCTTCCTTACAGTCAGGGAAAGCTGTATGAACGCTGCTGTGCAGGGATTGATGTCAATGCTAGTGTGGATGGACATGTGCCTTACTTCCCAAATTTTTATGTAGGTGGATATTGCACCTTTGTTTCAAAAAAATGTTCTTCTCTCATTGCATATTTGGAGTCTGCTTTCAACTTCCCCTACAAGGCTGGCCCTGATCTCTGGACTGCAACACCATATATTCCCCCCTCCATTCTCCCCCTTCCTTTTTGCCAATACTGAGTTCTTTACTCAAAAGGACTAACCTGATGGACTTATGTATTATTATATAGACCAGGGCTCAAAATTTCAAGTCCTGAGCTACTAGCCAGGCCTCAAGGGTTACTCGCCACCAGTTGCCCCACCCAACCCCTACCCTGCCCCGCCCCTAATTCCACCCCTAAACATGCCCTCATAAACTATCTCATGAAATTACACTTAAATGTTTTATGCAGAATTAAGCAACTTATCCATTCTCATCAATGCAGCCTCGCCCGTGTTCACCAATGCAGCTTCGCCCGTGTTCACCAATGCAGCTTCGCCCGTGTCCACCAATGCAGCCTCGCCCGTGTCCACCAATGCAGCCTCACTCGTGTCCATCATGCTGCCTACCCGTGTCCATCATGCAGCCTGCCCGTGTCCATCATGCTGCCTACCCATGTCCATCATGCTGCCTACCCGTGTCCATCATGCTGCCTACCCATGAAAATCATGCAGCCTACCTGTGTCCATCATGTTGCCAACCATGTCCATCATGCTGCCTACCCTTGTAAATCATGCAGCTTACCTGTGTCCATCATGCAGGGGAGCAGAGGAGAGGAAGAGCCTTGCCGGCCAGATGATAAGAGTGCGAGGGACATTACTGGAACAGCTTTGATTTCAATTGCTGTGTTCCTGCCGCTCGGCATCCCATACAGCCCCGCCCCCTGGCTGGGGAACTTTGATACACGTCATTTGTCCTGGGATTGGATGGGTGATCTGTCTATCAAATACCCCGGGACCAGGAGGTGGGGCTGTGTGTGACAGTGAATGCGGGGAACACTCAGCTATTGAAATGAAAGCCACTCACTAGTGATGCCCTTCGTGCTCTGAATCATCCAACTGGCTCTCTCCTCTCTCTTCCCCTCCACGAGCGCTGGGAGAAGCACTCCCATTCAACCCGCCGGCCGGCGGTGCTCGCCCTCCTTCGCTCCCAGGCAGCCCACCCTCACCAGCCCTCAAAATCCACTCGAAAAATGCGAGCAGGCGAGTGCAATTTTCGAGGGCTGATATAGACTATCTGGCAGCACCACTATCCCAATTTTTCTCAGCAGTAAGAACTTGACAGATGGTGTAACCCTCACTCATTTTATTCAAAACAAAAAAAAGTTTTGGATTTGGATATACTTGAACAGAAGTGAAGACTAGCCTTGAAACTGAGCAGTTCTCTTATTGATTCACAACTGAAGGAGCAGCTGGAAAAAAATCCCCACAATAGATAACGGTAAATAGTGACAGTAGCAGTACAGCTGCGCCGAGTCTCCGCATGGTTTTACGTTGTACCTCCATGAGGTGAGATGGATGCCGAAACACTATAGCCTACTCTCTGGAGTGAAACATACACTGTAATTATTCTCTCCTTTGTATCTGCCAGAAAACATATTCCAGCCAAAAGCTTTGTATTGTACTTTATTGTATCATCATTTCATAGTGTTTAGATAACATTGGGCAATTCGGTTTATGGGACAGCAGGACATTTCTCTTCTTAACAACGACAGGAATGCCTCTCTTCGGACATGAAAGAACAGGAGAGCAGTGTGACAGGACACGAAGTATCGGCTTGTTTGTGTGAGTACAGATCACTGGCAATGTGCAGACTGACTTCAAAAGTCTTGAAGATCTGAGATAGCCAGCAAATTGTTATTTAAAGGTACAATAAACCTCAAACTCAGGTCAGCTCATCTCAACAATGGCTGTTAATAACACTTACAGAAATATATGTAAAGGTTGCAGAAGGTTGGGACTGAAGATAGTTGAGGTAAAGATATTATTAAGGCTTTTATAGGTTGCTGAACACAGACAACTTTTTTTATTAAAGTTGAAGTTTAAAGGGTAATTTCACTTTTGTAGGAAAGAAAATAGCAAATGAAAAAAATAAATAATAATATAGCATATACAATTGCTACACTAGCCATATTAAAATGGAATGTTATTAAAATTAATCTGCAGGGCTGTAATTTTCTGTAAAATTCAATGCAGTATGACAACTAGGGATGAGCCGAACACCCCCCTGTTCGGTTTGCGCCAGAACATGCGAACAGGCAAAAAATTCATTTGAACACGCAAACACCGTTAAAGTCTATGGGACACAAACATGAATAATCAAAAGTGCTAATTTTAAAGGCTTATATGCAAGTTATTGTCATAAAAAGTGTTTGGGGACCTGGGTCCTGCCCCAGGGGACATGGATCAATGCAAAAAAAAAGTTTTAAAAATGGCCGTTTTTTCAAGAGCAGTGATTTTAATAATGCTTAAAGTGAAACAATAAAAGTGTAATATTCCTTTAAATTTCGTACCTGGGGGGTGTCTATAGTATGCCTGTAAAGGGGCGCATGTTTCCGGTGTTTAGAACAGTCTGACAGCAAAATGACATTTCAAAGGAAAAAAAGTAATTTAAAACTATTTGCGGCTATTAATGAATTGCCGGTCCGACAATACACATAAAAGTTAATTGATAAAAACGGCATGGGAATTCCCCACAGGGGAACCCCGAACCAATATTTAAAAAAAAAATGACGTGGGGGGTCCCCCTAAATTCCATCCCAGGCCCTTCAGGTCTGGTATGGATTTTAAGGGGAACCCCGCGCCAAAATTTTTTTTAAAAATGGCTTGGGGTCTCCCCAAAAATCCATACCAGACCCTTATCCGAGCACGCAACCTGGCAGGCCGCAGGAAAAGAGGGGGGGACGAGAGAGCACCCCCCCTCCTGAACCGTACCAGGCCATGTGCCCTCAACATTGGGAGGGTGCTTTGGGGTAGCCTCCCAAAACACTGTGTCCCCATCAACCCTTGCCCGGTGGTTGTGGGGGTCTGCGGGCGGGGGGCTTATCGGGGGGCTTATTGGAATCTGCAAGCCCCCTTTAACAAGGGGACCCCCAGATCCTGGCCCTCCCTGCTGTGTGAAATGGTAACCTACCATTTCACAAAAAAAGTGTCAAAAATGTTAAAAATGACAAGAGACAGTTTTTGACAATTCCTTTATTTAAATGCTTCTTCTTTCTTCTATCTTCTTTCTTCTATCTTCTATCTTCCTTCGGTTTCTTCCTCCATCTTCTTCTTCTTCTGGTTCTTCTGGTTCTTCCGCCGGTGTTCTCGTCCGGCATCTTCCTCCGCTGCGCCGGTGTCTTCTTCCCTTCTTCTTCTCGGGCCGCTCCACATCCATGATGGGAGGCTCCCGCTGTGTGACGCTTCTCCTGTTCTGACGGTTCTTAAATAATGGAGGGCGGGGCCACCCGGTGACACCGCCCCCTCTGACGCACGGGGACTTGACGGGGACTTCCCTGTGGCATTCCCCGTGACGTCAGAGGGGGGCGGAGAGGGAAGTCACCGTGTTTTTGGGGCTACCCCAAAACACCCTCTCAATGTTGTGGGCATGTGGCCTGGTACGGTTCAGGAGGGGGGGCCGTTCTCTCATCCCCCCACTTTTCCTGTGGCCTGCCAGGTTGTGTGCTCGGATAAGGGTCTGGTATGGATTTTTGGGGAGACCCCACGCCATTTTTTTAAAAATTTTGGCCGTGGTTCCCCTTAATATCCATACCAGACCTGAAGGGCCTGGGATGGAATTTAGGGGGACCCCCACATCATTTTTTTTTGTCCGGGGTTCCCCTGTGGGGAATTCCCATGCTGTTTTTATCAATGAACTTTTATGTGTATTGTCGGACCGGCAATTCATTAATAGCCGCAAATAGTTTTAAATTACTTTTTTTCCTTTGAAATGTCATTTTGCTGTCAGACTGTTCTAAACATGGGAAACATGCGCCACTTTACAGGCATACTGTAGACACCCCCCAGGTACGAAATTTAAAGGAATGTTACACTTTTATTGTTTCACTTTAAGCATTATTAAAATCACTGCTCCTGAAAAAACGTCCGTTTTTAAAACTTTTTTTTGCATTGATCCATGTCCCCTGGGGCAGGACCCAGGTCCCCAAACACGTTTTATGACAATAACTTGCATATAAGCCTTTAAAATTAGCACTTTTGATTTCTCTCATAGACTTTTAAAGGGTGTTCCGCGGCTTTTGAATTTGCCCCGAACACCCCAAATTGTTCGCTGTTCAGCGAACTGACGAACAGCTGATGTTCGAGTCGAACATGATTTCGACTCAAACTCGAAGCTCATCCCTAATGACAACCTGGAAGAGCTCTATACTGTACACAGTTGGTGTACAGAACTTCCCCACACATGTAATTTACTGCTTGTGTAATTGGTTCACTGATTTTCCCAGAAGTCTGCACTAAGATAAAATCAGATTTTAACCGATTGAAGCCCGCACCATAGCCGAAAGACGGCTACAGCGCGGGCTTAAATTGCTGGGCGGCCATAGACGTCCTTCCATGCTCGTGCTTCCCGCGTGCCCCCTGTAGCTCACGGCATCGTGCTCTGTGATCACTGAGTCCTTGGGACTCAGCTGATCATAGATTGGAGTTAAGGGCCGATAGTGGCCCTTTACCATGTGATCAGCTGTCAGCCAATGACAATGGCTTTTTTTTCCCTCACGCTGACAGCATGAGGAGAAAAAAATGATTACCGGCTCATGTAAAAGGGACATTGGTCCCACACACTGACACGTGATATAAACAGAAGCCGGTAATTGGCTTTTTTTTCCCTCACGCTGACAGCATGATGAGAAAAAGCTGATTATGGGCTCATGTAAAAGGCACATCGGTCCCACACACTGACAGCCACTGCTGCTAAGCAGCGCCCACCAGTGCCACCTACCAGTGCCCATCAATACTGCTAAGCAGTGCCCATTAGTGCCACCTATCAGTGCCCATCAGTGCTGCCATTCATCATCAGTGCCACCTATCAGTGCCACCTACTAGTGCTCATCAGTGTCGACTTTAAGTGCCACCTATCAGTGCTGCCTATCAGTGCCCATCAGTGCAGCCTCATCAGCGCACATCAATGAAGGAGAGAAGTTACCTGTTTGCAAAATTTTATAATAAACTATAAAAACGTTTTAGTGTTTTTCACAATGTTCAGTCTTTTTTGTAAAAAGTAAAAAAAAAAAGTAAAAAAACAGTGGTGATTAATTACCACCAAAAGAAATCTCTATTTGTACGAAGAAAATGATGAAAATTTCATACGGGTACAGTGTAGCATGACTGCGCAATTTTCATTCAAAGTGCAACAGTGCTGAAAGATGAATATTGGCCTGAGCAGGAAGGGGGTATAAGTGCTCATTAAGCAAGTGGTTAAGCAAGTGAAGCAACAAAAAAGTCATTTTTGGTGAGCTACTCCCAAAAGGTTATTTACTTCTAAAGGGTTGCAGACACTGCAAAGTTCCTCATTATAACACTGCAGTTATATCAGCTGATTAATAATGAAAAAGTTGTTCCCATCCAGATTCACTCAGCACACAACAAACGGCTTTATCTTCAGAGAAGAAATGGGTAGGACTCTGCAACTTGATTTTTTTTTTAAATCCTTACAATATGCACCAAGAGGAGACTGTTTTTTTTTTCTCAACAAAATCTAATGCGTTATGGTCCGTACACACGATTTGAAAATCAGCTGAAAAATACCGCTTTTGAAGCGATCCTATGATAATCGGATTGTTAGCACAGAGCTTTCGAGAGCCGATCATGGCAGTTCATCCGATATTATCCGATTGGACAAACACGAAAATTTTCCTCGTGTGATACCAATACAATTGAAATACACTACACTACAATACATGACATCCCTTCCGATTTTTTTATTCTGTCGTACAAGAATTTGTAACTTTAGTAACCTATCCATTTTCGATATGCGACTAGCATGCAAAAAAAAAAGAACGGACGATCTGTCGTCCAATTTTCAGATTGTGTGTACTCTTGATGAATTACTCTTGATGAGTTACTTATCAACAACCACTGACAGTGGTAATACTACTATTATATACTCAGAATGGTCTGGAGTGGTAAATGGGGTACCCCAAGGCTCTGTTCTGGGACCTATTCTGTTTAATGCATGCATAAATAATATAGAGGATGGTTTACATAGCCCAATCAGATGGCAAATTAGGTTTCATGTTGAAAAATGTAAAGTAATGCACTTGGGGGGCTAAAAGTATCAACACAAGTAACTTGTTGGGAAAGGACCTTTGGGGAATCCAGGATGGAAAAAAAACTGGGGTCCTAGTAAATTACAGACTCAACAATGGCATGCAATACCAAGCTGTAGCAAGCAAAGCTAGCAGAATATTAGCATGCATTTAGGCTGGATTCACACCTTTGCATTTTTAGTGCTTTTTGCATTTTGCAGATTTGCACTACAGTCCATTGAACATGGTCTCCTATGGAACACGTTCTGTAGTGGAAATCTGCAAAATGCATAAAGCACTAAAAATGCATAGTTGTGAATTCAGCCTAAAAGGGTAACTACTCAAGAGACAAGACTATAATTCTACCACTTTACAAAACTCTGGTCCAGCTGCGTCATGTCCAGTTCTGGTCAACAGAAGGGCAACAAAGCTAATAAGAAGGCTGGAGGACCTCAGATATGAGGAATGACCACAAGCATTACGTTTATTCTTCCTGGAGAAGCGACACCTAAGAGGAGATATGCTAGCAATATACAAATACCACAATGGTGATCCTAGAATAGGAAAAACGATTTAGTCTTAGGGAGCTTAACCACTTCTCCTTAGGTGGATGCCATATGATGTTCTGGAGTTTAAGTGGTTAAATCTGAATGATGCCTGCAACTGCAGGGATCATTTAGATATCTTCTTTTTCTGCCGGCGTTTCCTTATCATGTAAAAACAATCATAGTGGCCATTAGGGATGAGCCGAACACCCCCCGGTTCGGTTCGCACTAGAACCTGCGAACGGACCGAAAATTCGCACGAACGTTAGAACCCCATTGACGTCTATGGGACTCGAACGTTCGAAATCAAAAGTGCTAATTTTAAAGGCTAATTTGCATGGTTTTGTCCTAAAAAGGGTTTGGGGACCCGGGTCCTACCCCAGGGGACTTGTACTGATGCAAAAAAAACTTTTAAAAACGGCCGTTTTTTCGGGAGCAGTGATTTTAATGATGCTTAAGGTAAAAAAAAAAGTGAAATATTCCATTAAATATCGTACCTGGGGTGTGTCTATAGTATGCCTGTAAAGTGACGCGTGTTTCCCTTGTTTAGAACAGTCCCTGCACAAAATGTCATTTTTAAAGGAAAAAATCTCATTTAAAACTGCTTGCGGGGCTCCTGGCAATATGGATGAAAATTAGTGAGACAAACGGCATGGATATCCCCCAGACCATTACCAGGCCCTTTGGGTCTTGTATGGATATTAAGGGGAACCCCGCACCCAAATTAAAATAAGGAAAGGTGTGGGGCCACCAGGCCCTATATACTCTGAACAGCAGTATACAGGCGGTGCAAACAAGACAGGGACTGTAGGTTTGTTGTTAAGTAGAATCTGTTTGTAATTTTTAACGGGTACATTTTTAACGTGTTTAGCTCCAGCCATAAAATCTTTTTTAAGCTTTTTGGAAAACATAGGGAAGGGTTATCACCCCTGTGACATTTGTTTTGCTGTCTTTCCTCCTCTTCAGAAGATTTCACCTCACTTTTTGTCCCAATGACAAATGTTTTTTGAAAATTTGTGGAACAAGGATTGGAAAGCATCAGTGGAAAGGAGAAATGTTTTTCCCATATTAACTCTTACAGGAGAGAATTTCCCTTCCTAGGGGTAGATTTCATCTCACTTCCTGTTGTCTCCTTCCGTTTGCAAGTAGGAGTCGTTTGTAAGTTAGATGTTTGAAAGTAGGGGCCTGCCCTATATACTCTGCAGAAATTTGGGCCTTAGGTGTTGTTGTGGCCACAAGACTGTAAGCCCTCACAGGGCCCTGCCGTGAAATATTAGATCAAGAATTGTAATTACATGCCCCTGTTGAACAAGGGCAGAAAAATTGGGCCTTTGGTGGTGGTGGTGCCACAACACTGTAAGTCCTCACTCGCTCTTGGTGGCTGCAGAAATGGGCCCTGCTGTGAAATATTAGATCAAGAATTGTAATTACATGCCCCTGTTGAACAGGGGCTGAAAAATTAGGCCTTAGGCACTGGTGCTGGTGCCACAACACTGCAACCCCTCACAGATACTCTAGTTGGAACGCAGAAATGAGCCCTGCTGCAAAGTATTGCATCAAAAATTGTAATTACAGGCCCCTGTTAAACAGGGGCTGAAAAATTGGGCCTTAGGCACTGGTGGTGGCGCCCAGAACCAAAAATGTTCTTACAAGCTATCAGCGTGATGATTGAGGAGGAAGAGGATAATTATTCAGGGATAGTCACTCAGCATCAGCATAGGCAGTCTTTGAAGGGATCTGAGATTTCAAAAAAAATTATTCGGTTACATCAGCATCAGGTGATTGGTAGCTGGTGGTGATCCAAGACTGATTCATTTTTATGAAGGTCAGTCGATCGACCGAGTCGGTGGACAGATGCACCCTGTGATCGGTTACAAAGCCTCCAGCAGCACTGAATGTGCGTTCCGAAAGAACGCTGGATGCAGGACAGGCCAGTAGCTCAATTGCATACTGTGCAAGCTCTGGCCAGTGATCCATCCTCAAGACCCAGTAACCCAGAGGATTTTCGGTGGGAAAGGTGTCCAAGTCAGATCTTGCCCCTAGGTATCCTGCACCATGTAAAACAGACGCTGGCGATGGTTGCTGGAACCGATCATACCTTGGGGCTGCGGACCAAAAAATTGTCTGAACGCATCGGTCAGACGGCCACCTTCTCCACCGCTCCTTCTTTGACTGACCGAAGCCTCAGCAACACGTTGTCCAGAAACAGGAGTTTGTAACCTCCCAGTCTCTGGGAACGCATTGCACAGACCTTTCTGCAAGGCCTCCCGAAGATGTTTCATCCTCTGCTCCCTCTGCGATGGCAAGATAAGGTCCGCAACCTTACCCTTGTAACGTGGATCAAGGAGGGTTGCCAGCCAGTATTGGTCCTTCTCCTTGATACCACGAATACGAGGATCCTTACGCAGGCTTTGCAGGATAAAGGAGGCCATGCAGCATAGGTTTGCTGAGGCATTCGGTCCGGAGTCCTCTGGGTCACTAAGGACGACATGGTCCGCAGCCACCTCCTCCCAGCCACGTACAAGGCCATGTGTTTCTTGGGACTGATCCCTTAAAGACTGCTGCTGATGCTGAGTGCCAGGCTCCACCTCCATACTGACACAATCTTCCTCCTCCTCCTCCTCCTCCTCCTCTTTCTGTGTGATCGGCGGGCACGCAGGAACACTGTCTGGATAAAGGGGGCCTTGAGAGCTAAGGAAGTCTTCCTCTTCCTGCCTCTGTTCTGCCTCAAGTGCCCTGTCCATTATTCCACGCAGCGTGTGCTGTCACTGCTCACCATCCTCGTGGCCTCCTCAAATGGTGACAGGACAGTGCATGCATCCCTGATCATGGCCCACTGGCGTGGGGAAAAAAAACCAAGCTCCCCTGACCCTGTCCTGGTGCCATAGTCGCACAGGTACTCATTGATGGCCCTCTGCTGCGTGTGCAGCCGCTGCAGCATGGCCAACGTTGAGTTCCACCTGGTGGGCATGTCACAGATTAGGCGGTTCTTGGGCAGGTTAAACTCCTTTTGGAGGTCCGTCAGCCGAGCACTGGCATTATATGACCGGCGGAAATGCACACGAACTTTCCTGGCCTGCCCAAGAACCACTGCACCACCAAGTTAAGGACGTGAGCCAAACAGGGCACATGGGTCATTTGTCCCTGTCGGAGGGGAGAGAGGAGGTTGGTGCCATTGTCACAAACCACCATTCCTGCCTTAAGTTGGCGTGGCATCAACCACCTCTGAACCTGCCCCTGCAGGGCTGACAGAACCTCTGCCCCAGTGTGGCTCCTGTCCCCCAAGCACACCAGCTCAAGCACCGTATGGCATCTTTTGGCCTGCGTACTTGCGTAGCCCCTTGAATGGCTACGGAGCACCGCTGGTTCCGAGGACAAAGCACAGGAAGAGGCCATGTAAGAAGAAGAAGAGGAGGGGGTGGAGGAGAGAGGTGTGTCACAATCATTAGCATTTTGGAGGCGTGGTGGCAGAACAACCTCCAACACTACTGCACCTTGTCCTGCATCCTTCCCAGCTGCCAGCAGAGTCACCCAATGCGCCCTGAAACTTAGGTAACGTCCCTGTCCATGCCTGCTGGACCATGAGTCAGCGGTAATATGCACCTTACCGCTGACTGCCCTGTCCAGCGAGGCATGGACATTGCCTTCCACATGCCGGTAGAGAGCCGGAATCGCCTTCCGTGAGAAAAAGTGGCATTTGGGTACCTGCCACTGAGGAACCGCACATTCCACAAACTCACGAAAGGGGGCAGAGTCTACCAACTGAAAAGGCAGCAGTTGAAGTGCTAGCAATTTTGCCAAGCTAGCATTCAACCGCTGGGCATGTGGATGGCTGGGAGCAAACTTCTTTCGGCGGTGCAGCAGCTGGGGCAGGGAAATTTGCCTGGTACAATCTAACGTCGGTGTACCAAAAGCAGATTGCCCACAAGTACTTGGCTGTGACACACCTAATTTTACACCTTCATTCCTCTCAGTGAAGGTCTCAGAGAGGACTGAAGGTATAGTGGGGTTGGAGATCTCAGCTGATGAGGAGCAAGGAGAGGTCCTCTTTGTTCTTTGGTGTGGGTCTTTTAGATACGCTTGCCAACGAACTGCATGGCAGGTCAACATATGTCTGGTCAAGCATGTGGTACCCAAGCGGGAGATGTTTTGGCCACGCGAGATACGCTTGAGACATATGTTGCAAATAGCAGCGGTGCGATCTGATGCACTCATCTCAAAAAAGGCCTACACCAAAGAACTTTTTGAATAACGCGCAGAGACTGCAGCGCCCTGCACATGTGGAGCTTTGGGGTGTGATGCAGTCAAGGTGCTGCCCTTAGGCTGGCCCCTGGAGGGCATCCTGCCTCGTTGGTGATGTGCCGCCTCCTCCTCTCTCCTATCAGGCACCCACGTTGAGTCAGTGACCTCATCATCCCCTCCCTCCTCATCACTGGAGCAAACCTGGCAGTATGCTGCAGCAGGGGGAGCATGACTGCCAGATTGCTGTCCTTCTTGGGCACCCCCTCTGTCCGTGCTCACGTTACTGCCTTCATCGAGCTCAGTATCATCATCAGAGCCTTCCAAACGCTGGGCATCCTCCTGGAGCATGTACCCAACACTGTGGTCAAGCAGTTCGAGGGACTCCTCAGGAGGACATGGTGGGGCTAGGGAAGGAGTCACTGATGACATTGAGCCAAGAGAAGAGGCCGCTGCTTTGCCAAACAAAGTACCCTGGGCATGGGTGAGAGAGGATGAGGAGGATGAGGACAGCTTGGTCATCCACTCGACCAAGTCTTCCGCATGTGTCGGCTCAACATGGCCAGCTGGCGAAAAAAAGACCAAGCGTGTCCCACGGCCACGTGCTGATGAGGATGCACTGTCTCCACGACCAGCACTAGACACAGAGCCTGCTTTCCCTGTCTTATTGGCTTGTGACTGTCTGCCTCTCCTTCTTGGCCTTCCAGACATACTAATGGCCTGTAGCTGCACTAAGCTGGGATATATTTATATATATATATGTACTGATACTGCAGCTAGCAAAATCAACTGCCTGCCTGTAGTATGAGAACACCACCAACCTTCTACAGGTAGCTTTAGCTGAACACTGTGCAGAGCTCGCAAAAAACTAACTTGTAGCTTTTTTAGCTGCCTGCGGTAGTGAAAGGATCAGGAAAACACCACCAACCTTCTACAGGTAGCTTTAGCTGAACACTGTGCAGAGCTCGCAAAAAAATAACTTGTAGGTTTAGCTGGACACTGTGAGGAGGACGCACCACACTAACTTGTAGTTTTAGCTGAACACTGTGAGCAGGACGCACCGCACTAACTTGTAGGTTTAGCTGAACACTGTGAGGTGGACGCACCACACTAACTTGTAGTTTTAGCTGAACACTGTGAGCAGGATGCACTGCACTAACTGTAAATAGTCTAGCTGCCTGACTGTGGTACTAATAGGATCAAAAGAACACCAGCAATTTTCTTCAGGTAGCTGTAAATACTGTAACAAGACAAGCCTGCCTGTCAGTAAGAAGATAACAGGAACGGATCTAGCTGAACACTGTGAGCAGGACGCACTGCACTAACTTGTAGCTTTAGATGAACACTGTGCAGAGGTCTCACTACGCTAACTTGTAGGTTTAGCTGAACACTGTGAGGAGGACGCACAGCACTAACTTGTAGTTTTAGCTGAACACTGTGAGCAGGACGCACCGCACTAACTTCTAGGTTTAGCTGAACACTGTGAGGTGGATGCACCGCACTAACTTGTAGTTTTAGCTGAACACTGTGAGCAGGACTCACCGCACTAACTTGTAGGTTTAGCTGAACACTGTGAGGTGGACGCACCACACTAACTTGTAGGTTTAGCTGAACACTGTGAGCAGTACGCACTGCACTAACTGTAAATAGTCTAGCTGCCTGACTGTGGTACTAATAGGATCAAAAGAACACCAGCAATTTTCTTCAGGTAGCTGTAAATACTGTAACAAGACAAGCCTGCCTGTCAGTAAGAAGATAACAGGAACGGATCTAGCTGAACACTGTGAGCAGGACGCACTGCACTAACTTGTAGCTTTAGATGAACACTGTGCAGAGGTCTCACTACACTAACTTGTAGGTTTAGCTGAACACTGTGAGCAGGACGCACAGCACTAACTTGTAGTTTTAGCTGAACACTGTGAGCAGGACGCACCGCACTTACTTCTAGGTTTATCTGAACACTGTGAGGTGGACGTACCCCACTAACTTGTAGTTTTAGCTGAACACTGTGAGCAGGACGCACTGCACTAACTGTAAATAGTCTAGCTGCCTGACTGTGGTACTAATAGGATCAAAAGAACACCAGCAATTTTCTTCAGGTAGCTGTAAATACTGTAACAAGACAAGCCTGCCTGTCAGTAAGAAGATAACAGGAACGGATCTAGCTGAACACTGTGAGCAGGACGCACCTCACTAACTTGTAGGTTTAGCTGAACACTGTGAGGTGGACGCACCACACTAACTTGTAGTTTTAGCTGAACACTGTGAGCAGGATGCACTGCACTAACTGTAAATAGTCTAGCTGCCTGACTGTGGTACTAATAGGATCAAAAGAACACCAGCAATTTTCTTCAGGTAGCTGTAAATACTGTAACAAGACAAGCCTGCCTGTCAGTAAGAAGATAACAGGAACGGATCTAGCTGAACACTGTGAGCAGGACGCACTGCACTAACTTGTAGCTTTAGATGAACACTGTGCAGAGGTCTCACTGCGCTAACTTGTAGGTTTAGCTGAACACTGTGAGGAGGACGCACAGCACTAACTTGTAGTTTTAGCTGAACACTGTGAGCAGGACGCACCGCACTAACTTCTAGGTTTAGCTGAACACTGTGAGGTGGATGCACCGCACTAACTTGTAGTTTTAGCTGAACACTGTGAGCAGGACTCACCGCACTAACTTGTAGGTTTAGCTGAACACTGTGAGGTGGACGCACCACACTAACTTGTAGGTTTAGCTGAACACTGTGAGCAGGACGCACCCCACTAACTTGTAGGTTTAGCTGAACACTGTGAGGTGAACGTACCCCACTAACTTGTAGTTTTAGCTGAACACTGTGGGCAGGACGCACTGCACTAACTGTAAATAGTCTAGCTGCCTGACTGTGGTACTAATAGGATCAAAAGAACACCAGCAATTTTCTTCAGGTAGCTGTAAATACTGTAACAAGACAAGCCTGCCTGTCAGTAAGAAGATAACAGGAACGGATCTAGCTGAACACTGTGAGCAGGACGCACTGCACTAACTTGTAGCTTTAGATGAACACTGTGCAGAGGTCTCACTACGCTAACTTGTAGGTTTAGCTGAACACTGTGAGGAGGACGCACCGCACTAACTTGTAGTTTTAGCTGAACACTGTGAGGAGGACGCACCGCACTAACTTGTAGGCTTAGCTGAACACTGTGAGGTGGACGCACCAAACTAACTTGTAGGTTTAGCTGAACACTGTGAGCAGGACGCACTGCACTAACTGTAAATAGTCTAGCTGCCTGACTGTGGTACTAATAGGATCAAAAGAACACCAGCAATTTTCTTCAGGTAGCTGTAAATACTGTAACAAGACAAGCCTGCCTGTCAGTAAGAAGATAACAGGAACGTATCTAGCTAAACTGAATACAGTGTATATATATATATATATATGCAACACCTGGGATGCATATATATACACAATACACTGTAAGTGCAGCTAACTGACTGACTGTTCTGCCTAATCTATCTAACTCAAATCAAATGACACTGTCTGTCTCTCTCTCTCTATCTATGAACGCCGGAACACACACTACACAGGGCCACCGTGCAGGCGGCCTTATATAGTGTGGGGCGTGTGCTAAATCCCCTGAGCCATAATTGGCCAAAGCCTCCTTGGCTTTGGCCAATTACGGCTCTCTGTTCAGACGGCGCTGTGATTGGCCAAGCATGCCGGTCATAGTGCATGCTTGGCCAATCATCAGCCAGCAATGCACTGCGATGCCGCAGTGAATTATGGGCCGTGACGCGCCACACGAATTTGGCGCGAACAACCCATATCATTCGCAATTCGGCGAACGGGCAAACAGACGATGTTCGAGTCGAACATGGGTTCGACTCGAACACGAAGCTCATCCCTAGTGGCCATTCAGCTGCTTGATTGTTTTTACAGGCGGCCGTTGGGGTGAGATGTCTTCCCCTCCCACTGCCCTCCAGTGCTTCTACTGGCTCGCCCGTTCGACCAGCGAGCCGGAGAATGAATCGGCCGGTGGCTGCCGGCTACCATAGAGAATGCCAGGGACCCTTGGAGGCCTTATGACATTCCTTCCGGCCTCAGCAGATGTAAACATTGCCTCAGCAGATGTAAACATTGCCATTGCCTCGGCTGGGAAGCCGAAATGGGTTGTTTTTTTTTAATGAGTTTTAAGCTTTCCAGCCTAGAGGTGAGATCTGGGGACTAATAAATCTTGCTGTAAAGAGAACCTGTCATGCCCTATTCCTATTACAAGGGATGCTTATGTTCCTTGTAATAGGAATAAACGTGATAAAAGAAAATGAAAGGAAAAGTGTCAAAATAAGAAAATGAAAGTGAAATAAACAATAAAAAAAAAATTAAAGCTCTCACGTCCCAGAGTGCTCACACACAGAAGAGAATGCATACGTATGTCGTACCCGCATATGTAAACGGCGTTCTAACCACACATGTGTGGTATCACCACGAATATTAGAGCGAGAGCAATAATTCAAGCCCTAGACCTCCTCTGTAACCCTAAAGAGGTAACCTGTAAAAAAATTGAAAGTGGAGATTTTTTTGGCGCCATTCCCCATGTGCAATTTTAAAGCATGACATGTTAGGTATCTATTTACTCAGCGTAACATCATCTTTCAGATCATACAAAAAATCGGGCTAACTTTAGTGTTTTGTTTCTTTTCAATTCATGAAACAGTTTATCTCTAACGCCTAGATATCCAATACAAATTTAGCTGAGTCAGTACATAATCACTATGTCATAGCTGACATGATAGTCAAATAATCAAAATAACAAAGGGTAGGAATCTGTAACAAAGTTTGTTAAAATCCTTGCAATGCACATAGATCACCCAGGGAGGGAATGTTTTTTTTTCTCAACAAAAGTGGAGTTATGCTTTAAATTTCTTGGCATGCTAAACTGAAATGTATTTACCTCTAAATTTTGTTCTGGATATATCAACTGAAAAGAAAGAAAAAAATGTGGATTCTTTTTTTCTTACAGGTGGTTTTGGACATGCCTGGAAATGTAGCTGGACTATTTTAGCATAACTAATTGCTTTTAGTCTACTTGTCAGGACTGGCTTGAAAATAAATTGCCATTTGATAAACTGCCTAAGCCTTATGGATTGTTTATGCATAGCTATTGATTTCCTTCTTTAATTATTTTTCATAGACATTATTAGCTCACAGCAAATATATGGCATTTCTGGAAATAGACATCATAAGTTACTGGGCATAGTGCAATTAAAAAGAGGCAGCGCTTTAGCATTTTATTACTTTTAATTGCTTGCACTCTATAAATCCGTCTTTTTACAGAGGATGACCTTCAGATCTACAGCCGGGTTTAAAAAGAATATGTCATGTATGAAGCTGGGACACTTTGCAACCTATTTATAAACAGGCAGTAATTGCTTATCCCTTGCTTCTTGCTAAATTCCTGGTGGTCCTCACTGTTCCAAACCACCATGCTATTTATAGAGATACATTTTCGGGCTTTAAGCCTTAAATGAACCTTCATTTTGCCTGTGAAGGGCAAAGCAACAGGTCTACTTTAATAGACTGCTGTAAACCTTGGGGATCACCTTCACTTTTTATAAAATAAAGAGTCTCTGCTTCATACCTGAGGATTTTGTTTATGACTGTTAAGCCTCGGTTGGATTTTCCGCAGAAGACCTTTGGACAAAACCTCTGACTTTTGTCCGAAGGCGTGTGCCTGGAATTTGTCTTGCATACAAACAGCAAGGAATTGTTGGCCAACAAACACAAACGTGGTGACGTACTACGTGTTTTTTCAGCTCTTTAGCGCCACCCTTTGGGCTCCTTCTGCTAATTTCGTGTTAGTAGAAGTTTGGTGAGTGTTGATTTGTGCTTTTCATTTAGCGCTTTTCAGTTTGCACTTTTCATTTTGTGCTTTTCAGACCATTTCTGAACGGCCATTCGTCAACCAGACATGTTGCGGAATCGGAGGAGATAATCGGAATTATCTCTGGATGACAGACCCCTGCTTTCACCAACTCTTGGCATTGTTGACCCCCTATATTAAGAAGCAGGACCCATGCATGAGGCTTTTATTTTATTTTTGGTCGAATAATAATGATTTGATTTGTTATATTTTCTATATTTTTGGATGCATAGAATGCACTTTTTGGTTAAGTTCTATTGGTAGATAGCATGTCTAATTTTATTTGTTTTCTTTTTTTAATGCACAATGAAAAAATGTGTAGAATAATACTTGACTATGTGTTTTACTTCAAATGACAGTTTGGGAGTAGGCAGTTACATTTAAAAAAATACAATGTAAAATTGACAAGGGACACCAACATAGTTCTATCTTTGATCTTAAAAACTACGGGATAATGGTGTTGTGGTAACTTGCCCAAAAAAAAAAAGGAAAAAAAAGCATAATAATATTATTATTGATATCACTAGGAAAAAAAGCCTTTGAAAATTTGTTTGCAATAACTCCATCAGCATCACCAGAAAAGCAGCTTCATTATTATCCCATTAAAGAAGAAGAGAATTGTGCGCTGTATTTGGAGATTTCATAATTTGCCACGTCAAGAATGTTAATTCTCCATTACGAACGATCGTTTACAAGACCGACCGCTTCTGGCTCGTCCTTGCTTCTGAGCATGCGTGTTTGTACTTTGGACTTTTCTCCGACAGACTTGTGTACACACGCTCGGAAAATCCAACAACAGACATTTGTCCGCGGAAAATTTTAAAACCTGCTATCCAACATTTGTCTGCGGAAAATCCGACAACAATTGTCCGATGGAGCATACAAAAGGTCGGATTTTTCCGCCAACAGCCTGTCATCACACATTTCCCGTGGGAAAATCTGATCGTGTGTAGGTGGCTTTAGCCAGCGCTGTCTTTTTTCCTGATTGTCTATTGTCATCTCATTGGTCTATGAGTTTTGGACAGCAGCGGCCACCGTTTATTTTCGGCCTTGGAGTTATTGCTTTGACCCAAGTCCAGTCCAGGAGGAGGAGGATTTCTTGGACCCAAAATTGGTTGCTTTATTAATCGTGACCAATTATGTCACATGGCTTTGCTGCGGGAGCTCCAGGAGAATAATCCGGATGATTTTCGGAATTATCTCTGGATGACGGACCCCTGCTTTCACCATCTCTTGGCATTGTTGACCCTGTATATTAGGAAGCAACTTTTGTCCTTTTGGACTTTTGTCCGACGGACTTATGTACACACGCTCAGAAAATCCGACAAACAGACATTTGTCCACGGAAAATTTTAAAGCCTGCCATCCAACATTTGTCCGTGGAAAATCCAACAACAATTGTCCGATGGAGCATACAAATGGTCGGATTTTCCACCAACAGCCTGTCATCACACAATTCCTGTCGGAAAATCTGATCGTGTGTACAAGGCTTAACAGGTACTCCCCACTTCTGAGTCACACCTTGTCTCCACCCCTAACAACCTCTGAGCACTGTTTCTTTGTTCCACCCCCTACCCACCTCCCAGTTCTACCCCTACTAGAGAATGGAGAACCAAGTATCATTTTATGGTGCTTGTATGGAATTTGTTCATGATAACAAGAAAAGCTGTAAAATAGATCCCCTGCAGCCAGAAACAATAGACCCCCCCAGCAAGAATAGAATTCCCCCAGCAATAATAGATCCCCATGCAATAAAATACCCCCCAGCAACAATAGATCCACCCCAACAACAATAGACCTCCACCAGCAACAACACATTTCCCAGCAGCCAACATCAATAAACCCTTCAACAGCCAGCAACAATAGACCCCTCCCTCAACAATATATTCCTCCTGGCAAAAATTCATCCCACCCCCCTGCAACAATAGATTCCCTAGCAGATAGCATCATTAGACCCTCCAGCACACCCAAACACCCCTTGCCATTACATACATTCAATGCTAGAGGTGCCAGAACTGCGTCCCCACTGAAAAAACCTTGATTATCACTATATACACTGTATTACCAAAAGTATTGGTACACCAGCCTTTACACACACATGGACTTTAATGACATTCCACTCCTAGTTCGTAGGGTTCAATATTGAGTTGGAGCTTTCGCAGCTTTAACTCTTCTGGGAAGGCTGCCCATGAGGTTTGGGAGTGTGTCTATGGGAATGTTTGACCATTCTTCCAAAAGTGCATTTGTGAGGTCAGGCACTGATGTTGGAGGAGGCCTGGCTCGCAGTCTCCGACATATTCATCCCAAAGGTGTTCTATCGGGTTGAGGTCAGGACTCTATGCAGGCCAGTCAAGTTCCTCCATCCAAACTTGCTCATCCATGTCTTTATGGACCTTGCTTTGTGCCCCTGTGCGCAGTCATGTTGGAGCAGGAAGGGGCCATCCCTAAACTGTTCCTAAAAAGTTGAGAACATGAAATTGTCCAAAATGTCTTGGTATGCTGACGCCTTAAGAGTTCCCTTCACTGGAACTAAGGGGCCAAGCCCAACCCCAGAAAAACAACCCCACACCATAATCCCCTTTCCACCAAATGATTTGGACCAGTGCACAAAGCAAGGCCCATAAAGACATGGATTAGTGAGTTTGGGGTGGAGGAACTTGACTGGCCTGCACAGAGTCCTGACCTCAACCCAATAAAACACCTTTGGGATGAATAAGAGTGGAGTCTGCGAGACAGGCCTTCTCATCCACATCAGTGCCTGACCTCACAAATGTGCTTCTGGAAGAATGGTCAAACATTCCCACAGAGACGCTCCTAAACCTTGTGGACAGCCTTCTCAGAAGAGTTGAAGCTGTTATAGCTGCAAAGGGTGGGCCAACTCAATGTTGAACCCTACAGACTAAGACTGGGAAGCAATTAAAGTTCATGTGCGTTTAAAGGCAGGTGTCCCAATACTTTTGGTAATATAGTGTATAAGCACATACAGTATATTTTGCCATATGGAACTTTTGGCACTTAAGTATTTTTGAAAACATACCATTCCTGTATTCAACTTATAACAACTCTGTCTAAGTATAGGTGTTTACAGAGAATAGGGCTTGTTTTGCAGAGTAGCCTATGTTTGCTTATTTTGCCGTCCTTTTATTGAGCATAAAACATAAAGAAACTATGATTACCGACAGAGGTAATACTCTTTTCCATAAATGACATTTGTAAAGGAGTTCTGCCAGAATTTTGCTTTCTTTTTTATTGAAAGCAATAGAAATGTCTTGCAGTGCTATACAATGGGGAACAATACATACAAAGGACTTCTTAGACCACGGTAAAAGTGGGTCAGCCTCAGTGATTAACCCTCTTTTACTTAATAAAAAATCATGTTGTACTTCAGGCAAGGACAGGCTCTATTTTCCAGAGCTGAGGATTAAAACATTGGGACATATTTATCAATGTGAGGGGACTTCAGGCATATTAAATTCACCTGAGTTTTAAAGAGTTGGCTGAGGTTCACTGTGCTGTTTCCAAAGCTATTTATCTATCTTTTGACAATTTGCAGAGAAATTGATCAGCCAAATATCCAAAATTCAATGCAGCATCAAAATCTATATATATATATTTTTTATACTTAGTTTTTTATATATATAAAAGACATACAGGCATTGTAACAATTTTGATACCTCAAACCCATAACAAAAGGCATCAAACAGAAAAACAGATAATGGAATATGGACAGCCGGTCAGAAAATAAATGACAAATGATCATCAAGTAACTTAATGTTATGTTGGTTTGTTGGTGGAAAGTCCAACTGTGTGTATGCTCCATCGAACATTTGTCAGAAGTTGGAGCCAACAACCTTCAAACAAAATTCCATGGTTTTGTTGTCGAAATGTCCAATCGTGTATATGCGGCATAAGTGTCGAGACATCTAACTAAAGAAAAATAGACAGAGAAACTATAAAACTATTTCACCATATTTGCTGTACTAATTTCCTAATAAAATGGGGAAAAGGAAGCCTTTGTCATGTCGTTGTATTCAAAGTCAGGAGAAGAAGTAGACTAGGGAATAAGGGAGTCCTGAGGAGTAGAATTAGTAAGCAGTGAGAGAGGGGTATCACAGGTGTCTTGACCATCCAGCTGTGCACCTCAGATCTTACTAAATTTCCAAGTTCAACCTCTGGCCTCGTACGTCAGTTTATATATAAGTAAGGCTTGGTTAATCAATGTTTTCCACACATTAATGTCGAGGAGGTCTGTGTGTATCCCAGTGTAGGGATATACACTAGGTGTATAGTTTTAGCCATACTTTTAAAATAGCAGTACCCGTTACTGTAAGGAAAATGTGCCTATAGATAAGATTGGCTAACGTCTCATAAGAGAATACCACTGCAGTGTCCATCGCAGAGGCTGCATTATTCAGTTGGGGGAAAAGCCAACAGAGGACATATATCAGTTGTGAGGCATAATAATACAGGCAAAGGTTCGTTAGGGCTAGATTTCCTTGCGAAGTGGAAAGCTGGAGTGTCTCCATAGATAGCCTGGGGGTTTTTGGGTGCCAAAAAAAATGTGGAGAGGATAGGGTCAATGTCTTTAAATACTCTTTTAAGAATATAGATTGGGAAGTAATGACCAGAATACTAGACAAGACATAACATTTCTTCCACAGTGTGTTGTGGGTCAGACAAGTAGAGCAGAATACTATCCACATATAAAGAGGATCTTTTTTTCAACATTCGCACTTGGACACACTTCAATTATGGTAAGTCCTAATAAGTTCTGCTAGCGGTTATATTGCAAGGGTGAAAAGAAAGGGCTTGTGTGGGCACCCCTGCATAGTTCTCTGCTGGTAAGTGAAGGGAGTGGAAATACAGTCATTAACATGTAGTTGTGCCGTGGATATATGATTTGTAGTTATCACCAAAACCAAAAGTATGCAGTACGTGAAGTAAACAGAGCCATTCTATAGAATTGAACGCCTTGAGAGTGTCCAAGGCCACAATACCATGGGAGTCAAAGATGAGTTTTGGATTTGCAAATTAGTGAAGAGTCTTTTGATATCAATATTGGTGGATCTACCAGGGATAAATCCCATTTGATCTGCATATACCAGTAAGGTAATAATAGAGTTTAGCCCTAAAGCTTGAGTTATAGAAATAGAATGAGTAATAATTAAGAAGTTGGCCTAAATGATTTGCAAAAATTAGGATCCTGTCGGGTTTGGGAAGGGGGAAGCTTTTTCTCCTTAAAGAAGAGGCATATAAGGTTGACAATTGGGCTATCATGCACTCCTTATGTGTTATGTACCACTCTATAGGAAGCCCATCCATTCCTGGTGTCTTATCATAGGCGTGCGCAGGGGGTGTGCCAGGTGTGCCTGGGCACACCCTAATCATTATTTGCATTGCCGATTCCCCCTACTCCTCTGCTCTCCCCCCGGATTCTGAGGGGAATGTTTCAGGATGGAGAGCTGGGGAAGGGGCTAGTAAATATGTAATTTACTGGCCCCATCCTTTTCTAAATGAACTGAACACAGTGAACACACTCGCTCACTGTGTCCATTCACAACCGAAGCACTCAAGGAGGACAGTTTTTCACCATTGGCCTTTTAAAGGTTAGCTAGCCTAAACGTTAAGCTAGCCTAAACATGTAGGAACCTAAGTAGTAGCTTTAAAACCTTTCCATTTAAGGCTCTCTGAGACCTCCTGATCGTTTTCTTGACAATAATGATTCATATCATCTCAACATTCATATTATACATTAGGATCATTAAGCCAAAATGGGCTCTTGCACCAGATGCAAGTACTATCACTCTGAGAAGGAGCTCCAACAAATCATGGACGGATATAGCTTTGTTAAGTATCTAATACTGGAAGTGAAAATTATATCCAATCTACACTGAGCAAAATTATAAACAATATAATATAAAATTATTAACACTTTTTTGTTTGCTCCCATTTATCATGAGCTGAACTTAAAAACCTTTGACTTTTTCTATATACACACAAGGCCCATTTCTCTCAAATATTGTTCACAAATCTGTATTAGTGATTAGCTGATTAGACAGCATGATTATTGCACAGGTGTGCCTTAGGCTGGCCACAATAAATGGCCACTCTAAAATGTGCAGGTTATTGTGATGAAGTCAGTCCTCCAGGTCACTTAATTTGGTGGAATGGTCAGACATGTCTCTCTGCAATGTATGGTCATCAGCATTCTATGGGTTAACTATCTTCTTTATCACTGATATGTTTTTCAGCTGTAGACACTGCTCACATTCCCGCAGCCAGCCATGGCCACATACATTCATATTAATCTTTGAATTGCATATATTGTTAACAGGGTATTAAAATATATTGTTAATGGGGCATTAAATTGTAAAGAAAAGGGGCGAAAACATGACCAGGGCAGATCAGAGGTCACCTTCCCTATAACTTTCTATTCGGACCACCCTCCTAACTCCACCTCCCCATAGTCACCCCTCCCAGCCCCAAATAGAGAAGACACGCTACTCTAAAGTGGAATTAAAATGGCCAAAGCAGCCTTTTATTATAACAACACAACAAATTAAATAACAAAACATAACATGACAAATCAAATCAGGTTATATATCCTCAAAGACAACGCATAACAATACCCAAACCTTATGTCTATAGCGCCAGTTAGCTGACCTCAAGGGTATGCTGGTCTACAACTACCCAATCATTATAACTTGACCGAACCAACTAGAGGACACCACAATGAAGATGAGTTCCTAACCATTTTCCAAAAACCACCAGATTTTAACCACCTTTTAGGACTCCAAACCACCAACTATTGCTATGACCTATATTCAGACTGAACAGAGTAGATAAATAGGGCAGGAGGGAGGACACTCACTTTAAAGATTGCAGATCACCAGCTGGAGCTTGCTTTCTATTCCCCAAAGCCTACCCCTCCAAGCTCCTCCCTATCAGCTCCCTTCTTCAGACCATTCCAGTAAGTGCCACTACTTTACATTTCTTTTTTTTTTTTTAAACCAATTAACTTCCCTTTGTCTGGTTTCTCTTCCACACAGATATGTAGGATCTGTGCTTATTTTAGACAACAAAAGGAAGAGCCACTTCTAGCTCTATTAAGCTGACTGTTTCACAGTGTTGACACCCTTTGGATTTCTCACCCAGAGACTTTTTCATATACAGTATATGTCTATGGACATTTGACATAATCTAATATAGCCCTATGTGATGCTTAAGCCTCGTACACACGATCGGATTGTTGGCCAACAAAACCGTGGACTTTTGTCTGAAGGGTGTTGGCCCAAACTTGTCTTGCATACACACGGCCACACATTTGTTGGCCAACAAATGTGAACATAGTGACATACTACGTTGTTTTTCAGCTCTTTAGCACCACCCTTTGGGCTCCTTCTGCTAATTTCGTGTTGGTAGAAGTTTGATGAGTGTTGATTCACGCTTTTTATTTCGCACTTTTCATTTTGCACTTTTCAGTTCGTTTCTGAACGTCCGTTCGCCAACCAGCCATGTTGCGGAATTGGAGCAGATAACGTGTTATGTATTATTGGCCTTGGAGTTATTGCTTTGACACTTTTTTGATTGAATAAGGATTTGCTTTGGTATATTTTCAATATTTTTGGATGCATAGAATGTACTTTTTGGTTAAGTTCTATTGGTAGATAGCATGTCTAATTTTATTTGTTTCTTTTTTTAATGCACAATACAAAAATTGTGGAGAAAAATACTTGGCTATGTGTTTTACTTCAAATGACATTTTGGGAGTAGGCAGTTACATTTAAAAAAATACAATGTAATATTGACAAGGAACACCAACATAGTTGTATCTTTGATTTAAAAACTACAGGATAATGGTGTTGTGGTTCCCAAATAAAAAAAAAAAAGCATAATAATATTATTCTTGATATCACTAGAAAGAAAAAAGGCTTTGAAAATTTGTTTGCAATAACTCCATCAGTATCACCAGCAAAGCAGCTTCATTATTATCCCATTAAAGAAGAAGAGAATATGCATTTTGAGATTTCATAATTTGCCATGTCACGAATGTTAATTCTCCATTACGGACGCTAATTTACAAGACCGCCCACTTCTGGCTCGTCCTTGCTTCCGAGCATGCGTGTTTGTACTTTGGACTTTTGTCTGGCAGGCTTGTGTACACACGCTTGGAAAATCCATCAACACATTTGTCTGCGGAAAATCCGACAACAATTGTCCGATGGAGTATACACACGGTCGGATTTACCGCCAACGACCTTTCATCGAACATTTCCCTGTCGGAAAGTCCAATCGTGTGTATAAGGCATTAGGATTCTCACTTTAGTGCACCAAATATTGATCTTTGTCTTTCCTGTGCTTATTTTACTTCCCTCAACAGACCTATCGTTCCCTTTTAAATATTTATATATATTATTTTTACAAACACGTTGTTCAGGCTTATTTAAATGTGTATAGTGAGCTTTGGATTGAAGTGGAATGAGGTTATGTTGGTGGAGTGCTGGATCAGGATATTGGTATGCATTTAAATCTGTTAATATTTAGGTTAAGAGGCTGCTTTCTAAGATCCAGCCTGAAGAGGAAGTCCCTGGAATGACAGAAGTTTTGTATGTATGATGAAGAGAGCACTAGATGTATACTTGAGAGTCCTGTATAACTTCTAGTTGTCATGAAAGTAAAAACAACAACCAGCTTAACTGGTCCCCATCATTGGTGCTTGTGTAGGTAAAGGTTGGAAGAAAACTGGACTGAAAACTGTAGGATCCTGGCCTCCCATGTAATCACCCAAAATCTACAAAGTTTACACCCAAAAGCTGACATTCCAAGAGTTATTTGCTTATTTCTTTGTATGCTGCCCTGTTTCCTTAGGAGGATACACAGACCTGCTGATAGGTCACTCTGCCAATGCGCACTGGCTTGTGGGAAGTAGGAGGGGTAGTGCCTATTCCACCAATCCTGGTAAGTGTGGGTTTTTCTGGGAGTTCCAGAGGTGGTCTGAATAGGTAGGCTATTACAAAACAGGCAAACCTAATGTGCCTGTAGGCTAGCCGCAGTCTTATTTTATTGGGTATGGGCAAGAAACGGGTTTACTTTAATGTAACATTCATGAAAAGTCCAACAGGGTGAGTGAGACCCAATCATTGTAATCATAACAGGAGGTGCATTGGGCTAGAAATCAGTTTTGCAAGGATTGTCCCTTACAATCTTGGTCCCTCCACCAACCATAAATACGAATTTTAGTTCTTCTATTGGGATAGATAGATAGATAGATAGATAGATAGATAGATAGATAGATAGATAGATAGATAGATAGATAGATAGATCGATAGATCTTTACAGTATATACTTAATAACAAGCTACCGGTTACCATTATTCAATTCTAGGGTCACAGTGTGTATTAACCAACACTAATTTACTGCATTAAACAAACAGAATCATAATATATCCATGTGAAATAGCAACACGGTGTGTGGCTGAGCATGTTTTATTGAAATTATCCTGTAATGGATATCAAGATAATTCTGAATGTTAACCTAGAGGTGCAGATATTGTCAGCTTGCATCCCGTTCAGGTTGTAATAAGTCCCAAGTCCCCTGTGTGTGAGTTATTTTTTTTATTATGTAACTAATGGGCTTTATTACACAAATATATTTTTCTGCCTGACTGTATTTAAATGACTCTGGGAATTCCATAGGGAGTTATAATATAATAAGCCACATTAAGACACGCTCCCGCTAGCCACTTTTTTTTTATACTGCTGAGTGGGAAATAATATGCACCATTTCTGCCTAAAACCTCACCATTCTAAAAGTGATCCTGTTAGCGGGATTCAGTATACAGAATTGTAAAGTATTTGCAAGCAACACGTAGTAATACCTGCCTTATATAGTTTTTAAAGAACATGTAAATACTAAATAAATTATATTTTGTTTGGTAAAGAACTCTATATCATAAACATTTGTCATATTTTTTCCTTTAGAAAATACATTTTTCATCCCCTTTGAATTATTTTTTGCATCCCAGTGCTGCTGATTTCCTGTGGCCTCTCTTTGTGGCCACCTCCTGTCTTCATGCATTCCAGCAATGGCTTTGTGGCATTTCTTAGGAAAGGCTATCTGATGGCGACAATAATGGACCATGGCTAGGTAATGTGTATTATGTTGTGTCTGGACTATTGCTCAAGCAGTGGATGCGAGTTCTTCTGGTAATGCCTCTGCTTTGTGCACCGGGCTAAGGTCAGAAGGGGGGTTGAAACACCCCCAAAAAAGAGCTAAAAGGGTCTCCCTCAAGCTCTGGAAAGCCTGCTCATCTCATGGCATCCTCCCCTGAGAGAGGGTGGCTGGTCAGAGTGAGCATTGGGGCCATGAAATATTTGCAACTGTTTTCAACACTGCAGCCCCTGTTTATGTCACTAAAAAGATCTTTTTTCCTCAGCCATGATAGGATTGAAAAAAAAAGGGTTAGCAGCTTTAATCGCATCCAAGTGTGGGACAAAATGTGAGAGGTTCTCTTCCATTACCCAGGACCCTCAAACTGAGGAACTAGGGGCAGGAGAAGATGAATTCCCACAGGGGACCATGGTGAGGCTGATGACTCCTCTTCTGAGGTGTCAAATACGGGAGAATCAGCTTTCACAATCTGTAAGATTGATGGTGCAATTTCTTGCTGAATGGTCCGCTCCACATTTATGTACCCTTAACTGAGTGTTTGGGTTTACTAAAGCCTCCTCAAGCTGTGCATGCCTTTCCTGTCCATTCTTTGCTGGAAAAGCTTTTTTGTATCTGAGTGGATCACCTAGATAAGCATTATTTTCCCTCCTAAAAAGTTTTCACGCTTTATCCTATGGTGGAGAAAATTCATTAAGTAGGGTATACCAGCAATTAACACTGCTATATCCTCTGTGAATAAGAGTTTGACTTGTCCAGCAGACAATGTTTAAATGCTTAGGGATCCAACGGATAAAAAGTTGGAATTCCTATTAGAAAAACCCCAAAAATCAAATTTTTTTTCTCTGGCAGATTGAGTGTCTCAGCCTGTGCTGCCAGTAATTGGTTAATCATTGAGAAACCAGTTTAAACAGGTGTTCAAGGTTATCCTGCTTAGCAGGCCCAGGTTCTGGCAGCTTTATGTTTGCAATAGTTGCTATGAGAGATTCTATCCTTCAGGCCTTGCGCCCTTTGCTAAGCACCATGCAAGAAGCTCCTGGCTAGTGTTTCTTTTTGCGGTGAAACAGCTATTTGGGGATGTTTTGGATAATACATCCAAAGAAATTCTAGTGGAAAAAGTACTCCTTTTGTCATTTAAGAAAAGGAGTAAATGTATTTTCGTTTCAACGCTCTTTCTCCTGTGCCAGGGGCATCAGCCTTCAGGCAGTCACGGCTTCCGCCTTCAGGTTCAAAAGGTAATCCTCAGGGTTAACCCCAGGGACAAAAGAGGTCTTGGGGGAAGAAACCTACAAGATACTGAAGCCTCCTTATGAGGAGGCACCCCCGCTCGCTCGAATAGGGGGAATTCTTCTGCAGTTCTCAAGGATCTGGCAGGAAGAGTGTCGAGACAAATGGAGGACTTCCTCAATAGCTCCAAGGTACAAACTGGAGTTCCAAGAGTTCCCGTCTTCTCGTTTTCTCAGATCAAACGTTCCTAAGGATCCAGAGAAAAAGAAGTCTTTCTCCCAAGCATTGAAACAAAGAAGAATACCCCTAGGTATGGGACTTTTGGAGGCGCTACCACAATGCAAAAAAAATATAGGTATAAATTGTTTTATTAAACAAACAGTGACATCAAAAATAAAAAAAATATATAAAAGTATATGGATGCATTTGAACATGGATACAAAGTGAAAACCAGTCAGATGGTAAATGAACATATCTCCTTGACCCGACGTGCTCCAGAGAAAACAATTCCTCCGTCAGGGTTCTTTATGAAGAAATTGATATCTGGGGGTTCATAAAGTATCATTAATTAATAATTAATATAAATACAAGCAATTTCTATCCCAGATCAATTACATCAAGAAGAGTCACTTACATTATATTCCTTGATAGAACAACTAAGCATCCACAAAATTAAAAATAGGAGATATGCAACCTCGCATCCTGCTCCCCACACGCAATGCCCCAATGGTTAGCCCATAATACGTATGAATAACAGACAAGGCATGCCAAGGGGGGGACTGAGAAAAATCCCCAATAGCATCCAAAAGACGCCGCGTCCTGGCCTGGGCGCAGCTCCTGTATGTGAGCTGGGGTCCAAGGTGCAAACCTAAGAGTAAAGACACAAAAAATCACAGGGCTTGACACAAGAATAAAACAATCTATATTGGATGTAAAGAACTGGGTAGAAAAAAGAAACCTACCTATAAGTAAAAAAATCCACATATAGGTGGGATGGTCAGAATCAATAGCATGGATAATGTGAAGGAGACCTCCCAGACGACGCTGAGATGTTCACATGGTCAAACAGAGAAGTCACAGGGATATATATGTGAAAAAAGGGAGAGAACACAAAACCAAGACCGGTGTAATAATACATTGGTCAGAGAAGTGCCCATCACTGTTTAAATAAACAAAGGTAAAGAAAAATATCTTTGACTTTGATGTAAACTCCAGCCAAGATTTCCTCAGACCATCCTCACCAAAGCCATGATAGATAATCATTTAATTTAAAGCCCTGCTCGTTCAGCCCTGGCTGATTTCACATTGAAATCAGCTGGAGAGAGTGTCTGGATCAGAGGTTCGCGACGGGCCCCCTGAGCCTCGGCCGCGCCCTGCCTCCACACAGCGCAGAAGCTGGCAACGTCCCGCGTATGCACGAAAACCAGGCTGGAACACATAAGGGAGGAATGTCATCTGGCTGCGCCGCGGACAAGTCCCACTGTCACGGCTACGTGCCCTGGAGACAGTCAGAAAAGACTGATCCATGGCTAAGGGGGAGTGGATGCCAGATGGAAAAGGCAGCCTCTCACCAACCATCCTAAAAAGGATGTCCTTGCCGTGCCGGGCGCACAGACATAAATGGATGCTCCTTCAGCAAGAGGAGGAGGAAAGAAGAGGGGGAAGGATTTTTGGTGAAAACATCAATAGAATAGATCTAATACAAATGCCCACAGAAAAAAAGGGGGGGTGTAAAACAATTAATAAACCCCCCCACTACTAAGAGCCCCCTGCTAAATGTATTGGACCATCTTTTGAAAAAAGTGATCATGGTGGCCCCCATGTAAGAGCAGAGATTGGGGTATGGTTCAAACCTCTTTTTCACGGTGCCAAATCTGAATGTACATTTTGGATCTAAAAAATCTAAATTCAGTTCTTGAATATAACCACTCTTTTTTTGCATTGAGTAAATCCAATCAGTTATCTCCATCCTACAAGGAGGAGAACTTCTGGCGTCAATCAACATCAAAGATGCATACCTCTATATGCCTATTTCCCCGCTCACTAGTAATATCAACTATTCAAGTTGGAAAATCTTTATTTTCAGTGTGTAGCTCTGCTTCCCAGTCTAGCTACTGCACCTTGAGTGTTTACAAAGGTTCTGGCCCCTCTTCTAGCCAAATTAAGGGCCCAAGGTATAATGATTATGGTTTACCTAGACGATCTGTTCTTGATAGACCAGTCGGTAGTCCGCTTAGACCAAAGTATGGTCACTACATTCAACTACCTGGAATATCTAGGTCGGATTCTCAACCTAGGAGAAATCTTCTTTAAAACCATGAAGAAGGCTAAAATACTTGGGTCTGATCATAGATACACCTAGAAAAGGGTATTCTTGCCCCAGGCAAAGATCAGCGCCATAAAGGAACTGATTAAGGTGGCAAAGCAAGATAAATTCTTCTATTCAACTTTGCATGAGGTTGTTGGGAAAGATGGTGGCTTCATTCGAGGCCATTCCTTATGCTCATTTTCATTTAAGACTGCTGCAAAACAGTATCCTATCGGCTTGGAACAAAGGGTTCAAGCTCTAGATTCGCAATGTGTCTGACTCCAAAGCCTACGGCCACATCACCCTGAAAGTGCCCGATTTCGCTTGATTTGGAGGATATGCAGGGTCGGGCCTGGTTAGTACCCGGATGGGAGACCACCTGGAAATACCAGGTGCTGTAGGCTGGGTGCGCCGGAGCCTAAGTTTATGGTTAATATCCAAAAATCTGCAAAGGGGAAAATCCTTCCTTCAGTTACCTGGGAAGTGGTAACAACATATGCCAACCTTTTTTATGGGTTGGGGAGCAGCCCTGGAAGAGACAACTGTCCAAGGGAAGTAGCCCAGATCAGAAATGGCCTTTCCCATTAACATTCTAGAGATTCAGGCAGAGCACTTGGGCCTGTACGTTTAGTTTACGGTATTGTCCTGCCAGGATTCAATCCGACAATGCCACAGCAATGGCCTATATTAATCACCAAGGGGGCTCAAGAAGTTGTGCGGCCCATAGAAAGGTGAATCATTTCCTATCTTGGGTAGAAAAACATGTACTTTGTCTATCAGCAGTCTTCATTCTAGGAATAGAAAATTGGCAGACGGACTACTTGAGTCGCCAGTAGTTGTTCCCAGGAGAATGGTTCCTTCACCCCAATATCTTCCTGTCAATATGTCACAGATGGGGGATACCAGACATAGATCTGTTTGCATCCAGGTTCAACAAAGAAATCGACAACTTTGTGTCAAGAGCAAAGGCTCCGCTAGCATGCGGAATAGATGCCTTGCTATTCCCGTGGAATTGGTTCTCGCTGATTTATGCATTCCCTCCTATTCTGCCTGCGTCCACAACTTCTTCGCAGGATCAAGCAGGAAGGAAAGTCTGTGATTCTTGTGGCCCCCACTGGGGCCCAGGAAATCTTGGTATGCAGAGATTGTAAAGATGGCAGTAGGGGACCCATGAACCCTACCGCCACGGCCAGACCTTCTCTCGCAAGGTCCAGTATTCCATCCTATTTTACAAATGCTAAATTTAACGGTTTGGCTATTGAGACCCACACTCTGAAGAAGCATGGGCTGTCAGGTTCAGTGGTTTCTACCTTGGTTAATGCAAGGGAACCGGCCTCCATAATTATATATTATGGAGTCTGGAAAGCATATGTCTCCTGGTGTGAAACCAGGGGTTGCACCCCAGGAAATAGGTAAAGGTAGAATCCTTGACTTTCTGCAGATGGGGTGAGAAATAAAGCTGGCCTTGAGTGCTTTCTCTGGACAGGTCTCTTCCTTATCGGTATTATTTCAACGACCACTTGCTTTGCATTCTTTAGTTAGTAACTTTATTCAGGGGGTAACACGGCTTAATCTCCGGTTAGGTCACCCCTGAACACTTGGGACTTGAATTTAGTTTTGTCGGCATTACAAAACAGCCTTTTTTTGGGCCGATACAACATATTCTCTTGGTCCTTTTTGACAAGGAAACGATTTTTTCTGGTAACCATATCTGCTGCAAGAAGGGTATCAGAATTGGCTGCTCTTTCTGGTAAAGAGCCATATTATTATTGTTCACAAGGATAAGGTAGTATTGCACCCTCATCCTAACTTTTTACCAAAGATAGTATCAAGTTTTTATCTAAATCAGGATATTGTTCTACCTTCATTTTTTCCAGAACTCTGTTCTATGGAAGAAAAATCACTACATTCTCTTGATGTGGTGAGAGCAGTCAAAGTCTACTTAAAGGCGACTGCTCAGATTTGGAAAAACGGATGTTTTGTTTGTGTTGCCTGAAGGTCCTAAAAGAGGACAGGCAGCATCGAAATCTACTATTTCTAAATGGATTCGACAAGTAATCGTTCAAGCTTAAGGTTTAAAGAGGTAGATTCCACCCTCTCAAATCAAAGCGCACTCCACCAGGGCTGTTAGTGCTTCATGGGCAGTGCATCACCAAGCCTCCATGGCTCAAATCTGCAAGGCCGCAACTTGGTCTTCAATTCATACATTTACCAGATTCTATCAGGTGGATGTAAAAAGACATGAGGATACCACCTTTGGGCGCAGTGTACTGCAGGCAGCAGTATAAGTCCTCTGATCTCATGGTGCCCTACTTTTGTTGTGTCACCCTCCCCTTAGTTGGCATTGCTCTGGGACATCCCACATAGTAATTACTAAGGCTCTGTGTCCCGTGATGTACAATTAAAGAAAATAGGATTTTTATAACAGCTTTCCTGGAAAATCCTTTTCTTTTGAAGTACTTTACGGGACACAGAGGTCCCACCCCTCTTTCTAGTATACACGTGTATTGCTTTGCTACAAAACTGAGGTACTCCCGGTATGGGAGGGGTTATAGAGGGAGGCAACTTCCTGTTTAGGGTGTGCCAGTGTCCAGCACCTGAAGGTGGACTATAAACCGCATAGTAATTACTAAGGCTCTGTGTCTGATGTACTTCAAAAGAAAAGGATTTTACAGGTAAGCTCTTATAAAAATCCTATTTTTCCAAATTTTATAACAAACTATGAAACTGTTTTTGTTTGTTTGTTTTTTTCGGTCTTTTAAATTTTTTTAGCAAAAAATAAAAAATCCAACAGTGAATAAATACCATCAAAAGAAAGCTCTATTTCTGTGAAAAAAATGATAAAACTGTCATATCGGTACAGTGTTGCATGGCCGCACAATTTTTATTCAAAAGAGTGAGAATGCTGAAAGCTGAAAATGGGGGTTTAAGTGCCCAGTAAGAAAGTTGTTATGCTTTCACAAAAAACCTGGAAGTTGCTTGGTTACTATGCACAAACTGTACCAGATTTTGCACTCTCCAGTTTTAGTAAATCAACTCCACTGTACTATAAGTCTTAGGCCCCTGCCAAGATTTGGTGTGTATTGTTTATACCCTACTGAGTGCTCCCTATGCTGAAAGGGTCTATTGAGAGTGAACATTGCCTGCAGCATCAACTGGATGTGACTCCACAGCACTCAATCACTTTGATTTGAGCACATTATTGAATATGTAGAGAGGAACAGCAAGTCCTTCCAAGAGTCGGACATGATGAAGTTTCTGTACCAGCCTTTTGTTACCTTTTCTCCACATTAACCACCTCAGTAACGGCACTTTTACCCCCTTTCTGCCCAGGCCATTTTTCAGCACTGTCACACTTTGACTGACAGTTGCACAGTCATGCTACACTGTACCCATATGAAATTGATATATTTTATTCACACAAATAGAACTTTCTTTTGATGATATTTAATCACTGCTGGAAAAACAGTTTTTCTTACTTTCTGGCAGTAAATTTTGTAAAAAAAGTAATTTTTCTCCTTCACTGATGTGCGTGATGAGACTGCACTTATGGGAACTGATAGGCTGCACTGATGGGCACTGATGAGGTGGCACTTATGGGCACTGATGAAGTGCCACTTATGGGCACTAATGACAAGGCACTAATATGCTGCACTTGTGGGCACTGATGGGTGGCACTGGTGGGCACTGATAGGTGGCACTAGTGGGCACTGATATGTGGCACTGATGGGCACTGATATGCAACACTGGTGGGCACTGATGGGCATTGATGGGTGTCACTGATGGGCAGCATTGATGGGCATTAATGAGCAGCACTGATGGGCATTGATGGGCATCATTGATAGGCGGCACTGGTGGTCACTGAAAGCCAGCACTGACTGATGTGCACTGATTGGTGGCACTGATTGCTGGCACTGGTGGGCTCTGGTGGGCACTTATTGCTGGCACTGGTGGTGCTTCATTGTAATCAGGGCACTGATGATCAGTGCCCTGATCACCTCTCTTGCTGTCCCCTGTGAGGAGATGCCGCTGACCAGCTCTCCTCGCCACGCACTCTGTCAGTGTGTGGCGATGAGAGACGATTACTGGCACTTCCGTGTTTACATGTGTCCGGCTGTGATTGGGCACAGACGATCACATGGTTAAAGAGCCACGTCAGCAGCTCTTTACAGAGATCAGGGTCGCGCCGTGTCCTAGCAAATGTTGTACTTTCATTAATGTAACCATATTGCAACACTTAGAGGCGCCTCTCTTCTATTTTATACTCTGTAGCTCCTGCTAGATTTTGCTTCTAATCCCCATGTGGAGGCTTCCATTTGTGGATGGACATTTTATTTCTATCACATTGCTATAATCTTTTTATATGGACTATAGACTGAAGGACTTATGCATAAATGGTTGTGTAATGAATCATCTGAGTTTCCATACTGTAGTTACATTTTATTTGTAAGTGTCTACGGGCAAATACCATGGCACATCTATGTGATACTGGTTATTATTGGCAAAAGTAGCAGTTACTGTAAGGTAGCTTTGCTGTAATAGATTGCAAATGATAGTAGAAACCAATCAAGTGTTTGGCTAGTTAGAGAGCTTTAAACATAATTAGTGGATAGTGATTTTTAAGGAGGTTCTATAGTCACAGCATACACATTCGTTTTACAGCATCAACATTATAATAACAATACAATCAATAGTTATTTTTGAAAATCCAGTAAAAGTTTACTTGAAAAATGTTGTGTGTGCTGCTTGTCTGCTGGTCTTTTCTTTCCACAATTTGCATGCTTTGCACTTTCTCCTCTGCTGTTTATTTTCATTTCTATGGACTACATATCCCATGGTACTTTGCTGACTGCAAGAAATGATTCCTGTATTGACTCCACCTCCTGAAACTCCTCCTCAGCACCTCTGTTGTTCAGGAGGCAGGCTCTGTGAAATGTGTGACACAGCAGTGCCTACTCACAGGATATAGTGAATAGGTGTCACAGAATTCAAGGGTGTAAATGTGTTGGGTTTTTCACTAAGTAAGTTAACAAACTTCTTAACAAACTTAACAAAAATCTTTCAGATTAATAGGAATAGGCTAGCATTAATTGAAATGAAATGTGGAAATGAATCTATGATTTTACATTTTGACCATAGATTTGCTTTATTCCAGGCAAATTCATGTAATCGACCTATAGATTTGACTATGAGGATCATAACCTACCGTACTTGTTCAGTGCATAAAGCTTAAAAGATAACTAATGGAAAAACGTTGTTTTCTTTTGTTTTTTTTTAAAGTGGAGAGGAATTAGAACAACTTTAAGTTTTTATTGCTGTCTGTGTCCCCATTAGGGAGATTCACCCTCTCTATTTGTCCTGTTTACCATTATCATTGAAAGTGAAAGTAAAAGAAAATCCCAAATTTTGGGTTGTCTCCAGAAAAGTAATAGAGGGGAAATATTCCAATGGGGGCACTATTTCTGATGACCGGGGTACCCCAAGGGATTCCCATCATTTGTAGGGTTTCCCTCTCACTTCCTGTTTTGGCTATGGGACAGGAAGTGAAGGTAAATCTCCCCAATGGGACACAGATGGCAAAAATAAACCTTACTAGGTTTGTAACCCCCCCTTACTCTATCCAAAATGGGGGGGGGGGGACATTTTAGCTATAGTGCTACTTTAACTGCAGATTTTACTTTCACTTTTAATAGTTGGTTTGGGCCAAGCTCCCCCAAGTAAACTATTCCCTTCACTAACAGATGCGCTCATTGGGAGCGGTATGGGGACATCCTGTTCCATTCCTGAAACAAAATTCAGTATACAAGGCTTCCTCTGATTGGCTGAGGTGGAGAGGTGGGTGAATCACATTGCAGCCTTTACTCCATCAGAATATTCACAAACCACTACAGCGCACTACAAGTCTGAGCTTTCAAAGTTCAATGGCAGTCCAACCAATCAGAGGAAGCCTTGTATTTATTCATAAAATACAAGATTTCCTTTGAGTGGTTGAGCAGATTTTATTCTGGATATAAAGAGAGAGGGGTTCCCCTTGGGGTAGGAATTTAATGGCATTGAGTGCCGTTAAAGTCCTACCCCAAGGGGATCCCCTCTCTCTTTATATCTGTATAATTGGATGTTGGCACTGTGAGGCAATCACTGCTACCCCTCTATTATTAGATTTTATTCTGGCAAAAGGACGGGAAGTCCCAATACCACTGCTGGTGTCCTGACAAAATAGGCAACTCGGCAGAAAATCGAACCATGTCACTTCTGCTTTCTTTAAACCATCAGTAATTGCTGATTTGGACGTATCAGTGTTTGGACACAACACCGACTACCGGACACAGTCCAGTACAGGAAGGTTTTGCTGTTTTCACAGCACAGCGGCTAACGAGGACAAAGTTGTTGCCGCCTTAGAGGCGGCCATTTTCTTGGTTAGTTTCGGAGCGGAGTAACAATTTCCACTCATAATATCATGCACCAGACTCTATTCGGTTGGCAGTGTTGTGTCCAAACACCAATTTGTGAAAATGAACAGAAATTCATCAAAATCTGCAATTCATGATAGTTTAGAGAAAACAGAAGTGACGTGGGTTGCTCATTTTGCCAGATTCGACATTTTGTCAGAACACCGAAACACAGCATTGTATACTGTATGTAGCTGATGCTACATACACTTTATACAGCGGTCCCAGTGGGCACATCTTTTAGTGAAGGAAACCAACTGTTTAAAGTAATAGTAAACCTTGAGTTAGGCTTTAATTATCCTGAAATTGCTGCATCAGTCTAACCACATCATTTGATCAGTAATCTGGTGATCTATATATGCCTGCTTGCAATGTGGAAGCAGTATAAATATATGCATATGTGTGATACACACAGTAGTGCGGGTAAGCTCTAGTCATTTCATTTCATTTCGTTTTTTCTCTGCACAGTGATGCAATATATAATTTGTCATGTAGAAGCAGTGTTTCCAAACCCATCTACTCTGGGCTTCCTCTTGTCTTTCACATAGAAAAATACTTGATGTAAAAAATTAGTAGAAGATGATCACAGCTACCAATCAGATTTGACAGTTGGAACGTGATTGCTGATACAGGAAACACGAAGAGAGAAACTCAGGCCTGGCTTCAAAAAGTATATACCTACTGACCCTCTAAGGTACTCTATGGGTCCTTGCTACAGTGGATTACACAGGACTCAGAATAAAGATACCCGATCGAACTTTATAACTATAGCACATTTGTTAGCAGTAATATCTCACTCAATGGTTTCACATGTTGCTTGGAATTGTTCTTGATTTTCATTCAAAGTAAGAATACTTAAGTATTAGGACCCGGGATTAAGGATTATTGACTAAGCCAACTGTGAATTGATGAATTTGCTAGGCTCAAACATGGGCTATTAACATGTATATTTGTGAATTCTGCTCATGTGTACTGACTCAAAGTTTATGTTCTTTTTTTAAGCTCTAATGACAGGCAAGAATTCCAACAAAAATTTAAAATCACAATGTTTTGCGCTTACAAAACACTTGCATTTTGGTTAAAGAGGCGCCAACCAGGACAGAAACGTTACTTGTAGAATAACGTAATGTAAAATGACGTGCACTGTCCTTTTCTTTTTTCTGATTACAAACTGCACAGGTACCTGTAATAAAAGTCACAAATCTGTTCACAGCAGCTAAAAACAACTAACATGTATTGTGTGTTATGGTTATCATGTTGTTTGGAACTAAAGGAAATAGGAGGTTGCCTAATAAATTACTGCTACAGGCTAAAATCAGTACTGTTTTTCTAAAGACAGCATAGATCCAAAAATAAATTTGAAGCCACGGGAGCAAAGTGTTTAGTTTGACACATTTTGATTTTTTATTGAGTGTTCTGTTCAAATTTCTATTAAGCCGTGTACACACAACCAGAGTTTTCGACCACACTGGTCCGACGGAACGAATCCGTCGGACAATCCGACCGTGTGTGGGCTTTATTGGACCTTCAGCTGACTTTTTCTGTCGAAAATCAGACGGACTTTAGATTTGGAACATGTTTCAAATCTTTCCGACAAGTCCGGTCGAAAAATCCATTCGTCTGTATGCTAGTCTGACGGACAAAAAAGGACGCAAGGGCAGCTATTGGCTACTGGCTATGAACTTCCTTATTCTAGTCCCTTTGTACGTCATCACGTTCAAACCAACGGACTTTCGAAGGGACTTTAGTCTGTTCGTGTGTGGGCAAGTCCGGTCGTTCGAAAGTCCGTCGTAACTCCATCAAAAGTCAGTCGGAAAAACCATCGGACCTTTGATGCTGAAAAGTCCGCTCTTGTGTACGCGGCATAATACTAAGAAAATATTTTATTTTATTAAACATAAGACATAATCTTAGCCCAATACCCAGACCTCAGTTGAGACTGGGTTCACACTAGAGCACGGAGCGGCTCACAGCAGGGGGACCGGTGCGTCTCCATTCCCCAGTTCAGGTCTGATTTCAGCCCAAATTTTTTGGCTGAATTCGGACCTGAAGCAGACCAAAAGACGCACAGGACTCCTGTACAATTCCATTGCCGGTCACAATCCCCTGCTATGCAAATTGGATGCGGGGAAACCTGCATCCAATTTGCAATTGTGTGAACCCAGCCTGAATGTGCAGTTCAGTTTTGGGTACCAGTTCTTTAAAAGAATGCTGTGGAAGTAAACTCTAGACGACATTATGGGGTTGATTTACTAAAGGCAAATAGACTGTGCACTTTGCAAAATGCAGTTGCTCTAGAGGCTCGTAAATGGGGGGAAACTCTGCTGACTTCCATCCTCCAATCACGTGCAAGCAAAAATACATTTTTTTTTTATTTTCCTTGCATGTGATTGGGTATTCTTTGCATTTACTAAGTTCTGGAGCAACTGCACTTGCAGAGTGCAACTGAGAGTGCCTGAGCAAGGACCTTCATGGCAAGATTGCCAGATATTATCAATATTATACAGGATTTATATGGCGCCAACAGTTTACACAGAGCTTTGCAATATGAAAGGGAGACAATACAGTTAAAATACAATAAAATGAAAGAGGATTAAGAGGGCCCTGCTCAGAAGAGCTTACAATCTAATAGGGTGGGGCAGGTGGTACAAAAGGTTGTAACTGTGGGGAATGAGTTGATGGAAGTGGTAAAAGATTAGCTGGAGACGTGATAGGCTTCCCTGAAGAGTTGAGTTTTCAGGGATCGCCTGAAGGTAGCAAGAGTAGGGGATAGCTGGACAGGTTGAGGTAGCAAGTTCCAGAGGATGGGAGAGGCTCTGGAGAAATCCTGAAGATGAGCATGAGAGGAGGAGATGAAGGAGCTTGATAGTAGGAGGTCTTGGGAGGAGCGGAGAGGATGGTTTGGGTGATATTTGGAGACAAGATTGGTGATGTAGCTCGGGGCAGAGTTGTGAATGGCTTTGTATGTTGTGGTTAGTATTTTGAATTTAATTCGCTGGGTGATTGGGAGCCAGTGTAGGGATTGGAGGAGAGGGTTGGCAGACGTTGAACGTTGTGTAAGATAGATAAGCCTGGCAGCAGCATTCATGATAGACTGAAGAGGGGATAGCCTATCGAGAGGTAGGCCAGTGAGAAGGGAGTTGCAATAGTCAAGGCGAGAGATAACAAGGGAGTGAATGAGGAGCTTGGTGGTTTCATTTGTTAATAAGGGGCAAATTTTAGAGATGTAGCGGAGGTGAAGTCTACAAACTTTTGACAATGATTGGATTTGAATATGAAAGGACAAGTCAGAGTCTAAGATTACACCTATTTGACAAGTAAAAAGGCACAATGCTCAGATACCTCAAAATGACAATATGTAGTCCATAATAGTCCGATGGCGAATATGGGGGAGAAAATAGGTCTGTCAGGGCTGCCGCCACAAGGACCAGAAGCGAGTTCCGGTAAAGCTAGGATTATATCAAATAACAATTTATTATAAAAACAATATCCACACACATGGAAGAAAGTAAAGTTGAATTCGGGCACATCTCTGGGCTGATGAGGTGGGACTACAAGTTGCAGTCAGTCCGCTTCAGGCTTGTAGGATGCAGCACATCAGATATCAGTTCGGATGATGTAGAACTGCAGGTCGCAGCAAGTCCTCTAGGTGCTCCAAACTGATGTCTGATGTGCTGCATCCCCCAAGCCTGAAGCAGACTGACTGCAACTTGTAGTCCCACCTCATCAGCCCAGAGATGTGCCTGAATTCAACTTTACTTTCTTCCATGTGAGTGGATATCATTTTTATAATAAATTGTTATTTGATTTATATTCAGAGGCACCCCTCTCCTTGTTTTTCTCCTAAGATTACACCTATTACCCTAGCTTGAGGGGAGGGACTGATGGTTGATCTTGATGGAAAAGTCATGGAGGGGGGCACGGGCGGGGGGAATATTAGTAGCTAAGTTTTAGAGAGATTTTATTTAAGGAAGTGGTGTGACATCCATGCTGATATATCAGTTAGTAAATTAGTAATGCGAGAGGAGACTGGAGGAGTGAGGTGAGGAGTAGACAGATAGATTTGGGTGTCATCGGCGTATAAGCGGTATTGGAAGCCGTGGGCGGTTATCAAGTGACCAAGGGAGGAGGTGTAGATAGAGAAGAGAAGGGGTCCAAGAACAGAGCCTTGGGGGACCCCCACAGAAAGGGGCAATGGAGAGGAGGATATTATTTTAATGAATCTTCAACATCAAAAGCATTGAAATTATATTATTAATTAAAGTTTACATGATATTTTAGTGAAGGGTATACTACAATGAGGTTAAATTAGCGTATTCACTCTTGATAAAAGGTCATTAAGAGAAATATATTCACCTTACTGTATATAATTTGTTCTTATTGAAACCTATGGAGAGTTGTTTACTTCAAGCCCCTGTGCTCAAGCTATGACCCTTTAGTACTTGTGGTGCAGTCTTTGGTTCCTCAGTAGCCAGTAGTGAGAGTGGGAGCGTTGTTTTGTAATAGGTCTGCAATAGCAGTGTCTTATGGAACATATACCCAGCCTCTGACAGTCTTCTGCAGCATGTCTTCAGTCACCAACACCACCTACAGCATGTCTAAAATCTCTGACCATCTCTTGTAAGATGTCCACAGTCTCTAACCACCTCTGATAGGATGTCCATACTACCTGACCATCTCTTGTAAGTTGTCCACAGTATCTGGTCATCTACTGTAGGAGGTCTGTAGTCTCTAAACCATCTTTTTTAGGATGTCCACAGTCTCTAACTAACTCTTGTAGGATGTCCACAGTATCTGACCATCTCTTGTAGGATGTCCACAGTCTCTAACTAATTCTTGTAGGATGTCCACGGTATCTGACCATCTCTTGTAAGATGTCTGCAGTCTCCCACAGTCTACTGTGGCATTAAAAATACTCTATATCATGTGCAGCCCCTTGGTGATGTCAGGGCCTGTAGTTAGTGCCCCTTTGACACTAGTGTGTCCCTTTTGTGTGCAGTGTGCATGGGCCTCACGAGGGAGGAGGCTCACTATGAACTCACTGCATACATTCGTGATTTAAAAGGAAAGTACTGTGGTGGCTTCCTTTGAGCTGCAGATGAACATGTTACTTGCAGCTGCAGCTCAAAGGACATCCGCACATGTCCTATATATGGGCCTATATAAGGAAGTCTGCTAGTGTCTGCATTTTCTGGTTGATCTTTGGCTCCTCTAGTGTGTTATCTCTGTGATATTCCTGTTCCTTTGTCTCCTGTTACTGATCCGGCTTGTCCTTGACCTGTCTCTTGTTTGCTCCCTGTGTTCAACCTCGGTTATCCACCTGACCATATCTGCTCTAACACTAACCTGGCTCATGACCTAGGCTTTCTTCTGACCACGCTCCAGTTGCAGCATTATCCAAATCCTGCAACACCTCACAGGCGCCACCTGTCTGCTGATTCTATGCCAGCACACCAGCTGTACTCTGGAACCTCCTGCATACAGTCCAGCAGGTGACCAATGCTACTTTGGGCCTGACCTCTCCTGTTTTCACCCTCAGGGGGGGTCTGGAACTTAGCCACAAAGGAAGCCCTCTCTCTTCATTGGCCTCCAGCACCAGGTATGTGATACAGTGAATGTACAGGTCAGGCTTTTCTGCAACAGTATTCGCAAACAATTCAGAATAATAGAAGGTATTTGTAAATCCTAACAAAACCAAGTAATAATATGTAGTCTATAGTGGTTACATGTGATAAATGCCTCTGGCCAAGCCTGGGCACAGATGGTTTGCATCTAGGGTCACTGGCTGTGGCCACGTACACTCAGCACACTGCTAAGTGAGGAGTGTATATGCTCCCACAGCATAGAGTGTTGTAGCGTAGAGTCTATAGGAAGCGGGCCCAACCTATGAACATGCACACAGGCCGTTTCCAAAAATTCCCCTGCCTTTCAACCTTGTAAGTTGACCACCACTGCTTTAAGGTCCTTATAAAAGACAAGGGCTATCAAAGTGAATGCAGAAAAAAAACGGTTTAACTTCTCTATACAGAAAGATGTTTTTATTATAAGAACTGGTAAAATGTGGAATAGTCTTCCTAAAGAGCAGATTCTATGCCTGGAAAATTTAAAATATAAATGGCTACTATTATAACCTGGTAAAATATTGACCCAAGGAGAATCAAATTGGTTTTAGATATCAGGTAGGATCCCTAGTTATGCAATATGGGGTGATAAAAATTATGTTTAGAACTTCAATCCTCACAAGTCATCATATTACAAAATGCCACCAAGAACCACATTTGATTTATTTATTCCTAAGGAATGATGACCATGTTGTGGAAGAAAACACAGTAAATTATATGAGAAAAATGAACTCTATGGAAGAAACAGTAGTCATAATAGAAATATTTAATGATTCCCTCACTCACATTTTTCTTTGCCCAGTAATAAAAATATTGGACATTTTCAAGAAACTAGGTATGAATGGGTCCCTAGGCTGGCACAATCATTATGTTTATGTAGTCCAGCAACTCAACAAGTTTTGTAATAGCCAGCTATGTAATGTATAGTGTGTGGGTAACTTTGATAATGTAAGGGAATGAACTATGGTTCAGCTATTATAACCACTCTACAGCTCCCTTCGTTGAAATTAGCCACTGACTTCCTAAGACTTGTTGCTTCTACAGTATGAGGTTTTTGTGCTGGATCATACTGGGTGAAGAGTGTTACCACATTGAAGTATCAACCTAATAAACCAAAAGAATAGCCAGAAGTCTGAAAGAAAGCCATAAAAACATCTATACCAGGATAAGGATTATATGATCAGGCCCATAATGCACTTATGAACCCGTGTCTAAAGTAGGTATTCAGAGGTAGCAGCAGTGAATCTCCATTGTTATGGCATTTAATGTTTTTCTTCTTTCATTTTTGGCCATTTCTTTTTCAAGCAGCAAAGGAGCAAGATGCAGGACCTGCCAAGGCAGTCACAAGATTGTTTGTGTTTTCCTGCCAATACATGGATATGAACTCTTCCTTTTGAGAACCTGATAGATTTTACAGTTCAATGGAAGCTTTTTTTTTTTTTTTTTAATCAAAACTTTTTTTATTGAAAAATTGCTCTTTTAACACATACAATGATTGCATCCAGTGAGTATAAAAAAATATACACGTTATACAAATTGCTTTGAGCATCCAGAATACATGAGCAATAACAGGAGGCAATTAGGCAATTCATATTATGATTTTTCAACTAAAACATAAACTAGCACTTTCAGTCCAATTAATTAGAACAGTATTAATCATTTCTTCAACCAACGGATCATGTGGATACTAGTGCTTTATCCTTGCACATGACCTAACTTGTTTCTCCTGCCTCCTTTTTTCTCTCTCTCATCTCCCCCCCCCCCCCGAAGTCAATGGCGGGTCTTAATGCAAAAGTCTGTCCATCACCAATCGTGGTGGTGCAAGATTGGGATCATCTAGCCATGGCTGCCAAATGAGATAAATTTTTTTCACAGCTTTTCTGCGACTATAGGCTAGTCGCTCCCTGAGAAGAAGTCAGTTAACATAGGTAATCCATTGTTTCCCTGTGGGGACTGTATATGCCATCCAATATCTAGCTATAAGTTTTCTAGCCAGATATAACAGCCAGGTTTTCATGTAATACATTCCCCTCGGGTACATCTCTTAGTCAATTGCCCCTAGTAAGTCCACCAGGGGGTTCAGGGGTACCGCTATCTGAGCTAGTCTAGAGTAGGGATGAGCTTCGTGTTCGAGTCGAACCCATGTTCGACTCGAACATCGGCTGTTCGCCGAATTGCGAACGATATGGGCCGTTCGCGCCAAATTCGTGTGGCGCGTCACGGCCCATAATTCACTGCGGCATGGCAGTGCATTGCTTGCTGATGATTGGCCAAGCATGCACTATGACCCGCATGCTTGGCCAATCACAGCGCCGCCTGAACAGAGAGCCATAATTGGCCAAAGCCAAGGAGGCTTTGGCCAATTATGGCTCAGGGGATTTAGTACACGCCCCACACTATATAAGGCCGCCTGCACGGCGGCCCTGTGTAGTGTGTGTTCCGGCGTTCATTGAGAGAGAGAGAGAGAGAGAGACAGACAGTGTCATTTGATTTGAGTTAGATAGATTAGGCAGAACAGTCAGTCAGTTAGCTGCACTTACAGTGTATTGTGTATATATATGCATCCCAGGTGTTGCATATATATATATACACTGTATTCAGTTTAGCTAGATCCGTTCCTGTTATCTTCTAGACTATTTACATTTAGTGCAGTGCGTCCTGCTCACAGTGTTCAGCTAGATCCGTTCCTGTTATCTTCCTACTGACAGGCAGGCTTGTCTGGTTACAGTATATAAAGCTACCTGAAGAAAATTACTGGTGTTCTATTTGATCCTATTAGTACCACGGTCAGGCAGCTAGACTATTTACATTTAGTACAGTGCGTCCTGCTCACAGTGTTCAGCTAGATCCGTTCCTGTTATCTTCCTACTGACAGGCAGGCTTGTCTGGTTACAATATATAAAGCTACCTGAAGAAAATTACTGGTGTTCTATTTGATCCTATTAGTACCACGGTCAGGCAGCTAGACAATTTACATTTAGTACAGTGCGTCCTGCTCACAGTGTTCAGCTAGATCCGTTCCTGTTATCTTCCTACTGACAGGCAGGCTTGTCTGGTTACAGTATATAAAGCTACCTGAAAAAAATTACTGGGGTTCTATTTGATCCTATTAGTACCACGGTCAGGCAGCTAGACTATTTACATTTAGTACAGTGCGTCCTGCTCACAGTGTTCAGCTAGATCCGTTCCTGTTATCTTCCTACTGACAGGCAGGCTTGTCTGGTTACAGTATATAAAGCTACCTGAAGAAAATTACTGGGGTTCTATTTGATCCTATTAGTACCACGGTCAGGCAGCTAGACTATTTACATTTAGTACAGTGCGTCCTGCTCACAGTGTTCAGCTAGATCCGTTCCTGTTATCTTCCTACTGACAGGCAGGCTTGTCTGGTTACAGTATATAAAGCTACCTGAAGAAAATTACTGGTGTTCTATCCCAGCTTAGTGCAGCTACAGGCCATTAGTATGTCTGGAAGGCCAAGAAGGAGAGGCAGACAGTCACAAGCCAATAAGAGAGGGCAAGCAGGCTCTGTGTCTAGTGCTGGTCGTGGAGACGGTGCATCCTCATCAGCACGTGGCCATGGGACACGCTGGGCCTTTTTTTCGGCAGCTGGCCGCGTTGAGCCGCAACATGCGGAAGACTTGGTAGAGTGGATGACCAAGCCGTCCTCATCCTCCTCATCCTCTCTCACCCATGCCCAGGGTGCTTTGTCTGGCAAAGCAGCGGCCTCTTCCCTCAGCTCAATGTCATCAGTGACTCCTTCCCTAGCTCCACCATGTCCTCATGAGGATTCCCTCGAACTGTTTGACCACAGTGTTGGGTACATGCTCCAGGAGGATGCCCAGCGTTTGGAAGGCTCTGATGATGATACTGAGCTCGATGAAGGCAGTAACATGAGCACGGACAGAGGGGGTGCCCAAGAAGGACAGCAATCTGGCAGTCATGCTCCCCCTGCTGCAGCATACTGCCAGGTTTGCTCCAGTGATGAGGAGGGAGGGGATGATGAGGTCACTGACTCAACGTGGGTGCCTGATAGGAGAGAGGAGGAGGAGGAGGAGGAGGAGGCGGCACATCACCAACGAGGCAGGATGCCCTCCAGGGGCCAGCCTAAGGGCAGCACATTGACTGCATCACACCCCAAAGCTCCACATGTGCAGGGCGCTGCAGTCTCTGCGCGTTAATTAAAAAAGTTCTTTGGTGTGGGCCTTTTTTGAGACGAGTGCATCAGATCGCACCGCTGCTATTTGCAACATATGTCTCAAGCGTATCTCACGTGGCCAAAACATCTCCCGCTTGGGTACCACATGCTTGACCAGACATATGTTGACCTGCCATGCAGTTCGTTGGCAAGCGTATCTAAAAGACCCACACCAAAGAACAAAGAGGATCTCTCCTTGCTCCTCATCAGCTGAGATTTCCAACCCCACTAGACCTCCAGTCCTCTCTGAGACCTGCAGTGAGAGGAATGAAGGTGTAGAATTAGATGTGTCACAGCCAAGTACTTGTGGGCAATCTGCTTTTGGTACACCGACGTCAGATTGTACCAGGCAAATTTCCCTGCCCCAGCTGCTGCACCGCCGAAAGAAGTTTGCTCCCAGCCATCCACATGCCCAGCGGTTGAATGCTAGCTTGGCAAAATTGCTAGCACTTCAACTGCTGCCTTTTCAGTTGGTAGACTCTGCCCCCTTCCGTGAGTTTGTGGAATGTGCGGTTCCTCAGTGGCAGGTACCCAAACGCCACTTTTTCTCACGGAAGGCGATTCCGGCTCTCTACCGGCATGTGGAAGGCAATGTCCATGCCTCGCTGGACAGGGCGGTCAGCGGTAAGGTGCATATTACCGCTGACTCATGGTCCAGCAGGCATGGACAGGGACGTTACCTAAGTTTCACGGCACATTGGGTGACTCTGCTGGCAGCTGGGAAGGATGCAGGACAAGGTGCAGTAGTGTTGAAGGTTGTTCCGCCACCACGCCTCCAAAATGCTGATTGTGACACACCTCTCTCCTCCACCCCCTCCTCTTCTTCTTCCTCCATGGCCTCTTCCTCGGAACCAGCGGTGCTCCGTAGTCGTTCAAGGGGCTACGCAAGTACGCAGGCCAAAAGATGCCATGCGGTGCTTGAGCTGGTGTGCTTGGGGGACAGGAGCCACACTGGGGCAGAGGTTCTGTCAGCTCTGCAGGGGCAGGTTCAGAGGTGGTTGACGCCACGCCAACTTAAGGCAGGAATGGTGGTTTGCGACAATGGCACCAACCTCCTCTCTGCCCTCCGACAGGGACAAATGACCCATGTGCCCTGTTTGGCTCACATCCTTAACTTGGTGGTGCAGCGGTTCTTGGGCAGGTACCCGGGCTTACAGGATGTCCTGAGGCAGGCCAGGAAAGTCTGTGTGCATTTCCGCCGGTCATATAATGCCAGTGCTCGGCTGACGGACCTCCAAAAGGAGTTTAACCTGCCCAAGAACCGCCTAATCTGTGACATGCCCACCAGGTGGAACTCAACGTTGGCCATGCTGCAGCGGCTGCACACGCAGCAGAGGGCCATCAATGAGTACCTGTGCGACTATGGCACCAGGACAGGGTCAGGGGAGCTTGGTTTTTTTTCCCCACGCCAGTGGGCCATGATCAGGGATGCATGCACTGTCCTGTCACCATTCGAGGAGGCCACGAGGATGGTGAGCAGTGACAGTGCATGCATCAGTGACACTGTCCCCCTTGTCCACCTGTTGGAGCACACGCTGCGTGGAATAATGGACAGGGCACTTGAGGCAGAACAGAGGCAGGAAGAGGAGGACTTCCTTAGCTCTCAAGGCCCCCTTTATCCAGACAGTGTTCCTGCGTGCCCGCCGATCACACAGGAAGAGGACGAGGAGGAGGAGGAGGAGGAGGAAGATTGTGTCAGTATGGAGGTGGAGCCTGGCACTCAGCATCAGCAGCAGTCTTTAAGGGATCAGTCCCAAGAAACACATGGCCTTGTACGTGGCTGGGAGGAGGTGGCTGCGGACGTTGTCGTCCTTAGTGACCCAGAGGACTCCGGACCGAATGCCTCAGCAAACCTACGCTGCATGGCCTCCCTGATCCTGCAAAGCCTGCGTAAGGATCCTCGTATTCGTGGTATCAAGGAGAAGGACCAATACTGGCTGGCAACCCTCCTTGATCCACGTTACAAGGGTAAGGTTGCGGACCTTATCTTGCCATCGCAGAGGGAGCAGAGGATGAAACATCTTCGGGAGGCCTTGCAGAAAGGTCTGTGCAATGCGTTCCCAGAGACTGGGAGGTTACAAACTCCTGTTTCTGGACAACGTGTTGCTGAGGCTTCGGTCAGTCAAAGAAGGAGCGGTGGAGAAGGTGGCCGTCTGACCGATGCGTTCAGACAATTTTTTGGTCCGCAGCCCCAAGGTATGATCGGTTCCAGCAACCATCGCCAGCGTCTGTTTTACATGGTGCAGGAATACCTAGGGGCAAGATCAGACTTGGACACCTTTCCCACCGAAAATCCTCTGGGTTACTGGGTCTTGAGGATGGATCACTGGCCAGAGCTTGCACAGTATGCAATTGAGCTACTGGCCTGTCCTGCATCCAGCGTTCTTTCGGAACGCACATTCAGTGCTGCTGGAGGCGTGGTAACCGATCACAGGGTGCGTCTGTCCACCGACTCGGTCGATCGGCTGACCTTCATAAAAATGAATGAGTCTTGGATCACCACCAGCTACCAAGCACCTGATGCTGATGTAACCGAATAATTTTTTTGGAAATCTCAGATCCCTTCAAAGACTGCCTATGCTGATGCTGAGTGACTATCCCTGAGTAATTATCCTCTTCCTCCTCAATCATCACGCTGATAGCTTGTAAGAACATTTTTGGTTCTGGGCGCCACCACCAGTGCCTAAGGCACAATTTTTCAGCCCCTGTTTAACAGGGGCGTGTTAATTACAATTTTTGATGTAATACTTTGCAGCAGGGCTCGTTCCTGCGTTCCAACTAGAGTGTCTGTGAGGGGTTGCAGTGTTGTGGCACCAGCACCAGTGCCTAAGGCCCAATTTTTCTGCCCCTGTCTAACAGGGGCGTGTAATTACAATTTTTGATGCAATACTTTGCAGCAGGGCTCGTTCCTGCGTTCCAACTAGAGTGTCTGTAAGGGGTTGCAGTGTTGTGGCACCAGCACCAGTGCCTAAGGCCTAATTTTTCAGCTCCTGTTCAACAGGGGCATGTAATTACAATTCTTGATCTAATATTTCACAGCAGGGCCCTGTGAGGGCTTACAGTGTTGTGGCCACAGCAACACCTAAGGCCCAAATTTCTGCTGAGTATATAGGGCAGGACCCTACTTTCAAACATCTAACTTACAAACGACTCCTACTTGCAAACGGAAGGAGACAACAGGAAGTGAGATGAAATCTACCCCTAGGAAGGGAAATTCTCTCCTGTAAGAGTTAATATGGGAAAACAATTTCTCCTTTCCACTGATGCTTTCCAATCCTTGTTCCACAAAAAACCCAAATTTTCAAAAAACATTTTTCATTGGGACAAAAAGTGAGGTGAAATCTTCTGAAGAGGAGGAAAGACAGCAAAACAAATGTCACAGGGGTGATAACCCTTCCCTATGTTTTCCAAAAAGCTTAAAAAAGATTTTTTGGCTGGAGCTAAACGCTTTAAAAATTTACCCGTTCAAAATTACAAAGAGATTCTACTTAACAACAAACCTACAGTCCCTGTCTTGTTTGCACCACCTGTATACTGCTGTTCAGAGTATATAGGGCCTTTCCTTATTTTAATTTGGGTGCGGGGTTCCCCTTAATATCCATACAAGACCCAAAGGGCCTGGTAATGGACTGGGGGGTACCCATGCCGTTTGTCTCACTGATTTTCATCCATATTGCCATGACCCGACATGACATTAAACCCGCAAGCAGTTTTAAATGAGATTTTTTCCTTTAAAAATGACATTTGGTGCAGGGACTGTTCTAAACACGGGAAACACGAGCCACTTTACAGGCCTACTATAGACACACCCCAGGTACGATATTTAAAGGAATATTTCACTTTTTTTTTTTTACTTTAAGCATCATTAAAATCACTGCTCCCGAAAAAACGGCCGTTTTTAAAAGTTTTTTTTGCATTGATACATGTCCCCTGGGGTAGGACCCGGGTCCCCAAAACCTTTTTAGGACAATACCATGCAAATTAGCCTTTAAAATGAGCACTTTTGATTTCGAACGTTCGAGTCCCATAGACGTCAATGGGGTTCTAACGTTCGTGCGAACTTTCGGTCCGTTCGCAGGTTCTGGTGCGAACCGAACCGGGGGGTGTTCGGCTCATCCCTAGTCTAGAGATATATTGAGATATTTCCGCCCAATATCGGTGGAGTTTGGGACATCTCAAAAGTAGATGTATAAAGTCCCCCTGGTGCACTTTACATTTTGGGTAGAGAGGAGAGTCTCTTCTGCCCCAACCATGCGTGTATGGGTGTTCTGTAGGCTCTATGTAGAATAAACAGTTGCGAGAGTTTGTGAGAGGCTGAGACCGAAGTTGCAGGTATTGATTCCAAAGCCATGTCCCACTGATCTCATCTATATCGCCAATATCTTCCACCCACCTAGTTCTGCATTTAAAAGAAGCATGGTCCTGAATAGCGTATAGCAATTCCGCATATATCTTAGATATCAGTCACCTCCGGGTGTCTGCCCTGAGGACTTCCATCAGCAGAGAGGATGATACAACTAAGGAGTGTGTTTGCTGCTGTGCCCGCAGGGTGTGTCGAAGTTGAAGATATTTATAAAATCCCCTAGAGGTGAGCTGGAATTGTGAGAATAGCTGTTCATATGTTTTTAGAATGGTTCCCTCATAAAGTTGAGGGAAGAACCATATCCCCTGTTGCCTCCAGGGAGAGAATCCCTGTAATTCTAGTAATTCCGGATACCTGGGGTTGTTCCATAAGGGTGTAAAGGGCAGTGGGCCCTTAATAGCCAGGGCTTTTACAATCGCCATATGTTGTCTGCCGTGGAACGGGTGGGGATACAATGGGAGCTTTAAATATAAAGCAACATACATGTTGCCTCCAACAGAGCAGTTTCTTATTTAGCAACAATAATTAATACCTATACCAAAATGTAATATGCATAATGACATGCAGAGGTGTAGAAAAGCAGAAGAACCTTTATTAAAGGGATTCACTATTTACAGTATATAGAACTTGGGCAGCGTGCATTCTAAATAAAGCTCTGATTTCTAAAAATAATAGGTTTGATCAGAATGGTTGAAGATTTCTTTCTTTGACACTTCGACAGGAAAGCCCCATCATCCCCTAAAATATACAGCTAGCCTATTCTTTACCTTTCCTCCTTGAGTTATAATCAGAAGGGGATTTGTGGTTTTATCAGAAGTAATACAAATATTATGCCTATAGATGAACCTCAAAGAATCAACAAACTATATCTGCCCAGAGATGAAGACTCACACAAGCAAGCAATCTGCACAGATCCAGTCAAACAATCCTGCTTTAACACACATTCTAATGCCGCCTACACACGAGCGGACTTTACGGCAGAATTTGCTCGGCGGACTTTTTGCCGGACTTTGTCGGCTCCTTGCACCGGACTTAAAAAGGGACGGACTTGGCCACACACGATCATTGCAAAAGTCCGCTGGTTTGGAACGCGGTGACGTATAGCACGTATGACGGGACTATAAAAAGGAAGTTCAAGCCCCACTACGGCACCCTTTGGGCTCCTTCTGCTAATCTCGTGTTTATCTCATGTTAGTAGAAGTTTGGTTAGAGACGATTCGTGCTTTTCACACTTCAGCTTATTTCGATCGCTTTCTGCGGTTCAGTTTGTGCTTGTGAGGTTTGTATCTGCTTTTCAGTGCGTGTTGGTCAGTTCATAACCTGCCTTGCAGGCCGTTCTGGTCCGCTCATTCCTGATTTTCAGGTCATTCTTCATAGGAAATGCTGTTCTTCAGTGCGTTTGTTATAAGTTTGTTTGTTTGACCAGCCGACCGCTTTGGAGCCATGTCGCGTGGGCGTACTCATTCTCGAGTTCGTGCTGCGTGGGGACTTGGTGTTGGGGTTAATACTTTGACTGGAGTCCAGTCCATGAACAGGGCGAGGAGGAGTTCATGGATGAAGAATTGGTTGCGCCAGCGTGACCAATTCTCGCACATGCCTTTGCTCCGTGAGCTCCGTGAGAATAATCCTGAGGATTTCAGGAATTTTCTCAGGATGACGGACCCCTTTTTTGAGCGTCTGCTGGCTATGCTGACCCCCTATATCAGCAGGCAGGATACCTGCATGAGGCAAGCCATCAGTGCGGAGCAGAGGCTAGTTGCCACGTTACGTTACTTGGCGACTGCCATCATTCAGGTCCTGCAGAAGGACTATATGAAGGTAAGTTTTATCCTTTAACATGACATGATATGTATTAAATGTTTGCTAATGTATTGTATAAATGTCCTCCTTACCTAATTGCCATGCTTTCAATATGCTGTGAATGTCCCCTTTATCTTCATGCATGCCTGTTTTTGGACATTAATCATTTATTTCCCTACATGCATATTTACCTTCACTAACCTCCCCACCATGCAATCCTGGGTCCATTTATATCTCTAGCCTATAGTCCCTTGAACAATGTATATTGTCTGCTCCATTGTCTTGTTTGACCCTCCCCCGCCCCACAAATGTTTAAAACAGTCAGGTGTGTTTTTGACCCTAATTATAACCCCTCCCCCACCCCACAAAGGTTTAAAACAGTCAGGTGTGTTTGTTAACCTAATTAGAACCCCTCCCCCACCCCACAAATGTTTAAAACAGTCAGGTGTGTTTTTGACCCTAATTAGAACCCCTCCCCCACCCCACAAAGGTTTAAAACAGTCAGGTGTGTTTGTTAACCTAATTAGAACCCCTCCCCCACCCCACAAATGTTTTAAACAGTCAGGTGTGTTTGTTAACCTAATTAGAACCCCTCCCCCCACATTCAAATGGATCAATGGGCCATCAGAGGGGGTGATTAATCTTATAAGTGGGCCCTATGTTTTTTACAATTTCAATTACAAACACACATATTAATAATGTTTGACTGCTGTTGTTCACTAATGTTTTTGTGTAATCTGATATACAAGTTATGTTTAAAAGTCCTTATCTTAATGTTTTTTTTTTCACTCCACAGTTTCCTTCCAGTACACAGGAATAGCAGACTGTGGCCTCCCAGTTCACTGACTGTTGGGACTTTCCCAACTGTGTTGGGGCGATTGACAGGAAGCATGTCCGGATTGTGCCACCACCGCATTCGGGGTCTTATTTCTATAACTACAAGGGGTTCCATAGTGTAGTTTTGATGGCGGTGGTCTCGGCACATTTGGACTTTCTGTTTGTGGATGTGGGGAAGAACGGCCGGATGTCTGATGGAGGAGTCTTTGCACAGACCGAGCTGTGCCAGCGTCTCCAGACTGGTGGCCTGGGATTGCCACCTGATGACCAGAATGTTGATGGATTCCCCTCAGTTTTTATCGCTGATGAAGCGTTTGCTCTCGGTGAGCACTTGATGAGGCAGTTCCCCCAAAGGACACTCACCCCTGAGGGGAGGGTATTTAATTACCGGCTGGCCAGAGCAAGAAGAGTTGTGGAGAATGCCTTTGGGATTCTAGCCAGCCAGTTCCGTTTGTTCCTTTCAGCAATAAATCTGGCAGACTATAAACTAAATTACATCATACTTGCTTGCTGCATCCTACATAACTTTTTAAGGAGACATTCAGCTACATATATTTCTTCTGTTGGGCCTGAGGCCGGACAGGAACAAGATACAACAATGACAGGCCTACAAATTGGCCGTATTGGCTTGGCCCCCCGAACCGCACGTCAAGTGCGTGAGCGTTATGTTAATTATTTTAATGGTCGGGGGGCCATTGCTATTCAGCAACAGCTTTAATTTTACCAAAAAATACAATAAAAATAATTGATCAAAAATATCTTGTTTTTATTCTTGTTTGCATTTAGTTTTGTCTGTCTCCTAGTGCACTTGTAGTAGTGGCAAGTGCATTTACCTTTAGTTAATCAGGCCCTTTGTCACTGTAACCACCCAAAAAAAAAGAATTTTTTTTTTCAGAAATAATCAGCCACACACATTGTATTAGTAAAAAGTTTTTACTGTGTGCACATTGAAAGGTGCATTTTTGAATAATTTGTTTGTTTTTTGTTTTTTTTTCATATTTTTTTTGGTGTAAAAATAATTTTTTTTTTAACGTTATTAAAGGCATATTTTTGCAAAAATAGACCTTGATAAAAATATTTACATTCACAATAGTGTTTTTAAAAACTTACCAAAACATTAAAGAACTTACAAAGTTCAACATTTAAAGAATGGTGCATGTGATGTCACCCTTGGAAATCGTTCATTTTGAATATGCTCAAAATTGAGCATTACAAAAGGGTCAAGTCAACATGTGCTATCTCCCATCATGGGTGAGCAATGTACGTGTTTTGTGTGTGCAATCCCTTTTTGTTCCTATCACCACAAAATAATTTTGAGGATGAAGGGGTTGCAAACACAAAACAAGTACATTGATAACCAATGATGGAAGATAGCACATGATGACACACTGTGTCCATCCTAATGAAAATTTGGGTAGCACCAAAAAAATTAAAAACAATTTTCTAGAGAAAACAAACTTCACAAGGAAATGAAGAACATGATTGATGTTTTTAGGCAAAACGTTATTATATTCTGCCCAAGACATCAATCATGTTCTTCATTTCCTGTTGCATGGAGTCCAGGCGAAGTTGCATGCTGTGAATTTGGTCACGCATTTTATCTATTTGGCCATTCCACAGCATTATCTGGCCAATCAGTCTTTGGGCACTGTCTGTGGTGAATGGCTCTGCCGCTTGGCCTTCCACAACCAGAAACTCACCTAAAATGAGTGAATAAAAACAAGGGTTACAATATGCACGCCAAAATACATTAACTTAAGCTGGGGTGTCAGTCACTCACTTGGTGGGCTTAAAACCTCGCACACTTCCTCCAGGTCGTCGGGTGGGCGTGGTCTTGGGCTTGGGGTATCTTCTGCCTCAGGCTGGTGACTTGGGGGGGTCCTGGGATCCTTGGACTGTTGTCTGAGTCTTTTCTCCCCTATGATAATTGAACAAAAGGTATAGTTAAAACACAGTGATATTTCAGATTTTATCAAATAATCTGAAACACTGGTTAGGAGTTGTGGCCAATTGCCTTTTTTTGTCATCAAAAATTTAGAAGACAGGATGAACATTCCCTCTGAACAACAATTATAAACAATGCACATTTTCTGGCAAGTTTCACAGATGCAGACACCTCAATGATCTCCTATGTGTATTACCCCTCTAAAATTTATTTATGGTCACATAATACACTATAGTGCTCGTGAGTCCAGATGTGTAAACAGCTGCTGTGTCCTGTCCTTACATTACACTGAATCATTTTTGAAGAAGCATTATATTTTCCAACACATCTACAGCACATCAACAAATTGTGGGAATTGGACAAATTATCAAGACATAAATGTATGTCCAACCCTGTCCCATCGTATTTGGTGAAAAAATAACGTCATTTTCTAAAGTATCATATGTATTTTACAAAGAACGGTCTTTACGAACGATGCTGTAGAAAGTCAAAAAATATGGATCAGCATGCAAGTTAAGTATCTCAATAGGAAAACACAACAAGTACTTACTTTTTTTAAGCAGCTTCTTTATTCGCCAATATTGTTCTGGCTCCCGACTTTTGATATCAGACCACCGCTTCCTCAATTGTTCTTTCGACCGTTTGGTGCCAAATTTTGCTTCTAGAGCGGTGACAACTGAGGACATTATTTTGTCCTTCCGCATATTCGGTTGTGTGTACGGTCCTTTTTTCCCATCGTAGTCCTCCCTTCTCAATATGGACACCATCTCCACCATCTCTTCAAAAGCCATGTTGGTGGCCTTATATCTCCTCCGGGATGTGGATGGTTGTGGCTCCGGGCTTTCCTCCGCGCTACTTCCACTGATTCTCTCCGCAATCTTTATCTATCTACTCCCACTGCGCAACGAAGAGTGAAGGGGCGGGGACAAATCATACTAAAGAACGTCAGGGGCGGGCGACGCAGGCGGAGCATGACACATGCGCAGTGTATATAAAGCTATTACGATGGCCTACGTATGTCCGTGCGGAAGTAGCGAGCGTCAGAAACGAAGGTAAGATTAAAGTGGGGGTGTGTGTGTTTGGTGTGTGTGTGTGTATGTATGTGTCCCCTAGATTACAAACCAAAATAATCCTGTGATTTGTGACTGACATTAGTGTTGATCTGGTGTCTTGTCTTTCAGAAACAATGAATCCCTTTAAAGAGGAAGGATTTTTGTCCCAATTTATTGAGCTCTATCAGGAAAAGAAAAACCTGTGGGAGGTCAAACACCCACTATATTATAATAGGGATGTAAGGAAGGCAACACTGGGCACACTTTTAGAATTTGTGAAGACTCGAGTCCCCCAGGCAGACCTCAAGTTTGTGGACAAGAAAATTGGTATCTTGCGAAACATGTATAAGCGGGAACACAATAAAATCCAGGAGTCGCTCAGATCCGGTGCAGCAGCTGACCAAGTATGGATGACCAGACCGAAGCCAGGCAATCACTTTCGACCCTTCCCCCCACCCTTCCCTCCAGCCTTCCCTCCACTCTTTCCTGCAGCCTTCCATCCACCTCCACCCCTGCTGAGGAGTCCCAGGAAGAACTGGGCCTTTTCATCATTGATGAAGTTGATGCGCCCAGCTTTAGCCAGGTATCCTTTTTTGTGTAATTTGTGATTGTGTAAATGTTATTAATGATGTTAACGTGTTAATTTTTTAAGTGCTTCCTAAAAAATTACTTCAGCACAAATATTAATATGTAGACATATCACTAGACAGTAGTAGCCAAAAATATACTTCTGCATAGGTGTGCGCAGCCTCTTGCATTAGGGTGTGCACCCCAAAGCTCAAATACATATGCATGTGTATATGTACTGATGGTGTCAGTAGGGCAGTGGACAGTGTAATTTTGTTAATTTTCTTTTCCCCAAATTTTTGGGCTTGTGTAACATTTTTTGGGGGGGGGATGAAATATCAGTGGTCTAAACAGGGGGGAATATGCAGCACACAAGGCAATTAGGGTGTGCCCAGGCACACCTGGCACACCCTGTGTGCACGCCTATGTACTTCAGATATTGTTGATCACCTGAAATAATGGTGGTGTCAAATAGATAGCCTTTACTATTTGTTGAGAATTATATTTGCAAGTCATGAGCTGAAAATTGTGTGTGATTGCGTAACACAAAATTACAACTATGTCCCTTTTTTTGACACAGGATGACCTCAGCCAGGAGGAGGCCTTGCCCAGTGGGAGAGAGGAGGAGGCCTTGACCAGTGGGAGAGAGGAGGAGGCTGTGGCTGGGCCAAGTAGAAGCCGCACGGAGTGTCAGGTGCCTCCCCTCCGCATTCTCCACCAAAGGCCCAGGAGAATGACACAAACTGAGCAGGAATCCCTAGCCCTCATACGGGAAGCAAGCCAAATCCTGAGTACACCACCCAATGCAGAGGAGGCGTATGGCACCTATATAGCCAGCAGATTGCTGGAGTTGGAAAAGGGCCAACGCCTCCTCTGTGAGGGCATGAATTTTCAGGCATTTCAGAAGGGCTTGAGAGGGGAGCTTACTGCTACCACATATCTGGCAGATGAAGCCACTCCTCCTCCTCCTGCCCCAAGTACACCACCAGAGGCACAACCTCCGAGGAAGGCTGCAGAGAAGTGTGGAGGGCAGGCTGCAGAGAAGCGTGCATGGAAGGCTCCACGGAAGACTCAAAAGTGATTGCCTGGTTTCTGTCTGGTCTGACTGTGCTCCCTGTGCTCCCTAGTCGCAAGATACCAATTTTCTTGTCCTAAAACTTGATATGTGTCCTGGGGAACGAAAGGCTTCACAGATTCTAAAAGTGTCTCCAGTGTTGCCTTCCTAATTTTTTTTTAAACAAAATAAATGGATTTTTTTGTTACCTTACATTATTGATTATGTGTTTTTATTCCAAAACCCCATTTTGTTTGGGAGTAGGCAGGTACAGGTCAAAAAGACTATGGGGTTAATTTAAGAAAAGCAAATAGACTGTGCACTTTGCAGAGGGCAGTTGCCCTCTGCAAGTGCAATTGCTCCAGAGCTTCAGAAATGAGGTAAGGCTTGACTTTGCAAAGAGTACCCAATCCTATGCAAAGAAAATTCGAAAAACAGCATTTTTGCTTGCACATGGTTGGATGATGGAAGTCAGCAGAGCTTCTGCTCATTTACTAAGCTCTGGAGCAACTGCTCTTGCAGAGGGCAACTGCCCTCTGCAAAGTGCACAGTCTATTTGCTTTTCTTAAATCAACCCCATAGTCTTTTTGACCTGTACCTGCCTACTCCCAAACAAAATGGGGTTTTTGAATAAAAACACACTTTTTTGGGGGGGTTCCATGCATGTGCCCCTCGGATCCACAGCGAAGGCACTTCAAAATGCTCTTTCTGTGCAATTCCAAAGTAGAATTTGCACTTGTAGATAAGTGTTGAAATCAATAAAAAAAATAAAGATGAGTCCAAAATCTAATTTAAAAGTTTTTATTTATGGAGATCTGTCTTTTTACAAATATCATATTAGTCATGGCATGAGGATAAATCATGAAGAAAGTAGTTTGTGAGAACTCTGTGTGAATATAAAGCAGAAAAACAACATCATTCCTCTCGCATTATAAATTAAAAAAAAGCGCTGTATTAAAAGATCACAGAAGAGGAATGTGCTAGCTTCAATACGAAGGCTAGTTTTACCAGACCGAGCGCTTCCGTCTTGTAATTGCTTCAGAGCATGCGTCAGTTTGAGTTCGTTGGACTAGCACACAGACGACCGGTTTGTTCGCTAAAAAGAAGAGTCCGTCGGATAGACTTAAAACTTGTTTCAAATCTAAATCCGTCCAACGTTGGAGCAAACAAAGTCCGCTGGAGCCCACACACGATCGAATTGTCCGATGAAATCCAGTACGCCGGACCAAGTCTGCCCTAAAGTCCGCTCGTGTGTACGCGGCATAAGAATATCTTGTGATCCTACCATAAAGGTTCTTGTTCAGCATTTCCTGTTATGAGGTTACTCCCAACTGTGCTCCTGAATTGTCACCCTAACACATGCACCCCTGGTGGAGTCTACATGTGGGTGTGGTGAGGCACATTGTGCAGACATGGTCCACTATAGTCACTATCAGGAAGCAATTCTGAGCAATGATGTGCGGCTGATGCTGAAGTGAATGGATGTCAACAAGAAGTGGCTGAAAGGGCCTTTAGGAAATCAGCAGCACTGAGATAAAAAAAAGAGTATATATAAAAGATAATTTCTGAAATGTGAACTTTTATGATACACAGTGTGATGATAATGAGGCCTGATAACCCCAAACTGTGTTGAGATAATGAAAAAGTAATAATGTACACAGTACCACCCTCATTTCTTCAAAATATGCTTGTCAATAACAAAATCGGTCATATTTAAATCTCACATCTATGGCATTTAGGGGAAGAAGCACATGTGACAAAAGAAAAAAACAACTTATGACACAATTGCAAATAGCAGAACAGGTAGAAAGAAATGCTCTTAAAGTGGTTGTAAAGTCGGAAGGTTTTTTATCTTAATGCATTCTATGCATTAAGATAAAAAGCCTTCTGTGTGCAGCAGCCCCCCTCAGCCCCCTAATACTTACCTGAGGTCCATCTACATCCAGCAATGTTGCACAAGTGACTTGGCTGTCTTGGACTCCCCTCCTCATTGGCCATTGGCTCCCACTGCTGTCAATCAAAGTCAGTGAGCCAATGAGGAGAGAAAGGGGACGGGGCTGGATCACAGATCCATGTCTGAATGCACACAGGGATCTGTGGCTTGGTTCAGGTGCCCCATAGGAAGCTGCTTGCGGTGGGGGCACTCAACAAGAGAGAGAGGCTAGATCACCAAAGAGGGACCCAAAAAGAGGAGGATCTGGGCTGTTCTGTGCAAAACCACTGCACAGAGCAGGTACGTGTAGACATGTTTGAGCTGAGTCTTAAATGACTGTCATAAAGTGGTCATAGAACAGTCTGTTGCATAGTTGGAACAAATGCACATTCTGGTCTGGGTTTTTTATCTACCAAAGCCCAACTATTGTTCATATTTCCTAATTCCAGCTGTGATGGAGTTACATTAATAAAACAGTACAATAATGTATAGGAAAATAGCTATCAAGTAGATTGCAAAGATGCTCCTATTACAATATCCAGCAGATTAACAGAACCTATTAGATCTCCTAAGCGATAAATGCGTCCAATTTATATCATATTTAGTCTCTATAACAATGTAATGTCATTCTGTTCAATAATCTGTTAGTTGTTGGATTGTGGAACCTTGCCTTATGAAAATAAAGATATAATTAGAATAAGTAGCACTGAGGGAGTTTCCGCTGGAGCACAATAAAACATTTCAACCCCTTTAGCACACCTATCAGACCCTTTGGTTGATTGTATTACGTTTGTAAATACCCCCTTCAGGGACCAGAAAAGATGGCGGCAATGGGCTACTGCAGCTCTCACTTACTTTTGGAATAAAAAAGTAACGCTTGGAGTCATTAATGAGAGCTGGTGATGCTGATACATAAGATCGGACCTAATCTCCAAACAGGATGGACTCTGCATAGTACTAAAGACCAGATGAACCTTGCTTAAAGGGTAAGTTCACCTTTACAGAAAAATCTGTAAGGTGAATTTACACAGGACCCCCTCCTCACCCCCCCTCCCGCTGACCTGCAGCACGGCAATCTCCCATTATGAGCCCTGCTATAGCCGCCTCACCGGAGCAGGGCTTAGAAATCCCCTTGGCTTAATCTTCAAAATGTCCCGTCAGGAGGGACGTTTCAGAGCGTTCTTATTGGTCGGTGCCGTCACATGGATCCACGTAGCCCGTCCTGTCAGTGGGGAATAAAAAGAGAGAATGCAGAGGGGATTTTTAAGTCTCGATCTGGTGAGGCAGCTATAGCAGGGATCAGAAGAGAATATAGCCGCAATCCAGGTCAGCGGGACAGGACTGGGGGGGGGAGATGAGGGGGTCCTGTGTAAGTTCACCTTACATATTTTTCTGTAAAGGTGAACTTACACTTTAAATACTTTTTAATTGTTTAGGCCCTTTAGTTTTACTGTTGCTTATTGTCTGTATTGTAATATCTTTTTTGTAAATATTTTCTTGCCTTATTTTTCTTTTCATCAAAATGATGTTTTAAAATCATTAAGCGGAATCTCTAAATGGTCTAAGCAGAAATTAAAGAATCTTTACCTCTGTAAGCACTTATTGTATTGTTACATTTCTGTTTGAGCATGGTAGTGAGTGATACACACATTCTTTCAAAAGGTCATAATTGCAGTAGAAGATGCTGTGGATGGTGTGTAATTCTGTTAATGCAAGTGATGGTGGCTATTGGTCTCTCAGTCTGGGAGTGCCTAAAATATTGTTCTGTGAGCTGGAAAGTCTCTGGGAAGAGTGAGACTGGGTGTAACACGTCACACATAGTGATGTAGAAAACTGGATGCCGTCTAGTTGAGGACTAGATCTAGTTTAAAGTAGTTGTAAAGGCAGAAGTTTTTTTTATCCTAATGCATTCTATGCATTAAGATAAAAAGCCTTCTGTGTGCAGCAGCCCCCATCAGCCACCCTAATACTTACCTGAGGTCCCTCTCTATCCAGCAATGTCCACAAGTGTCTCAGCAATCCAAGATTCTCCCTCCTGATTGGCTAAGACACACCAGCAGTGCCATTGGCTGCCACTGCTGTCAATAAAAGTCAGCTAGCCAATCAGGGGAGAGAGGGGGATGGTCCAGGTCAGGGCTCTGTGTCTGAATTGACACAGGGAGCTGTGACTCGGCTCGGGTGCCCCATAACAAGCTGCTTGGTGTGGGGGCACTGAATAGGGACCCAAGAAGAGGAGGATCCAGGCTGCTCTGTACAAATCCACTGCATAGGGCAGGTAACATGTTTGTTATTTTTATAGGAAAAAAAACAAGACTTTACAATCACTTTAAGCCCACACATGACCAGCTTTTGTTTTTTCATTTAATCATTTACAGCTGACGATAAATGTTGTTGTTGTTCGGAATTTTTTCTCAATGTTTTTAACATTCCTTTGTTTACTTGTTGCAGTAATACTATATATGTGTGTAAAGCTGCAGTGCTTTGTCGAAGGAGGCTTTAAATCCAGTACCAAAGGAGTAATATCTTTCTGTGGAAAATACAAGAAGACCTTATTACAAGCACATAAATAGCAGAAATTGCAACAAGGAGAGAGAAATAAAAATGGATAACTCATATTTATAAGATGGGACTGCTTTCACTTTATTTCTACTGAAATGTTCTGTAAAGCTTTATATTTTTAGAAGACCAGAGGGACACTACAATGGAAACATAACAAAATAGAAAGACAAGGATTATGTAACCAAAATGTAGTAAAAGTAGAACTCAGTCAAATATTTTTCTTAGTTTTGAATGGAGTGGAGAAGGGTTATAACATCTGTCAGGCGTTTATTGCTTTCTATACTCATTGGGGACATTTTTCTTGATATTCTGTGGTATGCCGATGGCAGGAAATGGTAGAGAGCAGTAAAACACAACAACCCCATCCTCTTCAAAACTATTCTCTTTTTTTTTTTTTTTCCATATTGAAAACACGAGTTTACAAATTAAACTTGCATATGATAGAATCACAGATATAACAATTGTAACTGCAAAATTTTATATGAACAAAAGTTAGATATGTCTAAATAGTCTAATACTTCAGCCAGCAGAGCCTCCAACTTGCCCAAGAGTCTTACTAAGTCACAGGCCCCGTAACCAGATTATAAGGAAAAGGGGGAGAGTAAATAGAAGTAAAGGTAGAGATGGAAAGATAGGAAGAGGGAAGGGGAGAGGGAGAAAAAAACTAGTCTAGTTTTTAGATATAAAATCAAAATGGCCTCCACAAAGAGCAAAGAGGACACTTTGTGGGGAAATGCTCTAAGATGTGATACCAAAATAATCTTGGTCACAAACAAGTTCTGGTAGATAAAGGTCTGCTGCAGTTAAAGCAGAACTACACTGAATCTGAGCTCCACAAACCAAAACACTATTTAAATCCTTTTTAAATATTAAAAGCAAACTCACCCATCTATCCAAGTCGTCATTCTTTATTTTGCTGCGATATCACTTTGAAGAGCACTCCTAGCATTTCTGGCTGTTGCCATCTTGAGCCATCCTGGCCATCATGTAGCATAGCATTTACTTCCTGGAATACAGCCTCCCTTAGTCCAGGCAGGAGGGTGTGCTTAGTTAAAAACCTCTCCTCCCCTTCTGAAGACTCCTGGGATGTATGACACCATTTTCCTAGGCCAGAAACCTGGACGTAGCTGAATAAATGTAAAGAAGAAGTTTAAAACAGACAAATATGATAGAGAAACTTCAGTGCACTCACTTAAAACAACAATTGGGTGAGAGAAAATTCTAATTCAAAATCCAAATCTGGGTGTTCAAATGTATAACTAGTGTTAATACTGCTGTCCACACCACTTGTGTTCCCAAAAATAAACAGCAAAGTGATAGATATGTGAATAGGTGTACAAATACTATGAGTTATAACTAATGATAATTAATAATATAGTGACTATAGATCATGCACAATGCACTGTGAACCCCCCCCCCCAAAAAAAATATATGCATCCTAAGTGTTCATAAATTTGATTAAATAACAAAAAAGAGGGTTTCACCATATCAGATTGAAGTGTAGTTGCCACATCCCTTGTATTCAATTAAGAAAAAGTGATATATGTATATTTGAAAGAACATAATATTTTGACTCTATACGTGTCTGTTGCCTACAGTCCCAATGAAGGGGGATCTCTTTTTCTTAATTAAATTTGATTAAATGTGATAAGTGTGATTTTTTTTGTTTGCGTTGTTAACCATATAACAAGTTCAACTTATGCTTTCATAATATGCACCATCCAATGTGACAAAATAAAAATAAAATAATAGCATAAAAGTCCCAAGTGTCCAAATATTCTTCTAAGTATGCAAGTTATGTAATATTCCAACTTTGTCATCCATTATTTCTTTATTCTGTGTTTAAAATCCTCCATTATATACTATCACCATTTGCAAGTATCCCTTCACTGATATATAATATGCTCTCACCTTGTATTACAACCTCACAAGTAGTGAACGGTTCAGCCCAAGCATCAGTTTGGGCTGAACATTGGCTGTTCACCCCGTTCAGGGAACATCTGAATTTGCAAGTTGTTCGGCGGGTGTTCACCCTGCCGGACGCACTGCACAGTGCATTTTGTGCACTGATTGGGCAATGCTTTGCCCAATCAGGGCGCAGTATAAGCTGGTTGTTAAGGGGCAGGGCCTGGAAGCCGGCCATGGCACCCCTAACAACCAATGAGTCATCAGCTGTCAATGGGCTTCCCCACTGACAGCTGAATGAAAAAAAACTGCCAAAAAAAACCCCTTTCCTGGCAGGTCAGGAAGGGGGGGTGGCGCTTGTCCTCCTTATATAGGTAAAGGGCGGGCCACCTGGCTACGTCGCCTTGTGGCACCGCCCCTTTTGATGTCCCTGACCCAGCATGCACCGGTCCATGACATCATAAGGGGGCGGTGACATTGCCAGTTGACCCTGCCCCTTACCTATATAAGAACTGTCAAAGGGCTTAGCCTGCAGTAGGCTTTTTTATTTTTTTTAATTTTATTTTTTGATGATGGATTTACATCGGGGACACAATTTTTTTTTTTTTTTAAATAAAAGAATTGTCAAAAACTGTCTCTGTGTTTTTATTACTTTTTGACACTTTTTTGTGAATGGGTAGGGGTACTATGTGCCCCCTTGTTAAAAGGGTCTTCCAGATTCCGATAAGCCTCCTGCCTACAGAGCTCCACAATTACTGGCCACGGTTGTAGGGATGAGGCCCTTGTCATGGTGCTTTGGGGTGGGGGTATTGTCTGCTGGACAAGTCAAACTTATGTACACATGGGCAGACTTTTCGGCAACAAAGGTCCAACAGTCTTTCCGACGGACTTTCAACGGACTTTTGACGGACTTCCGATGGACTTTTGAACAAACGTACTTGCCTACACACGATCACACCAAAGTCTAATGGATTTGTACATGATGGCGTATGACCAGACTAAAATAAGGAAGTTCATAGCCAGTAGCCAATAGTTGCCCTAGCGTCGGTTTTTGTCCATCGAACTAGCATACAGACGAGCGGATTTTTCGATAGGAACTGGGTCTGGCGAAGTTCCGACGTAAAGATTTGAAACATGTTCCAAATCTAAAGTCCGTCAGATTTTCGACAGAAACAGTCCGCTGAAGGTCCGATGAAGCCCACACACGGTCGGATTGTCCGCCGGATTCGGTCCGTCTGACCAGTCCGGTCGAAAAGTCTGCTCGTGTGTAGAGGGCATTACTCACAAAGGCTATAGTAGCGTTAATTGCTGATATACCCCACTTAGTGAATGTTCTTTACCATAGGCCAAAGTGTGAAAAACTTTTAGAAGGAAAATAAAGCTTATCTGGGTAATCCTCCAGATACAAAAAACTTTTCCAACAAAGAATGGACAGGAAAAAGCATTCACAGCTTGAGGAGGCTTTAGCGAACCCAAACATTCAGTTAAGGGTACATAAATGTGGAGAGGATCATTCAGCAAGAAATTGTACCATCAATCTTACAGATTGTGAACACTGACTCTCCCGCATTTGACACCTCAAAAGAGGAGTCATCAGCCTCACCACGGTCCCCTGATGGAATCGTCTTCTCCTGCCCCTAGTTCCTCAGTCTGAGGTTCCTAGGAAATGGAAGAGAACCTGTCGCATCTTGACCACACTGGGATGCGATTAAAGTTGCAAAACTTTTTTTTTTAAACCTACAGTGGCTGACGAAAATGAGTAAAATGAACAGGGGCTGCAGCGTTGAAAACAGTTGCAAATATTTCATGGCCCCGATACTCACTCTGACCAGTCACCCCCTCTCAGGGGAGGATGCCATTTGTAGAATAGGTTTTCCTGAGCTTGAGGGAGACCCTTTTAGCTCCTTTTTTGGGAGTGTTTCAACCCCCCCTTCTGAACATAGCCCGATTCACAAAGCAGAGGTTCTCCAGAAGAAATCGCATCCATTGCATGAGTAATAGTCAGCCACTGTTGCTGCTATTAATGCTCAGCCTGATGCAATAGTAAATGTGTCAAAAAGAATGCTTGTGTCACCAACCTCTTTCATGCCCCTCTACGCTCTTGCGTCCCTCTACTAGCTTAAGCAGTAATGATGCAGACATTTCATAAGAAAATTAAAAAATTTCTTAGAAAACTCCACTTACCTTTCCCGCCGCAGGGTTTTCTGTGGTAAAACCAACAGACCCAATCTTCAACCTTCATGGTGGGTTCCATTAACAAACCTTTAGGAGCCGGGGATCCTCGAGGAAACTCACAATCCTGGACCTGTAATAGCACCACCGCCAGTAAAACTTTATGGCCTTAAAACCAAAAAGTACTGGATCCCAGGGTCCAGCTCTCTAAAAATAGAAGCGTTTACAAGTAAAGACCTCGTTTCTTCGGACACGGGGCCCGGGTACCATTCAATTCGGCTTAAAAGACACCTTGAATGGATCCGGCTGCATACCTAGCCCCAGCAAGGATTGCTCTAATGGAGCTCAACACAGCACATCTTCACTCGTGACCAACACGAAAAAACTTTGATACTCCCAGTAGTGGGAGGGGTTATATAGGGGGTGCACTTTTTACCTTAGGGCGTGCTAGTGTCCATCACCTGAAGGTTGCCTATAACCCACATAGTAATTACTATCGCTCTGTGTCCCATGATGTACGATAAGAAATTAGCACTTTTGATTGTTCCATTTCGCCTCCCATAGACTTCAGTTGGGTTTGCCGTTTAGGTTAGAACTTTTCCCATATTCAGGAGTTCTCCAGCGAACTGAACAGGGGGGTGTTCAGCCCATCTCTACTGACAAATAGGTCTAATGTGCTTGCCCCTTTTAGTGGGGTCTCCTATGCCACAAATGTAATGCCCTCCTGCAGCTCACTGGTGCCCCTCAATCAATCTCCATCCTCCACAATCCATATGTTGATGTTGGCAAAACACTCAAAATAAAGAGGGAAATATAGTGCTCTTCGAATAAAAACAACTATTTGTTGATTAAAAATGTTATATACTCAACTTTTTTAGTTCACATTTCTGGTGTACACAGTATACAGGCATATATGGATGAAACCAACCTACGAAATGGCCGACCGCGCACTCCCTGTTTGTGCGGCACAACGTCACTGGCTCCTCCCAATGCGTTTTGTCATCCAAGCACGTTGGGATGCATATATAAGTTTTTATTTTTTTTCCACAGTGTATTATGTATGATCAGTGGTCACTATATGATTAATTATCATTAGGTATAAATCATAACATTTTTACTGTACAAACCTATTTACATATCTAAAACCAATATGGTATACTTTTCTATCTATTTACTAATGCTAGCAGCATAAGGATTAAAAATAATCAATGCTGATTGAGTGAGAAAAGTTCTGCTTTAAACCAAATACTTTGGAAGATAGAGGACATCTAGTGGGGGAAATTAATTACTGTAGGGGACAGTGGTGCAGAATTAAATATATCCATGTATAGGACATCTCAGTCGAATGTTATCCAGAGTCCCAGATCTTACTAATGTTCTACAGTACAGAAGTAAACACCCCAAGGTCACATAGAAAGATAACCAGAATTTCATACTTGGTTAACCTGATGTTATGTCTTTAACTACATGCTGCTGTCGTAACTCTAGTGTGACTACTGCCATAGATTAGAGGTTGGGAAGAGATGGGACTTTGCATTAAGAGCAATTATACCATATGGAAAATGTTGAAAGGTTGCCAGGTAACTGTGCCTATTATCACTTGGGTGTAGAAATAACACTGAAAGGACCTCTGAGTTTCACACATGTGTCTCGATGTCTACAAGTCCTTAGTCTTGTGACTTTTGTATTTTCCGCTCAATGGACCCCATTAAATAACAGCAATAAGACTTAAATAATAAAATCACTGTACAAGAAAAATAAACCAGTTGGGAACCCACAGACTCTGCAAGAACACATTGATTTGAATTGCTGCTTTAATACTTGCTAAATACACTTTCTCTTCTCTGTGCCATATGGTCTATGATGGAAAAATAGCAGTCAACAGAAAAACAAACATCATTCCTGTGCAGGCAGTATTGTAACACTGAGTCTCACAGCACCCTTTCTCTTTCTCTCTTCCTTCCTCTTTTTCAGATACATCATTTCAACTTTCAAAATGCATTTCCAAGCAAAATACTGTACTTGAAACAGTTCCTGTAAAGTGATATAGGTGGATGTTGGATTAGGTAAATTGCACTCACCAAAATATTCTAGGTCCGTACGTACTCTGGAAACCTCAGTCACATGGATGAGCATACAAATCCTACATTTGGAGCCTTTTAACTCAGAAAGGCCACTTCCACAAGTCTCTCCAATCTACAGCTACATAAACAACTCCTTGGGCTTCTTATCCCATGCCTTTATACATGTTCTTTTCCTTTAGTTGGTTATTGGCCTTAAACAAGAACTCATGGCAGATATAACTATGATCACATAGTAATTATTACATCATTAATGTGTTTTTAGATGCAAGCAGTAGAAATACCTGAATTTGACTTGATACCAGCCTTCTGTAATTGTTGTAAAGCAGAGCTCAGACTGGGAAAGGGAGAAGCAGCAGGACGGGCCACTCAGTTGTGCTGCAGTGTTCACAAGTGACAGAGAGACAGACTCATTGGTCTTCTTCTTCTATTGTCTAGTCACAAACTGGAGGGGGGACAAGATCTGTAAGGGTAATTTAATTGCAGATCAGGTCATCTGCCCTGCAAGCCAGGGCGGAACTGTGTGCTAAAGCTGCATACAGTATCTCACAAAAAGGAGTACACCCCTCACATTTTTGAAAATATTTTATTATATCTTTTCATGTGACAACACTGAAGAAATGACACTTTGCTACAATGTGAGTGTACGGCTTGTATAACAGTATACATTTGCTGTCCTCTCAAAATAACTCAACACACAGCCATTAATGTCTAAACCGCTGGTAACAAAAGTGAGAACACTCCTAAGTGAAAATGTTCAAATTGGGCCCAATAAGCCATTTTTCCCTCCTCGGTGTCATGTGACTCGTTAGTGTTACAAATTCTTAGGTGTGAATGGGGAGCAGGTGTGTTAAATTTGGTGTTATCATTCTCACTCTCTCATACTGGTCACTGGAAGTTCAACATGGCACCTCATGGCAAAAACTCTTTGAGGATCTGAAAAAAAGAATTGTTGCTCTACATAAAGATGGCCTAGGCTATAAGAAGATTTCCAAGACCCTGAAACTGAACTGCAACACGGTGGCCAAGACCATATAGTGGTTTAACAGGACAGGTTCCACTCAGAACAGGCTGCGCCATGGTCGACCAAAGAAGTTGAGTGTACATGCTCAGCGTCATATCCAGAGGTTGTCTTTGGGAAATAGATGTGTGAGTGCTGCCAGCATTGCTACAGAGTTTGAAGGGGTGGGAGGGTCAGCCTGTCAGTGCTCAGACCATACGCCACACACTGCATCAAAATGGTCTGCATAGCTGTCGTCCTAGAAGGAAGCTTCTTGAAAAGATGATGCACAAGAAAGCCCACAAACAGTTTGCTAAAGACAAGCAAACTAAGGACATGGATTACCCATGTCCTGTGGTCTGATGAGACCAAACTTATTTGATCAGATGGTGTCAAGCATGTGTGATGGAAACCAGGTGAGGAGTACAAAGACAAGTGTGTCTTGCCTACAGTCAAGCATGGTGGTGGGAGTGTCATGGTCTGGGGCTGCATAAGTGCTGCCGGCATTGAGGAGCTACAGTTCATTGAGGGAACTATGAAAGCCAACATGTACTGTGTCATACTGAACAGAGCATGATCCCCTCCCTTCGGAGACTGGGCTGCAGGGCAGTATTCTAACATGATAACGACTCCAAACACACCTCCGAGATCACCACTGCCTTGCTAAAGAAGCTGAGGGTACAGGTGATGGACTGATCAAGCATGTCTCCAGACCTAAACCGTATTGAGCATCTGTGGGGCGTCCTCAAATGGAAGGATAAGGAGCAAAAGTTTTCTCTACCATCCACCAGCTCCGTGATGTCATTATGGAGGAGCGGAAGAGGACTCCCTTGGCAACCCTTGAAGCTCTGGTGAACTCCATGCCCAAGAGGGTTAAGGCAGTGCTGGAAAATAATGGTGGCCACACAAAATATTGACACTTTGGACCCAATTTGGACATTTTCACTTAGGGGTGTTCTCACTTTTGTTACTAGTGGTATAGACATTAATGGTTGTGTGCTGAGTTATTTTGAGGGGACGGCAAATTTACACTGTTATACAAGCTGTACACTCACTACTTTACATTGTAGCAAAGTGTCATTTCTTCAGTGTTGTCACATGAAAAGATATAATAAAATATTTACAAAAATGTGAGGGGTGTACTCACTTTTGTGAGATACTGTATATCTCAAAACTGGATAGTTAGAAATACAGGTACATTAGCAAATAAAAGAGCTCCCTTTTATACATTTCATCAGTGTATTTATCTATTTGCCTACAGTTCAGCTTCAAGTACTGTCAGATGAATGGGCATATGTTCTGAGTCTTTTAACTAGGAAAGACTATTTTTCATAACTCTGCCCACTCTAGACTTACACATATAACTATAATCATAAGTAAATGCGTTCAAAATGGGGCTTTGTAGTGACATGCAGCAATTACAGACAGCAGAAATTATTTTATGAACATTATCATATCTTTATTCAATAATCTTCCAATAAAAAAGAAGCTTTTCAATTTACAGAAATAAAAACACTTTCAAAAACTTTCCAGAGTGCAATGTTGAGTATTATAAATATATAGAGGTATGAATACTGCTTTTAAAGAGGTTATTTCCATCTAAAATGTTTCAGTCCACCTTCTTTAGGATGCATATGAAGATCTGAAGAAAAACTTAACATAAGCCACATTGCATCATAAGTATCTGGTGTATGGTTTATAATGCAGCCATACTGAAAAGCATAATGGGGTTGATTTACTAAAACTGGAGAGTCGCATGTTCCCCCTTTATCACTTTACAAGAACTGTTTCTGGTTCAGCATTTTGCTTGCAAGTACATTTTGAAAGTTGAAATTATGTATCTCCAAAACAGAGGAAGGAAGGAAGTGCAGCTATGCATAGAAACCAATCATCTTCCAGTGTGTTTGTTTTTTGTTGGTCAAAGCTTAATTGAGCAAGCTGACTTTAGAAGTTGATTGGCTATAATGCAGAGCTGCACCATATTTTGCACTCTCCAGTTTTAGTATATCTACCCCAATGTGTCAGGAGGGAGATCCAAAGTATAGAGAATTCCCCAAAAAGGATAATTTGTTCTGCCACAATTGTTGAACCAGTATGGTGGTGGTTGAAGGAAAAGGAATTCCCCTATCCGCGATGTTGACACATTATGCTTCCCTGTATGGCTGCATTTGAGACATGGTGGGCTGGTCAGTTGTACTTGTTTTTATTATATCTATTATATCTATATGATGTGCAATATACATGTACAGGGTATATATATATATATATATATATATATATATATATATATATATATATATATACACAGTAAAACCTTGGTTTGAGAGTAACTTGGTTTGAGAGTGTTTTGCAAGACAAGTAACATTTTTTAATATATTTTGACTTGATATACTAGCAATGTCTTGATATACAAGTGGCGTCATGTCATAACTGAGTATAAAAGAGAAGAGAGGTGCCTCTAAGTTTAGCAATATGCTTCCATTAAATGAAGGTACAACATTTAGCAACTCACATGGTTGATGATTAAAACAGGCACATCTAAGTATGCAGGCATCTGGGGTAAAGCTGTCCACATAGACCATCCTCTGCACTGCAATCGACTTCATCCCTTCCACGCTGTGCTCCACAAGTGCTTCAACCCTCACTTTCAGATCGCTCTACTGCAGGGTAGTCTTCTCAGTCACGATTGCAGACTGACAACAGTGAGAGCCAGCAGTGCAGAGGATGGTCTATGTGGACAGCTTTACCCCAGATGCCTGCATACTTAGACGTGTCTATTTTAATCATCAGTCACGTGAGTTGCTAAATGTTGTACCTTCATTAAATGTAACCATATTGCTCACTTGAAAAGAACTTTTAAAAAAACTTTTAAAGAGGCGCCATTCTTCTCTTTTATACTCTGTAGCTCCTGTAGCTGGATTTTGCTACTAATCCCCTTGTGGCGGCTGCCATTTGTGGATGGACATTTTATAGTTACACAACCTATAACATTGCTATAATATTTTTATATGGACTATAAACTGAAAGACTTATGAATAAATGGTTGTGGAACCATTATTTCTTATGGGAAAATTTGCTTTGATATACAAGTGCTTTGGATTACAAGCATGTTTCCGGAACAAATTATGCTTGCAGTCCAAGATTTTACTGTATTGGCTTGAGTTTATAGAATTTATTCAAACCTGCATATGCTTCCATCAGACAGTGGACTTTGTTCAAAGAAACATGTTGGATGGACAGAACATTTTCATATGCAGTATTCATATATCTGTATATTTATAATACGATACTGAAACTTTTTAAAAATCTTTTTATTCCTGTAACTTGACAAGCTTTGTTTTTATTGAAAGTCTCTTAAAATCAGATAGGATAATGCTTTTAAAAACTGTGATTTCCACATGTTACAAAAAAAAATTCCCCATTGTTTACATCTTTACTTATATCTATAGTTAATTTGGAGGCCTGGCATACAGTAATACTAGTATTTTGGTCTTTTTACCTCCATATTTGCTTTGTTTGTGTTATTTAAACATACAACTACAACTTGGGCTCCCTGCCAAAGCCTTGATTCATTGTTTTTCCCTTTAGCTGGTTATCATTACTCACTATGTGTGCATATGTTGTAACAATGAGGTATAAAATGGTAAAGGAAAATGTGCTCTTTTAGTCCACTTGTAGCTTATATTGCTTGGCAATACAACTCTATGAACAAACAAAGCACCTATATTCAACATCAATTCTTCCGTTTTTTCTGTAGAGGTTTGCTTAGGCTGCTTGACGTAAAACACTTGCTTTATCTACTTGTATAGTTACTTTTAAAACAAGTCTGCAATTGCCATTCTCTATTGGTGTCCTGCCAGGTTCTCCTTATAGGTTGCTCTGCAATAGCATCTTAAAAAAATGTCAGTAAGATATGCAAAACCATGCAGAAAAACAGAATGATACAATTGATTGTTACTGAAACATTGGTATATTTCATTGACAAAATAATTTTATGGACATTTCCACAAAATCTGGGACTGTTAAAAGGAAACTGGGGGCAGTTATGAATAATGGAAGCTATAGTTATTTTATTCTTTTCATATACCATCTCTTGTTTCTATAGCTTTTAACACCACTCATGTATTAAACGGTATCATGAGATACACTGGATTTACCTCTCTTTAATCAAATACACAATTAAGGGAAATAATCTTACAGTAATTAATAAATTAAAGGTGGCTAAAATTCCTGATGTGAAAAAAATCCTTAGCCTGGGCAGAGTTAAGATATTAACAGAAACATCATCAAACTAATCCTTGACAGCTATTGAAACAAACAAAACAAGATTAGGTTGGGTAGATGTTCGCTGGGCAGATGATTTTAAGAAGCTCAAGAGAAATATCAGCTTTTAGATAGAATAATCCTGAATAAGGCAATTCCTAGTAGCAGATATTACCAGCCTTGAGCAATCTACTTTTTTTCAATTATATTCTATTGTCATTTATGTGTAAGGATTTGGAGAAAATATGATGTTGTGATATTAAGAAACTGATAATATATATTTTAATTTAAGAACTTACTGGTTCCAGTAATGTTTCAACAGTTTATGATTAGTTAATTAGAACATATGTACTTTATATGTTTCAAATAGTGACCTAACAAACCCCACTTTAATGTCAAATGGCGATGTTAACACAACCTGAACAATGGAAACATTCATATCAATGGTAGTTGATAGGTGCCAAAGACAACACTAAACAGGTTAAAATTTAATTTCTTATTTAAAGTAAAGACTGGTACACACTAATAGTCTTTTTTCTGGGTTGAACGAAAAAAACTTGACAGATCCAGACGGAGCCACTATACTAATGATCCAACATTAGTACAACGATCTCCCCTGCTGGGCTGCTGTGTTCTGACAGGGGGACGGCCGCCGCCAGAAAATGCCGATCAGCGCTCTCAGCCAATGGCTGATCGGGAGTCAGTCAGCTGCTGGATTTCCAGCCTGCTCATCCAACAGAAGCCAGTCAAATGGCTGGCTTCTGTCAGACCGGCTAACATACACACACCCCAATTCAATGCCCTATAGCAGTGGTTCTCACCTCCTGTCCTCAGGACCCACTAACAGGCCAGATTTTAAGTATTACCTTGGGGAGATACAGACTAGAATACTGCAGTCACCGAGCAGCAAATTATATATCACCTGTGATGTATTTTAGTTATTTTGCAAACCTGGCCTGTTAGTGTCCTGAGGACAGGAGTTGAGAACCACTGTCCTATAGTAACTAGCATATAAAGGAAAGATGTGTATACTTACCTAATCCAAGGGTGCTCCAGTCCAGGCACGTGATCTTCCCAGTGACTGGCTTTAAAGGAAAGGAGAGAGCAGTGACAATTGCTGCAATACTTGGGCAGTGACATCACCCATAGACTTAATATGGGGCATCAATTGTCCCTCCTCTCTCCCGAAGCCAACACTGGGAGTCGACCAGAGTGCCCTTAGATTAGGTAAGTATACGCATCTTTCCTTTACAAACTAATTAGTATAGCAGTTAGAATGGGGATGGGAGCACTTTTAAGCTTACATAGGTTTAGAACAGACCTCTACTTTGATAAGTTAAAATAAAAGGGGGTTTTAGCTTTGGGCTCCCTATTAGATTGTAAGCTTTCAGGAGCAAGGCCTTCCTGACCCTCTTGTATTGAATTGAAATGTAACTGTGTTGTCTCCTTTTGCAATGTGCTGCACAAACTGTTGGTGCTATATAAATCCTAAATAATTATAATACTAATAGGCTTGCAATATTCACTACACTCAGCTTTTAATCAAAATGTCTGTCTATTTTGACTGTGATATATTTAATGTATATGTTTTTTAATTTGTGCCTGTTTATTGAACAACAGATTACCTCTGTCTACCCGATGAAGCTCACTAGAAAATACATTGACCTACAGCACCCCTAGTTTATCAAGTAGAGAAGCAATAGTTGCCACAGCAGAGGTGAACTATATACAGTAAGAGGACTTTTATGCCTTGCAGTAATTCATCTAGATGTAGATGTAGACACAAGTGCTAAAGATTTAAAATATAATAAATGTTGTTGATTCAGAGGTATGTTCAAACTGTGTGATATAGTGTATATGTTGCTAGTAATTACATGTATGTAAATGCTATTATATATATACAGTGGGGACAGAAAGTATTCAGACCCCCTTAAATTTTTCACTCTTTGTTATATTGCAGCCATTTACTAAAATCATTGACAGAAAAACACAGAATTGTTGACATTTTTGCAGATTTATTAAAAAACAAAAACTGAAATATCACATGGTCCTAAGTATTCAGACCCTTTGCTGTGACACTCATATATTTAACCCAGGTGCTGTCCATTTCTTCTGATCATCCTTGAGATGGTTCTACACCTTCATTTGAGTCCAGCTGTGTTTGATTATACTGATTGGACTTGATTAGGAAAGCCACACACCTGTCTATATAAGACCTTACAGCTCACAGTTCATGTCAGGGAAAAATGAGAATCATCAGGTCAAAGGAACTGCCTGAAGAGCTCAGAGACAGAATTGTGGCAAGGGCAGATCTGGCCAAGGTTACAAAAAATAAGTTCTACTGCACTTAAGGTTCCTAAGAGCACAGGACATAATCCTTAAATGGAAGACGTTTGGGATGGAAGCCTCTCCTCAGTGCAAGACACATGAAAGCCTGCATGGAGTTTGCTAAAAAACACCTGAAGGACTCCAAGATGGTGAGAAATAAGATTCTCTGGTCTGATGAGACCAATATAGAGCTTTTTGGCCTTAATTCTAAGTGGTATGTGTGAAGAAAACCAGGCACTCCTCATAACCTGTCCAATACAGTTCCAACAGTGAAGCGTGGTAGCATCATGCTATGGAGGTCTTTTTCAGCTGCAGGGACAGGACAACTGGTTGCAATAGAGGGAAAGATGAATGCGGACAAGTACAGGGATATCCTGGATGAAAACCTTCTCCAGAGTGCTCAAGACCTCAGACTGGGCCGAAGGTTTACCTTCCAACAAGACAATGACCCTAAGCACACAGCTAAAACAACGAAGGAGTGGCTTCACAACAACTCCGTGACTGTTCTTGAATGGCCCAGCCAGAGCCCTGACTTAAACCCAATTGAGCATCTCTGAAGAGACCTAAAAATGGCTGTCCACCAACGTTTACCATCCAACCTGACAGAACTGGAGAGGGTCTGCAAGGAGGAATGGCAGAGGATCCCCAAATCTAGGTGTGAAAAACTTGTTGCATCTTTCCCAAAAAGACTCATGGCTGTATTAGATCAAAAGGAAGATTCTACTAAATACTGAGCAAAGGGTCTGAATACTTAGGACCATGTGATATTTCAGTTTTTCTTTTTTAATAAATCTGCAAAAAATGTCAACAATTCTGTGTTTTTCTGTCAATATGGGGTGCTGTGTGTACATTAATGTGGAAAAAAATTAACTTAAATGATTTTAGCAAATGGCTGCAATATAACAAAGAGTGTTAAATTTAAGGGGGTCTAAATATTTTCCATCCACACTGTATATGTACTTATTGAATAAAAAGTATGATTTTAATCTGTTTAATATTGTCTTATTGTTGGTATCTATAAAGATCAGATCTTTACATGACTGTTTCTAGTTTACACTAAAAAGGGATGTTGTACCTTAAACACCCATCAATCCAACGAATGTATGTAAACATTTGAAACAGCCTGAACATTGTATATTGGATTTGGCCATTTTAAATAACATGTGGTAAGGGGTTTGTTATGCAAAGTTTTTATGAGTTTGATCAAAGTTTAAAACTATATTCAGCTAGATAAATATTTGAAATATGTACACAGTTACCAAAATATCTGTAATTCTGTTCAACCACTCTTGTGTTTTACACATTCCTGTTAGGTTGGTGCTAGGTCGATGACCTCTGTTTCTTCCACTGCAGTCAAATAGTGCAGATTGGTCATCAGCCCTCGATACCATAACAATGATGTGCTAGTCCCTTCTGAAAATGCATTTAAGAACCAGACATGACAGCCCAAGCAATTCAAGAGTTGGATTGGTTCAAAATGCTGCTCCTCCAACTCTCGGCACTTCATGACAGGAGCTTGAAGGGGGTGAATACCTTCAAAAAATTCTGGTGCTTAAACAGAACCCCATTTGTTGTTCAAACTCAAAAGACTGGGGACTTCTAGTGGCAGAAAATAATTATTATGTGGGATCAGCTCTGGACTGAAGGCAAGTGTTACAACAAAAACTGATTAGTTAATCTTCTTATGGACTATTCCTTTATATATTAAGCTGGAGTTCTAACTTAAACTAGCGGTTTTACTGCAGTAAGAGCTGTTTTGAATTTGAAGGAATATATTGAACCTTGCAGCTATAAGTAACTAGCACCTATAGTGCCTTGAAAAAGTATACATACCCCTTGAAATTGTCCACATTTTGTCATGTTACAACCAAAAACGTAAATGTATTTTATTGGGATTTTATGTGATAGACAACACAAAGTGACACATAATTGTGAAGTGGAAGGAAATTGATACATTTTTTACAAATAAATATGTGAAAAGTGTGGCATGCATTTGTATTCAGCCCCCCTGAGTCAATACTTTGTAGAACCACCTTTCGCTGCAATTACAGCTGCAAGTCTTTTTGGGGATGTCTCTACCAGGTTTTTGCATCTAGAGAGTGACATTTTTGCCCACTCTTCTTTGCAAAATAGCTCAAATTCTGTCAGATTGGATGGAGAGTGTCTGTGAGCAGTAATTTTCAAGTCTTGCCACAGATAAGTTAAATAAACTTTTAATGGCTAGGCAACTGGGTCAGAGCATCTCCATAACTGCAGCTCTTGTGGGATGTTCCTGGTCTGCAGTGGTCAGAACCTACCAAAAGTAGTCCAAGAAAGGAAAAATGGTGAAATGGTGACAGGTGGCCAAGGCTCATTGATGCACATGAGGGGAGAAGGCTGATTCATGTAGAACAAGCGAAATTAAGAGCTACTGTAAGTTGCTGAAAAAAATAAAGCTGGTTACGATAGAAAGGTGTCAGAAGAAGCAATGCATCGCAGTTTGTTGTTTATGGAGCTGCCTAGCCGCAGACCAGTCAGGGTGGCCATGCTGACTCACATCCACAGCCAGAAGCACCTACAATGGGCACATGAGTATCAGAACTGAACCATGGAGCAATGGAAGGTGGCCTGGTTTGATGAATCATGTTTTCTTTTACATCATGTGGATGGCCAGGTGCATATGCATTGCTTACCTGGGGAAGAGATGGCACCAGGGTGCACTATGGAAAGAAGGCAAGCCAGCTGATGCAGTGTGATGCTTTGTATATTGGAGTTCATGCTTTGTTGGGCTAGGGCTGTTTAAGAGGGGGGCTTACTCAATATTAGGTGGTCATTATGTTGTGTTGGGTGGTCATAATGGAATGGTTGATATATACACATAAAACAAATAAAACAACATACTCCTGTGCATGAGTGAACTGACTCTATAGTGCTGTATTACTTGGTCAGAGAATGGAGAATCCCTTAAATGTCTTGCTGCCCTCTAGAACTAGGGTCGTTCTGGCCGTGCTGAAAGAACATAAGAAAAAACAGAGGGCACACTGGCCTAGTGCATTATCCATCAAATGTATTAAAAATATCTGATTAAACCAAAAAGATGTCTTCTCACAAACATGAACTTGAAAACTCAATCATCGAGCCACATAGGTGGTTAGTTTCTAACTAATTGCTTGGACTACCAAACCGGGGGGGGGGTTCCTAAATGGGACCCTGTTGGCTGACGCGTTTAGAAGGACCATCCTTCTTTTTTTAGAGCCTGATTACAAAGGGTTTGCTTAATGGTACGTATACCTTATACAGATAAAACAAAGGATGAGGACTGCATTCCATTCAGTGTTTGACCTTGGTAATACATGTGTGCTCATATTGACAGTAGCAGATGGTGACATGCAAATCACAGTAAAATGATTAGAAAATTTCTCTAAAAATTATAAAAAAAAAAGTATATACAAAGAAATATTCCATATAAAAAACAGATGAGTGAAGAGAGTACCTTAAAACGCAGTAATGCCATGTGGGTGACAACATACATTTGCATTTTTTAAACACAGTTTTTTTACGCAGGTTTATGTCATTATGGCATCATTGTGGGTGGGTATTTGCTTCTCTATGCATATTTAATTGTATTGTGAGTTGTCACTATGGGGGTTATTTACTAAAGGCAAATCCACTTTGCACAACAAGTGCAAACTACAAGTGCAAAGTGCACTTGAAATTGCACTGAAAGTGCACTTGGAAGTGCAGTCGCTGTAGATCCGAGGGGGACATGCAAGGAAAATTAAAGAAAAGTATTTTAGCTTGCACATGATTGGATAATAAAAGTAGCAGAGATTCCTCTCATTTCAGATCTACCCCTCAGATTTACAGCGACTGCACTTCCAAGTGCAATTTCAAGTGCACTTTGCACTTGTAGTTTGCACTTGTAGTGCAAAGTGGATTTGCATTTTGTAAATAACCCCCTATGTCACCTTGAGGAAGGGACCCTGTGAAGCCCTGAAATGTTGGCTTATTTGACTGATGTGATATTGCATTAATAAAAGAGTGTACATATGTTTGCAATAGAGTGCTGGTTAATGTCTCATCATTTTAATGGGTCACTGTGCACCACATTTATTAAAGCTCTCCTAAAATGTGTTGTTACCTAATCCAAAACCATCATCACATACCTGGCACCTCAAACTGAAGGCCAGGGTGTAAGGAGATTTGAATAGTCAGTTAAGTTGTATGGCTTCCCCTGCCCCCTTTTGACCCAGTAGACCCTGTATTGGCCCATTACTGTAATTGGCAATATCACCAGTAAGTGAGGTTTTAGGGAACACACTTACTTTTGGCAACATTCAGTTTACCATACAAAAGTGTCCTTCAGCATTTTTTGGAATTAAATGTTAGTACCTATGAAGGGACTCTTTTTTCTTTTTATTTAAGGCATTAATTAATTCTACAATGTGTTGTCTACAGAAATTAGATTTTTTTTTAAGGCAGAAAGATAATTTTATTGGCTGCCAGGGGTAGCGCTAAATGTCAGACATTTCTTTCCTCAGACCCTTGCTTAAATGTAGCCCAATGTTCTTTAGGGATCTTTCAAGCAAACTAAGCTGTTATTTATTATTTAATGATGTACTGTGAATTATGCAAACTAATTGATTGAAAGCCTTGCTTGACGCAGCCAGCTTAATGTTCGACCAGAAGGTGCAGAGACAGCATTTCACTTTATTAACGACAATACGAAGGATTAACCAAGAGATTTCTCTGTTCTCCTAACACCTCTACTTAATTGCTCACTCAGGACATTGCCTTGCCTAACATGCTACTGCTTAATAAAGCTTTTCTGCGTGTCATTCATTTTGCTTGCGGCAGCCTGCCCTGCCTTTACACCTTGTATTCGATGCTGTGTCTGCTTTAAATTCCAAACAATCTTCTGATGGGCCAGCTGGTACTTTACATGCAGAGAGCATATTTCTCAGTTTGCTTAACATATTGTGTGAACAATTCATTTAATTTCATTTCTCAAGCACTGCAAGGTTTGGGGTTATTAGAAAATCTTTTCCAAGTGCCTGCCAACACATGGTGAATAAATGGTGACAAATGCAACTTATCACAGGGCAAATCACGATTGATTTTATTACTGTATGTGATGCTATATACATATGTGCACAATGAATGTGAGACCTATGTGACAGCTTTAAAAAAAAAACAGCAGAGAGAGGTTTGTTTTTTCTTTCTTTTTTTTTTTTTACCCATTGCATTCTGGTTATCTAGTGCTTAGCACTGTGGCTTTGGGTGATAATAGACTGAGATCAGTTTCCACTAGATGCATTGGGGTTGATTTACTAAAGATAAATAGGCTGCAAGGGAATTTGGTCAGTGAATAAGGTGAAGTTCTGCAGCCTTTCATCATCCAATCATATACAAACAAAATTCTTGTTTTTTTTATTTCCCTTGCACATGTTTGGGTATTCAATACAAACTGAATTTTCACTACATTCACTAAGCTAAAGGAAAAAAATCCTTTGCAAAGTGCAAATTCCCTTGCAAAGTGAACAGCCTATTTGCCTTAAGTAAACCAACCCTGATATTTGTGTGTGTTCCTCCCATGGTTGCAAGGGTTTACTCCTTCAACACTAAACCCAATATGACTCGGGTAGGCAAGATACTGCAGCATAGGGAGTATTGCAAGGTTGTTCATACATTACCAATACAAAATGTCAGAGGGAAGAATAAAGCAAAACTCCAGTTAAAGGGTTCCTCACACCCATACACTTCTACTCCCCTTCCCCCTCCTCACAATAAAAAAAAAAAAAAAATCAAGATACATAATTCTATGTGACTTTGGCACGGTCACATTATGACTTGGAGTCCATCTTCATCCTCTTCAATGGTGGCGGTAGGCAGTCCTCTCCTCTGCACAGACCAGTGCTCAGGTTTTACACGTGAGTACCAGTCTATGCTGAGTTCCATTGTGAGCCCAGGTAGTGTGTCATTGACTAGGCTCAAAGAAAGAAGGTTTAATGATGCTGTTTTTCAGTTAATCTAGAGGACGACTGGCCAGCAGGATCAAAGAAGGATGCTAATGACAGTGATAGAGAGCATGGGTGATTAGTGGTTTACAAACATTTTTTTTGCTCACAGGAAGAAGTGGAAGAAGAGTAGGCAATATGAAAATCAATCAATCAATCAATCCATCATTAAAATAACTTGATTGAAGGATTTTTTTAAAAATAAAAAACATGTTATACCTACCTGCTCTACAGAGCAGCCCCAATCCTCCTCTTCTTGGGTCCCTCACTGGTGCTCTGGGCTCCTCCTCCCTGTCGAGTACCCTAATAGCAAGCAGCTTGCTATGAGGGCACTTGTGCATGCTTACTTCTGAGCCCCACTATGTGTGTCCATTGGTACACACAAATGGGCTCAGCCCACCCCCTGCTTTTTCCTCACTGGCTGTGATTGACAGCAGCAGGAGACAATGGATCCCACTGCTGTGTCTGAGCCAATGCCAATAAGGAGGGAGACAGCTGGGAGAGCTGCTACTCTCCTGCACATGACTGCATCAAGATTGGGCTCAGGTAAGTAATAGGGGAGCTGGGAGGGGGAGCTGCACACAGAAGGTTTTTTTTACCTTGCAGAGAATGCATAAAGGTAAAGAACCTTCAGCCTTTAGAACCACTTTAACCATAGCTCCCAACTGTCCCTGAATTCGAGGGACTGTCCCTGATTTTGAACAAAGTCCCTCTGTCAGTCTTTCCTCTTCATTTGTCCCTCATTTTGGTCTGATCTATATAGTTGCATATAAAATGCACTTTTTATCTTTCAAAAATTGTTTCCCAGTGCTAAACCTTTCATCCAATTTCTAAATTTCTGCATTTGTAAATTTCTAAAGCCAGTATAAAGTAATAGTAGTGGTAAAAAAAAAAAGCACTTGTGGGTTTAACTAATCATTTTTTGGTATAATTCTCCTTTAAGGGTGTGTGATAGGAGGTGTGTCCTATGCCTACATCATTTTGCTACTAGGTGTCCTTCATTTCTATCGCAAAAAGTTGGGAGGTATGCTTTAACTATAGTCAGACATACCATTGTATCTTTTACCAACCTAAACATATTATTCTTGTGTAAAATACGAAATGTCATGTTGCTTGATATGCATTACAGCTGTCTGTTCCATATTTTATATCATTTATGATTAAGTTATGTAAACCCATAAAAGCAGAAAAGAAAAAAAAACCACAAAATAAATATAGCCAGACGAGCATCAAATATAGGAAGGGACACATATTACTAAATTCAGGTAGTCATGCATGTTTAAAACAATCTCTCTTATGCCAATTTTAATAACAAGGGAGATACGGTATGGCTATAACACTGACCCATTGATATACACCTTCCTCAGTGTACTGTGAAAGTATTTAATGTGTCATGCCGTTTGATATTGCTTTAGAATAGGGCAACTCTCAGAGGTGGGCTTACTTTTAAAGGAAGTGATACTGAATTAAATATAAAGACTGCCTTTGTTGACCTCTATACCTGAAAGTGCTAACTGTTTGCATGTAATGTTGATTTAATGGTTCTGCAGGCCCGAACATACAACAAGCATCTGAATCGGGAGGTATAATTTTACTTGCTAAATAACTGTGCTCGATTAGAAAGCACTAAAGCCAAAGTAAGTCAGGCTAATAGCACAGGAAAGTGGAAAAATAGCATTAGACCCATAAGAGGATCTCCACAGTTTCCTTGGCTGGTAGGTTAACCACTTGCCTACTGGACACTTTCACCCCCTTCCTGCCCAGGCCAATTTTTAGCTTTCAGTGCTGTCGCACTTTGAATGAAAATTGCACGGTCATTCAACACTGTACCCAAATGAAATTTTTATCTTTTCTTGAGACAGATAGAACTTTCTTTTGGTGGTATTTAATTACCACTGGGTTTTTTATTTTTTGCTAAACAAACAAAAAAAAGACTGAAAAGGTTAAAAAAACAAATGTTTCTTAGTTTCTGTTATAAAATTTTGTAAATAAGTCATTTTTCTCCTTCGCAGATGTGCTCACATGAGGCTGCACTGATGGGCACTTATAGGCGGAACTGATAGGCATCACTGATAGGCACTAATTGGCAGCACTGGTGGGCACTGTTGGAGCTGCACTGATCACCAGGACACTGATGATCAGTGCCCTGATGATCAGTGTAGATGTCCCCTGTGTGATTTGCTGGTTATTAGCTCTCCTCTCCTCACACGCTGTCAACATGAGGAGAGGATTGCTGATTGCTGGCAAATCTTGCTTACACTGTAATCAGCTGTGATTGGACAAAGCTGGTCACATGATAAAGAGCTGCTGTGATTGGCTCTTTACCTTGATCTGTGATCACAGATCACAGATGCTGCCAATGTGCGCTGCAGGGGGCGCCCGGGAGGAGGAAGCACATCATATGATGCCCTCCTGGCAATGTGCGACCACGCTGTGGCTGTCTTCCAGCTATAGCCTGGTTGTGAAGGGGGTTAATGTAATAAAAAATTTTAATTGAAGTGCCACACCACTGCTAATAAGCTAAGATATAACTTTATTACTATAAATGTAGGTGGACAATTCAAAAAGTAGCCAAAGTGTTTCGGGAGTCCAAAAACTCCCCCTTCATTAGGGCTTGATTGGAAATAATGTAATTCTAGGCAGGTCTTGTCAACAGCTGGTTGGGCAGCAGCCTTTGCTTCAATTTCCATATTTTTAGGCAAATAGGAAAGGCATTTGTCATGTTTCTCAGGTATAGGTTTCTTTTAAGACAACTGTAGGAGAGCCACAAAACCCTTTCATGTCCCTCTTCTAGTCCCTGAAAACATTTCACAATGAGACAATCTATACATTGTGAAAATTATTACAACAGATTCTGTTTGCCATTTCAGATTTGAAGTTTTGGGTTTTAATGCTTTCAGATTTTGCCAATGAAAATCTCAATCAGATTACTCTATACTTTGTAGAGATGCTGCATCTCTTTACATAGACATGTTTTCATAATCTTACTTGTTTATTAAGATAACCTGCATGATGCAGTCAGTGTGAAGTCAAAATGGAGGAGACTGGTTGACTGATTCTTAATCAAATCACCCTCCTGAATGCAAAATATATTGCTCATTGCAGTATATAGTTCTGAGAAGAGATATTGATATATGCATTGTAGCTGTAGCTAATAAAGAGTAACAAAATATATACTGTATGAATTATTCATAAACGGTCTCAGTTTGAAGACAAGTTCATAGAAGACCCCTGCTTTTCTAATGTCTCCAGCCAACCATTAAACAATATTGAATGTATATATCACCAACTGAAATTAAAACATGCAAGTGTTTATTCTGCAATTGAAATTATGACCAGCGGGGTGCAGCAAAGAGCTTGCATTCTCGTAGGAACGAACTTATCGCCTTGATCCGCGCGTCACTTGATATCTGGTTAATATTCATACAATATTTTATGTTTTTGTAGGTACTTGGTGTTGATAAAACTGACAGAGGGGCTTTTAGCAAGTAAATATTTGCAAAACACTATTCAAATGATTTTCTTTTTATTTTGTAATTGGCATATATCTCTGAAAGTCAAACATCTGCTCTATGCTTTGTTTAACCTTTCCTATACAGCAGCTTACTATTCACTCCTGTGCATGTAAACATGTTAAATAGGTTGCCTTGATCACATAAGTAATAAGGGGCCAGAAGGGGACCCTGTGGCACCGTCTGTACAGAGTAATGGAGATATACACAGAAGGACCCCAGTTTGCTTAACCAATGTGTGTACGGCCAGATAAGACCACAATTAACTCCAGAGAAATTAGAGTAATCAAAACACATTTACATATAGAGGAAAACAGGACATACTGGAAGTTTAGGAACTGTTCTATAGCTAGAAGTTTGAAAGGCTGGGAGAGAGAGACATATGGGGAAGAGCAAGAAAAAGAGAGAGAGAAACAAAGAGAAATTGGTCAATTCTGAAGAAAAAGACAGAGAGGGAAAGAAAGATAAAAAGAGAATAATGAAAAATGTCATTTAAAGTGATTGTAAATCTCTGAAATAAAAATGAACAAAGCATATTCTTTTATAGTGTGTACTCACCTCAATCCAAAGTACCTAGTGTGATTTCTGTCTGGCCTCTCCCACCTCACACAATCCTGGGAAATGATTGTCAGCCTCAGCTGTGCATATCTCCCTATGAGACTGTGTAGAGTGGGGTATGTTCTTTCACCCAACTCAGTTCTCAGATTACACTCAGCCTTGTGATGTGTGCTGTGCAGTGTGTAATGTCAGTTCGCCACCCCTTGCCACCTGGAGGAAAAAAGCCTTTGATCTGTATTCTTTGAATGGCTGTAGAGAAGAGAAGGCTGCAGATAAACAGATACTACTGGTCCTGCCAAAAAGGTCTTTGTTCAGTTTTGTCCAGTTACAAGGTGACAATGCTCTGTCTCTATCTGTCTCTATCTCCCAGTTGTACGTCTGCATTGTCAATCCTTTATACACTCTCCGGATGAAGACTACAAGTGTCAATGCACATTGCACAGCCATGCTATTGTCAGCAGAAATGATATGCAGTTGTTGCTGGAATGCATGCATGTAGACAAAAATAGGCTGCAAAGAGGCTGCATGAGATCAGCAGCGCTGAGATACAATAAGAGATGGGAAAAAAGTATTTTATAAAATTATTTAATTTATATAATGTTTTAGCAAACTAAATTTATTTAATTTAGGGTTTACATCTACTTAGTGCAAATGGTACATTGTAGATGTGAGAATGAGAAAGGCATAAAGATGTGAGAAAGAATGAGAAAAACACAAATAAGGAATGAAGAGGTGGATGAATAGTGGAAGTTAGAATGAAGAATGTATCCTGTGAGAGGAGTTAGTGCATGAAAGGGAAACAGGTAGTCAGATAATGAAATAATCAGAGGAAGAATTAGAACAGTAAGTGGGATAATAGATTTACCTGCCTTAAATTAAAAACCTGACACTTTTTAGGAGTGCCAACTATGCCCACCCTTTATTCATAGAAGCTGTACTTTGACTTCCAACAATGAAAAGCACTCTAAGAACCAAGGATTGGAGGATGAGCGGATGAATGATAGATCTGCCTCCTCCATTTATAGAGTGCTTTTCATTGCTGAAATTTAATAGTACAAATTCTATAAATGGAGTAGGGAGGCAGAAGGTGTTGGCATACTCAGAATTCTTGATTGGTGCCTATGACCAGTCTAGTGGCTTGAATTAACCCATGCAACGTGGAAAGAGTACTGCCAAGAGGGTATGGGGGGAGGTGCAGAGATTGCAAGATTTCAATTAGGAGAGCAACCGCCAGCACAAGGGACCTTTCTCATTCAAGTACTGTCCCTTATATATAAACTTAGGCTTTAAACTAAGTAGAGAAGGGTACAGAATCAAAAATTGAGCTGAGAAAAGACAATGAGAACAGCAAAAGTACATTATTGTCTCCAAAGAATGACTCCACAATATCAGAAATATCATGGGGTAAACATAACAGCTGAACACATAGTGTATAGAAAAAGGATGGGGGTTTTTTTTAGGCACCCAAAAAACAACAAGTATATAAAATTGCCAAAATTTTATTCAACATGGTAATTTTAAAAACACATATAGACATAAAATGATCAACATGGTCAGATACAATATACCAACATCCCCCCAGACCGTTACGAATAGCATTTAACCCCAACACATTTCATTTCAATTGATTTTCATCAGGGGAAAAATTGGGTGATATAAAATTCAGACAAAAGTTTGAAGTGGATGTGAATCCCAATGAACAGGTCTCTATCAAAGCCTAAGTGGCACAGAAGATGCCAAGAAACAACCCCCATGCAAACTGAAGTGCTTCAAAAAAATCACAATATTTTAGGACTTATCTTCTATAAAGTTGGAATTTGCTGGCACAGAAACAAACGGCCACCATATGGAGCCTTTAAGAAAATGGACAAAAAGGCATCCAGTAGATCAGTAGACCAAGTGGACACACCAATAGTCGTTATGTTATCGAAAACGTATTTGTATTATCCTATTGATATTGTGACAGAAACTGTGACAGTCCAGAGACCATCCGCTGAAGACAAAAAGCTGGAAAGCTGGAAGGTTGTTAATACTAGTTCTTACCAGCTAGGGTTATCAGGAACATAATCCAAGATAAAGAGATTCCTGTAATAATTGATTAAAGCCCAACTGAAGTCATAGAAATACAGTTGTATATAGTCATCCAGATATGCATCGTATTATTTTGCCCCATTTTCATAGTTTCACCACTACTGTCCTTGAAAGCTCATCTAAACATGACTTCAGGGATTGAACACATTATCCAGTATACTCTAGTGCCTTGTTTACACTTGCATTGGCCTCTGAAACATGAACTGCGTTGGGGAGCAGTTGGGGAGCAGTAAATACCAAACTGCAAGTGTAAACTAGGTCTGAATGACCTGCTTATTCACAACCCTTCCTCTTGCTCTGCAACACAAGTGTACATGAGGATTCCTGTGATTAGTGTGGCTGCTACATATCTATGCTAGCGTAGAGCACCAATGTGGGAGAGCAAAGAAATTAATTTCCACAAAGAGAAAAAAAGTATTTAAAGGCATTTGAAAGTGAAAATCAGTTACAGAACATAAAATCTGGTGTTACAGGACTATAAAGAGTAAAAAAAATATGTAAGACTTCATTGAGTTTTGATTGTATATTACCTTGGGAAACAAGAACTCTTTGTTTGAATATTTTTATAATATTACATATCTAGGTTTAATGACTTTGTTCCTATAGATAATGGTTCCACATGGACATTGCTATTTCCAACAAATTTTTAAAAGTGTATCCTGTATTTAAATTGTCAAAAACGTGGAAATGAATTGCGTCAAGAAAAATGTCATTAAGAGAATGCATTTAAGTCATATATGAAACCTAATTGCTATGGTTTATTAGGACTTGATTGCACTTAGAATTGCATATACACCGGAGATATCTTTCATCTTATAATGCATCAATCATAGAGTATCTTAATATGTGATTGTGTCTATGCTTCAGTGGTCACAAAATGTAATTTACCTGCATAGAGTGATTATGAGCAAAAAAGAATGATCAGCAATTTACATGCATTCTCACTATGCTTTGTTACAATTACTGTCTTGTTTTACAAAGTTTAATGATGGCTTTAAAGTTTATGTTACCCCCAAAAAAATAAAATTCCATATATGTATTCTGATATAAATATATCTCCTATTAAATAGGTCTGTAAATAGTTTATTGCTTTTTTTTGCTAAATACCTGGTGATCCTGCCAAATCCGCTTAGATGCTGTTTCAATCCAACCACTCTAGACATAGAAGTACTGTAGATCCATCCTAGTGTGGTAAGTTTGTGTCTCTTGACTTGGGAGCTACAGGACCCATACCTATGCGCAGCATGTCTGTAGTCAAATTCAGCTGCCATACCCCCATCCAGCCCCTCACAGTCTGATTGACAGCTGCAGAGGTCCCACTGTTATCTGAGCACCTTAGGGGTTTTCTATGGAGCTCCTAGCATTATGTCAGCAGAAGCCGCCAAGCATCTTCTGCAGGCTCCACCTCCAGCCACCCTCTGAGCTTTGGGAGAAGAGAGGGACAAGTGGTCACGCGACTGCAGCAAAAACAGATTAAAAAGGTCTATTTTTAATTTATTTTTTTATACATGAACCTGGGGCTTTGTGATGCTACTAATGCAAAGTGTCATTGTGTGATTTTTACATGCTTTGCATTTATATACACTTTACATACAATTTAGGTAATTTAGGTGTTCATGAATGCCTTTTTAAACTCAAAACCCATTTTCAATATGTTTTGAACAAACCCTTGCTGTATACAGTCTTCTTAAACAAATATTTTTTTAAATCTGTTGCAATCAGTGTTGCCAACTGCATGTATATTTACGGGCAGCCAGTAAAAACAGGACACTTTTCTCCCTGCCCGTAAATGCCCGTAGCAGGCGAAAAGTGCCAGTGAAAAATGGCTAGGATCGGCTCAGTTCAGAACTGCGCAATGTGCAGATACGGAGATGCCAGAGACAACCCAATCCTTTCCTGTATTTGGCTGGTGCCGCCCAGGTGGGGCCCGGGCCGGGGGCGGGTCTGGCTACTGGCAGAGGCTGTGCGGTACGCCTACTCCTGTCAAGGCGAGTGATGAATATTACACCACAGCCAGCCTCTAAAAACACCAGGAGCGGAGTTGAGCAGGTGGAATGGAGCCTCGTGGTGGCCTCATGTTGGAGTGTGACTCTGTGCTTCCGGACAGACGTCATCCATCCATAATCACAGAGGGAGTTATGGACACCAGGCACAGGTCGGTCAGACAAAGTCTTTGCTGTTCAGCTGTCTGTTAACACATAATGCAGCAGATTGAAATATACATTAACCCTGATCCAGCTACACAGCTATACAAGATAAATCTTTCATTTTACTAAAACGAATGTTCGCTCTGGCAAACACAAATGTGAAGACAGTTTGTTGTATTAGAAAGTAGCTTTTTAATAGGTACAACATAAAAACATTTTTTCAGCAAACGTTAGGCTTTTAAATTAAAGCCCTTCTCTGGGCAATCTTAAACCACCTTCCTTTGCTCCTTTCCACTCCTGTACCAATAAAAAAAAGATAACTTTTATTTTTTTACCTAAATCCATTGCCATACATCCCTCACCGGTGCCTCAACCAGGTGTGAAGTCCAGTGACCCAGCACTGCTGTCTGTGCCCAGACTAACTGGGCCATTTGCAGTATGTTTTTTTCTTCAAGAGAATAGGTGCAGGTAACCCCCCCCTCCCCGGCTATGAATCTGGCTGGTCCTAGCAACCAATCACCAGCTTATTCATGTGAAACGGTAATTCTGGCAGCTCCCACTCCTGCCCTCCATCCAGTACTGTGCAGTGTTGCCAACTGTCAGTATTTTTACTGACAGCCAGTAAATAACGGGTACTTTTCTCCTACTAGTAAACGCGAGTGACAGAAAAAAAGTTGGCAGTAAAAAATATGGCTGTGACGCTTGGCTTGGAACTGCGCATGCACATTTCTGGTCCATAGCCGGCTTAGACCAGCTGAGCGCCTGCTACAGTGTGCTTGGGCAGTGCCGGCAGGGGTATGTCAGGCGGAGTCGGTGCCTAAGCATGTGGTGTGATATCATGGTGCATGGGAGCCGAGCCGAGCGGCCAGAATCTCGTGTGCGGGTCTGCAGGACGGCAGAAAGGCAAGCCAGTAGCGGGACCGTCAGTGCTGTTTGGACTGGAGTGGACTGAAGGGACCCCCTGGCGTGGAAAGAGACTGTCACTGTGACTCGGGAGGGGACGTGTTGTATCAGTGGGATGTCATCATCATCTGTGCTACTGCACACTGCTGTCACTGTGAGAGTCAATTTCATGTGTGTGTGTGTGTGCCGCCCATTCTACTTTCTTGCCCTCCTGTCTCTGAGCTACTTACTATATCACAAATAAAATAAGAAATATGTTTTTTGCCTTAATATCTATCTTAAATCACATTGCTAATTGCATATTGTACTTGTTTGTAGCCTAAATACTGAAATTTGAATCTAAAACTGTAATTTTTTAAATTTTGGAAATGCCAGTAACAACTTGGCTGTGCCAGTAAATTGTGGATGTTGTGCCAGTAAATTTCAATCTGGTAGGTTGGCAACACTGGTTGCAGTATTCTTACCTGGAGATGCTGCCAGTAACATTGCTTTCTGCTGCAGGCTGACAATACTAAGCCACTGTTTGTAATTAGCAATAGCATTATCAAAGGGCCATGTGCACTCCCTCAGTTGGCTCTAGGTTTCCTATCACGTCTATCAGCCCTATGGCCAACTTCAGGGGTGCACATGGCAGGCTGACAACTATTTATTTAAAGTGGAACTTTACCTATAACAACTTGATAAAAAATATTGTTATTTAGCAAGTATGCTACCAAAATTAGTGTGTGCTTAAAATTGCCTCCAGCATAGTTCCTGTTTCCTCTTGCTGGAGGCTGCCATTTTGCTGAAGCCTAGAGCCCCTGAGCAACAGTAAATCTTTAGGTGGACTTTTTTTTTCTGACTAAAGTTCAGTTTTAAGAAAACTCATAATGCCAAACATACCGAGAAATAGATTTTGGACTTACTTACACTTTACCCATCTGCTTATCACATGAAAGAAAATATGTAAAACAACTCAGGTTAGTAGTTTTTTTTGTTAATGACACAATAGAAAAGCAACAATGTAAAAATTTCTAGAAAAACAGTAAAACATCAACTTTGTCCATCTGTGCTTCAATAAGCTGGAAGCAAAAATGAAAAACACTCTGAATATACAGTACATTTATATACACTTTGATTATGCCAAGTATGCCATCCAGGGGCGGCACGGGCACCGCCCCCTCCATCCTCACAACCCCCCTATATGCATAATGGATAGATTCATGCATTGCCCCTATTCAGGCGTCTGGCCCCTGAATTACAGTGGCGGGGGTGTTTTTTTGAAGCACCTGATTAGAGCCACAGGCTCTAATAGGCTTCATAATCAGGTGAACTCAGAGTGCAGAGCATTGCGCTCGGAGTCCACCCAGATATATGCTTTTCTAACACTGAATTGCCTCTCCACCAATCAGGAAGTGTGGGTCTGTTACCCGTTTTCTGATTGGCTGAAAGGGTAGGCAATCCTATTGGATGCCTAGGAGGAAGGGAGGAGATGCACGGCAGAAGTCGCCGTGATATCAGGAGGACACGGAAGATGCTGAAAGATGCCTGCTGCAGCCTGTCCCCCTGCCCGATGTGCCTGATGATCCCTGATGTGCCTGCCAATCCGGTAAGTGCCGGTGGACCCGCAGACAGCAGGGGGTGGGAGGGGGGGTGGTTGCTTGCCACCTCCCCAAACAAAAAAACACCAGCCACCACTGATGCCATCCAAAATTTGTAAAATCATGTATTAATTGTTTAGTGTAGTTCCTGAGATGTCTCAGACATTCTAATTTTGTGGCACATATTTGTTGTGGTCTATAGTACTGTGACATTTATGTATGAACATGCTCAATTTACATAATATATCATTCTAAATAAAGATAAACAGACAGCACCATGTTATGAAAGGATCTTTTCAAAGCTGCGCTTATAAATGAAGCTGGCCATACAAAGAAATCCAACAGATTCCTTCATCCATGCAAAACAGCAACCACCCCCCCGCCAGATATTGTATTCTGAACGCTAGCACCCAAGGCTCTTGGAATACTCAAGCAGTGACTGTAGCTGATTGGCTGTGGTCGCTGTTTAACAATTTTCCATTGGGGTCCTTTGAGCTTCAACATGAAGTTTGTCTTAAATAGCCCTGTTGCTTGCACTGACCAGAGTATTATACCCAAACAATTTCTTTTTATTAGCATTTCTGTTGCATTATCTGAATTTCTGCTTTATTCTATTTCTTTGATTATGTTTTGCTCACCTTTTTCTTTGTTTGACTCTATGAATTAAGCTGCAATGACTTCAGTTGTTACAGTCTATTACACTCACATGCATATAGCATATAGATTTGACACATTTACATGCTCAAGCTGTGAATCGGTTTCCGTCTGTCTTGTCAGACCTGCCATATTGTCTCAGAAGGATGCCAAATTGTTTGCCTGGATAATTTCAATTGTAAGAAAAACTAAAATAAAATCCAATTTAAGCAAGTTTTGTTTGATGGTGTTACATACCGTTGCCCTCAGTTATGTTCAGTACACTTCCAGGGATTATGCCAAACATTTTTTTAAAGCTCAAAATCTAGAGAATTATTTGCTTGTACCAACTGTGTATAGTAATTTTAGCATAGATAGATCGATAGATAACCATATGTTTATGGCTAACCTTTAAGTTAGTGTATTGTCATTTCCATCTAATGGTGTGTAGCTTCCTCTTGTATTTTCACATCTTCGCCATTAAGAATTCTGTTCTTATTAACGTGTTACAAACAGGCTGCAGTCATGTTAAATGCGATGGCTATCAGGGATATATTTTGATGAATTTTGGTTTGTTGCTTTTAATTGTTAATTTAATTTAATTGTTTTTTAATTTCAATGTGATTGACCTGGTTGCTCTTTTCTGTTCTTGCTATCTGTCCTTCACGTTTCTCTCTTTTCTCAATTTTTTCTCACTTTAGTCTTTAAAGCCCATCTCTAGGGATTACAGAAAACCTCCCTTATAGTGAGCTACCCCTGTGCTTGATTATGTCTAGGGTACCAAAAAACATTTTACTTATCTGATCCCCCAATCCACTGTCAGCTGGCGCTCTCCTTTTCTCACCTATGTTCCAGCTTGTGGATGTTTCCTTGGCTTCCTCATGTCAAATGCACCCACATCATCTCTTTCTGTCTGTCACACAGGTTAAATAGAGCCGAGAGAGGCACCAACCCCCCCCCCAGGCTCCTCCCTATGGCCAGTAAAGAAAACAGCAATAGTCAGAAGTGAAGGAAAGGGAATCTGAAAGGTGAGTGGCAAGGATATAGGTAAAAGGAGGATGTTCAGGGTGGACAATATGCATTTCTAGAGAACAATCACAGCTTGTGAGAGAAGTTTCTCTCTCTCCATCCCCCCTCACGTCTCTCTCTCACCCCCCTCTCTCTCACCCCCCTCTCTCTCTCCTCCTCCTCTTTCTCTCTCTCATCCCCTCTCTTTCTCACCCCCTCGCTCTCTCTCACCCCTCCTTTCTTTTACCCCCTCCCCCCTTTTTCTCTCTCTCATCCCCCACAAACTCTACCTCACCTCCCTCCCTTTCTCAACCCCCTTTCACCCTTATTGGGGTGGGGCAGGGGGGGGTTTGGGGGAGAATGACACAATGTTTTGCTGCACCAGGTGACACCAACCCTAGTGATGCCACTGCCAAGACATACTGTAAATTAGCACTTGACCCTTGCAATGTGGGTGCAGTCCCATTACAAGGAAGGATTTGAGTTTTCTTACAAATTCAGCTTTAAATATGTAATATGGGTACAAAAACTTTAATTAAACTTTAATTAAATTAATTAAAAAGACTCCTCAATTTGCAAAGCATTTAAACCAACTTTGTGTGCATCAAATGCCTCTGAAAACCCAGATCTGCCAATAGACATGTATGGTCTTCTGTACTTGGCCACATTGCTCTGAATATTGTGCATGGTTAAGTGGAGTCTACACATACAGTATGTTAAAGTCCTTGTACCCTAGAAAATACTCAATCCCGTTCCACCATTACCCTAATTTTTTAGTCAAAATCTACCTTAAATCCACTCACTGCTCTACTGCCCCATCCCAGCCTCCTATAGCTCCCCCTCTGCTATTTTTTTTGGGACACATTCTTTTAGTCACAGGAAACTTCAATACAGTCAAGTGACTTCATGGGCTCCAGTCATTCTCTGGTGGTGGCCAGTCTTCAACACCACAGAGAATGGTGCCACGGGGTGCTGTTTCCTGCAGCTTTCTTATGTTAGACCAAGACAACTTGATGATGGTTGCTGATGCCCTTGGATCACAAGAATTGGTTTGAACTATGGTAGGCATCGTCCAACCTGGAAGAGGACCACCAGTGGATCACAAAGCGGTGAGTCTGGAGGTGACAGTGCTGGCAAAAAGGTGGGTATTGCAGTAAAAGCTACTTTTTATTTTCTGAAGAAGAGGGCAACAGATTTTAAGCACAGGTGATTTGCCCATCACTGGTCAAATTTGAAAGACCATGGTGTTTGGTATCCTAGTATGCTAGCTAAACCCTTGAATCATGAAGGAAATAAAGCAGCTGAATTCATGCATTCTTGTGGTCACTGTGCAACTGGAGTCTTTATATTCCCACACAATGGCTAATGAGATGATTTTCTCTGAAATAATATAACCTATAAAAAGAATGTGTGTGGACAGTGTAATTAATTACTGGGAAACCCTCACTGATTTATTTTGTTACAATATATTTTCTATCTTTTTATCCAAAAAGGTGTTCAATAAAACTGAACTCCAGGAAAAGTGAAAACCCTCCCTTGTATTGGGGCTGTACCAGGGGTACAAGGGTCAAATACTTGTTTCTGTCTAGAGGACTTGGAATAGTACTTTTACTTACTGATCCTCCACTTTAGCAGACTGGTCCCCTCAGCCTCTTCTCCCTTGCACTCTGGCGGTTTAAGGTCTTCTGATGTCATCAGGACTTGATGCAGTGGCTATAGCCCTGCACTGAATGTGAGGATGCTGAGGAATAGTCCACCACCAGGGTATAGAGGATCGGCATCTGCCAGGAGAGGGAGGATCAGGTACTGTATGTAAAGCAGTTTTTCCTGTCCCCTAGACAGAAATGAGCATTTAACCCTTGCATGCTGGATTGGCTCCACTTTAAGGGGTGACTTTTACTTGTCCCGGAGATGGACTTTAAAGATGAATGATCATTAAAAAAATACAAAAAACTGGTAAGCTATGTATGGTCATAAAACAATTCTACTGTAGAACACCTGCCTAGACAGTAAAGTCACTCTGTATGTGTGGGTGTAATAACTGCTTATACAGCAAGACACCCTCTGTGTAAATGCATTAACATCATTGCTTGCTACTATTGTAACACTCTGTTCCAGTTTTATGGCGGCCATACACAGAAGAATTGTATATATGATTGCATGGTACAGTTAAAGTGATTGTAAACCTCAAAAATGAAATATGAACAAAGCATATCCCTCTATGTATAGTCTGTACTTGTTTCAATTAAGAGCACTAAGTGAAACTTTTGTCTGCTGCTTCATTCCTCTGCTATCAGCATGAGTCACTTCTGCAAAGTTTTCCTGACACCAAGAGAAAAAATGTGACAGGGGAAAAATCTCCAGCTGATTGGAAGCCCCAGCTCTGTTCCTGTGTGCTGTGTGGATGAGGGTGTGTCTCTTCCCTCCAATCAGCTGTCAGAGCTCTCCTCACTAAGCTCTGCAGAGTGTAACTTCAGCTCTCCAAACCGTTTCTTCTGAACTCTCACACAAGCTTTATAATTTATAATTTAGAATATATGTAGAGAAGAGAGGGCTACAGGGGTGTGCCTAGGTACACCCTAATCACTCTGTGCATTGCCAATATCCCATACTGCCCGGGCTTCCCCTTCATGTTGCCTTCCCCCACCGCAATGCTGATGGCTTCCCTCCTTTCCTCTCCCCCTGGCTGCTGCAGGGAATGTTTCAGGATGCAGAGTGGAGGAAGGGACTAATCAATATGTCATGTACCGGCTCCTTCCTTTTCTAAATGAACACAGTGAACACAACACACTCACTCTCTGTGTTTAATCATAACTGAAGCATAGTAAACTGTGTATACTATGCTTGTTTGTGAATGAACAGGAAGCACTTAAGCACAGAGCATTTTCCATTCATTCACTACTCCATGCAGCTGAGGCTGCAGTGATAGGCATGTGCATTTGAGCTTTGGGGTGCACACCCTAATGCTATTGGCTGCTCACACCTATGCAACCTATGTAGATTTACTATCTAACCAGAAATACAATCAGAAGATTGAAAAGATTGCGTGATGGGTTATATGCTCATATCAAATTATCTTAGTTTCCTACAGTCAGATTTTTCTGTCCAGACTGATCAGAATAATTTTGAACAAATTGATCAGTGTTGCTCATAATCAATTCATGACACAGTATGTGTCTTTTTGATAATTCATAGATCGGATTATATTATCCCATTATGTTAAGAATTGTTTGATCAGATCGTTAGTCACAATTAGGCTTTTAGTTACTATCCACATCAGATTCAGAATATTTATACTGCAAAAAGCATTCCATATGGCGGCGACACAAGGTTTGATTTTTTTTTTTTTGAAGTCCGTTTTTTTAAAAATCGTTGAATCTACAAACAATTGAAAAGAAAGAACTTCTCTTCCAATTAATTTAGACTCAATTTAGATAGGATTTTATCAAATTGAGTCAATTGGTCGGAATGGCAAATTAGCAATCATGTTGTTTCAATCAGCAGCACTGTGTTCCTGCAAAGCAGGGACTTGGATCCATGCCTTCCCCTAGTACAAGCACCTCCCCCACAGTAACAAAACACCAGCTAGGCACACAGTTAACCCTTTGATCACCCCTGATGTTAACCCCTTCCCAGCCAGTGTTATTAGTAAAGTAAAAGCACATATCATATTTTTTAGCACTGATCACTGTGTTAGTGTTACTGGTCCCCAAAAAGTGTCAGTTAGTGTCCAATTTGTTCATCGCAATATCACAGTCTTGCTATAAGTTGCTGATCGCCGCCATTAGTAGTTAAAAAAAAAATCTCATAGTTTATAGACGCTACAAATGTTGCGCAAACCAATCAATTTACACGTATTGTCGATTTTTTTTACCAAAAATATGTAGCAGAATACCATATTGGCCTACATTGATGAAGAAATTCGATTTTTTTTTCAATTTTTTTATTGGATATGTTTTATTGCAGAAAGTAAATGATAATTTTTTTTTTTTTTTTCCAAAATTGTTGATCTTTATTTGTTTATAGTGCAAAAAATAAAAACCGCAGAGGTGATTAAATACCACCAAAAGAAAGCTCTATTTGTGGGAAAAAAAGGACATCAATTTTGTTTGGGTACAGTGTTGCATGACTCAGTTAAAGTAGTGCAGTGCCGTATTGCAAAAAAATGGCCTGGTCTGGAAGGTGAGTAAGAGGGTAAGTGGTTAATATTCATCGAAGTCTACTTCCCCATGTAGGGCATATTATTTGAATGGGCTGTTTTCTATAGATTTATCCTGCCTCCACCTAATAATTGTGCTTCTATTTTCTCCAACAGTTCATTCCCCAGTTATTACCTTTTGTATCACCTGAAGATTGTAAGCCCTATAAGGAGCAGGGCCCTCTGGTTCCTCCTGTATTGTATAGTAACTTTCCTGTCTGCCCTCATTGGTGTAAAGTGCTGTGCAAACCATTGATGCAATTATAAATCCTGTAGAGTAAATAAATTGATTGCTTATTAAAGTGTTGATGGACTCCAAGTTCCTTTCATCGGTGTACTACACAGACAGTTGCGTTTGTCCTTAGCAAGATAAATAAATGCATAAATAAATAGAAATAAATACACACATAAATATATAAAAATAAATACATACATAAATAAATACACACATAAATATATATTAAAAAAATACATACATACATAAATAATTACACACATAAATATATAAAAATAAATACATACATAAATAAATAAATACACACATAAATATATAAAAATAAATACATACATACATAAATAAATACACACATAAATATATATAAAAATAAATACATACATACATAAATAAATACACACATAAATATATAAAAATAAATACATACATAAATAAATAAATACACACATAACTAAATACACACATAAATGAAAACAATACAAATAAACCCAAATATCTCATAGTTGTCATGTAACAAAAACAAGCCAGTCTCTGAATGACTTGCTGTCACAACAGATCTTCCACCTTTGGCAAGTAAATATTGCCCCCGCCCCTCTCCTCCGTCAGCAGCACCGCCACTGCCTGTGTGGGCGCTCCAGTGATGGGAAGCAGGTGAAGGTGGCTGTGTAGACACATAGGTGGGCGAGTCTGTGTGCAGGGAGGGAGGGGGCGGGGCTTTGCTGGTGTTGGACCCGCGGACGCCTCTTCCTCGGTTTAAAGTTGCTGCCGCCGCTCAGGGAAGTGGCCTGTCTGCAACAGGCGAGGGATCGGGACTTACCTCCGCCTCCCGGGGACTATGCTGCAATCCCTACCTGCCCTCAGCAAGCAGCGGAGCTGTTCGGGTGTTGCGGGGAGGAGAAGTCGGTAATGTCTCCGCTGGTGATCCGCCGCTGGCAGCTGTTCTATGGGGAGAGGCGGTGTGCCTGGAGGTGGAGGATCGGGAGACCCTAAACCGGCAGTCTGAGGTCCCCCTGACACCCTGATCAGGAACCCCGACACCTTACCCGACTCGCCGACACCGGGGGCTGTTTCTCCAGGCGGGCTCCATGCACGATTTCGGCTGAAACCATGTCTGTTGGTCTGGGGCTGGCGATCCGCGATGGCCCCGCGCTGGCCAGGCACTGCCCTGCTCACTACTAAGGCTCCGCGGAAACTTGTGTTCCTCTTCACTCTGTCCCTGTCCGTCACTTACCTCTTCTACAGCCTGCTCAGCTGCTACAGCTCGCTGCAGTTCCCTCTGCAGGACGCTGGACTCTACCTACCGCCCGACCCGGTGGACGCCATCAGGAGCGCTTCCGCCAAGCCTGATACCGGCGCTCGGGATTTCATCCGGGACTCCCCGCCACCGCCGCCGCCTGCCTCCGGGAGCGCTGGAAGGAGCGGCGGTGCAGAGTCCGATCTAAAGCCCGCAGACTGTACTAAGGACTTTACTGTACCGACTGACCGGGAACTTACCTCCAAAGTGCGGCACAGAGCAGTAAGTGCCTCCGGGTCACCTTCCCTACAACATACCGACCCGGCATCCCCGCCATTCCGCTCCAGCGGCCACAATAGCGGCTCCTCGGATTTCTCTCCTTCTGCAAGTTTCAGGAGCTCGGTTACCCTGTCCCAGCAGGACCTCTGGTCACCTACCGTCAGGACTAAGGCGACATTCCGCCCGGCTATTAACAGCGCCGGTATCCATGGATTAGGGTCCAGCTCATCCACATTGCAGAGGACCGGATCCCGGGACATTACCGCCACCGCTGAAAGTATCAGCTCCTTGGGTATAGCCATTGATCGGGAGTTCAGCACCGGGGACAGCGATCCCATCCCAATCACTGACCGGAGAATCAGCACCGGAGACGGAGATCCCATTATAGGGGGGGTCAACCCCGTGGACAGAGACCCCATCCCATTCACTGACCGGGGAAGCAGCACCGGGGACAGAGATCCCATTATAGGGGGGGTCAGCACCGGGGACAGAGATCCCATTATAGGGGGGGTCAGCACCGGGGACAGAGATCCCATTATAGGGGGGGTCAGCACCGGGGACAGAGGTCCCATTATAAGGGGGGTCAGCACCGGGGACAGAGATCCCTTTATAGGGGGGGTCAGCACCGGGGACAGAGATCCCATCCAATTCACTGACCGAAGAATCAGCACCAGGGACAGAGATCCCATTATAGGGGGATTCAGCACCTTGGACAGCGCTCACATAAGAAGCAGTAATAGCGAGTTCAGCACTTTGGACAGCTCCCCGATTGTAGGCAGTAATAAAGGGTTCAGCACCTTGGACAGCTCCCCTATTAGGACTAGTGATATCGGGATCAGCACCCTGGACAGCGCTCCTATTATACGGGGTTTCAGTACGGGGGACAGCTCCCCTATTAAGGACAGTGATAGAGGGATCAGCACCGGGGACAGCTCTCCTATTAGGATTTTCAGCGCTCTCGCTCCATCCGCTGATCTCAGCGCTCCCGTTCTAGGCAGTCACCAGAGAAGCAGCACCCAGACTGACCCCAGCCTGTCCGGTCACACCATAGCTCAGCCTTCACTCCAAGGATTGGGTAATAATCAGCCTCATCTCACGGATGGTCAAACCCCCGGTGTCCCCGCTGACAGCACAGCCAGCTCCAGCTTGGCTCCTCCGCTCATGGACTCGAGCACAGCCGGCTTTGTGTCTTCTAGAGTTTCCGATCAGAAGTACCGAGAGTCTGCAGAGACCGGTATAGACCCTGTAGGGGAGCAGACTGGGGTCCCAGCAGGGGGTTCTGGGGAGGTCAGTAGATTTTCGGATTTTCCAGGCAATGAAATGCGCTCCCCCCTTCCTGGTGTACCCAGCTGGGACAGAACTCCACTGGCTGCCACTGAGATGATCCCAGAATCTCACACTGGATATTTGGAGAGGGAACCCCAGGAGTCCAGCACCATAGACGATGAGCTGAGTAGAAGAATATCTGTCAATAGTACGGTTGAGTATGGGGACAAAAGGCTGCCTCAGGCGATTATTATTGGGGTGAAAAAAGGAGGCACCAGAGCTTTGCTGGAAGCACTAAGAGCCCATCCTGATGTCAGGGCTGTTGGTGTAGAGCCCCACTTTTTCGACAGGAACTACGAGAAAGGGCTGGAGTGGTACCGGTAAGTAGCTTGAAAGGATTCTTTAGTGTTGTGACCTTAAAAGAGCCTTTGTACCCTGTTGATATTATGTTTATTTGAAAAAGAAGAAAAAAAAAAAAAAAAAAAAAATATATATATATATATATATATATATATATATATATATATATATATATATATATATATATATATATGGTGGCCCTTACCATAAAATATCTATCTATCTGTCTATCTATCTATCTATCTATCTATCTATCTATCTATCTATCTATCTATCTATCTATCTATCTATCTATACACCATTATCTATCTATCTATCTATCTATCTATCTATCTATCTATCTATCTATCTATCTATCTATCTATCTATCTATCCATAGATAGATAGATAGATAGATAGATATTTTATGGTAAGGGCCACCATATACTCAGTAGCAGGGCAATACCTGTAGTTATACTATACCGGTATTAGGCATCTTGAAGAAGAGAAGAGACAGATTCGTCTGGTTGCTCGGTTATTGCTCAGTCATTGTCATTCCAGATGTGCGTTCTGACTGAGCATGCTGGCATGCACAATAATACACAGTATCTCGGGGCTTGCGCTTGATTCAGCTTCTCTAACTTACAATGATACACAGTGATACTTTTCATTTCAATGGGGGTTGGTCTGTTGTAGTGCTTACTCTTAATCGCACTCCCTGAAATTCATAAAAAAAACTGGTGCAGATTAATTTGCAAAAGTGTCTCACATGTGTAAAAGTGGCGCAGTGTGCACTTGTCTGTTTAGAACTTGTACTTGAATTTGGCACAAGCTGCACCACTTTTAGAGTGCATGCAAGATGCTTTCCACCTTCGTAAGATGCAAACTGTCTATATTTTATTTTGAATTTGGTGCCTGTGTTGTACCACAATGTGGAAGTTGGGCAAATTAGAACTACTTGAATTTGGTGTCTGAGTCGCTGTCTGAACCAAAACTGATGCAGATGTTTCTTGAACTATGTCTAAGATATTAATACAAGTAATTAATGCCAGAAAAGGGGTGCAGCAGCTTTATTGATTTCCAGCCCCCCAGTAAGTTTATTGATCCCCCGCCCCCAGTACGTTTTCACACTTTCCTATCAGCTATTACCTTGACATTTTAAGGAGTTTACTGTCTACCTTACTGCACATGTCAGTTTATTTAGGCATGCTGGTATTCAGACTGTGTGCAGGTATTTGCTCCTGTGCAGTTACTTTTTGGAGCATGTTGTGGTGGGTTTTTTAATGTTTTAGATATATCAGTGCCAGCTGTCTTTATGGTAATGATCACATCTAGAAAGCAGTGGTAATGGGGACGTTAGGATACATCATAATATTGTGGCAACAGGGGATATATATACAGCATGTGCATAAATATCACCTGCTACACTACATATAACCTACTTCTCTGCTTATTCTGCAGAATTACAATACCTTGGCTGACAGTAAATGATAGAACCTAATCTCCTAAAAGCTTCTGGGAAGTGCTTTAGAAAAAAAAGCATGCAGTGTATACAGGTGTGAATGTACTATGCATCATAATTCAGTTTACAACAAATATGTGTTTTAAAGTGTACAGCAGTCCGGTACAAGGGATAGATTGTTACTTTTTGCTTCATAAATCCAACATTATCTGTTAAGAATATATGATCTATACAGGTAGCTTTTACAGTATTTAACCCATATGCTCAGTTTGCTTATACTATATCCTAAAATTATACTAGAACACACAGTCATCCTTATTGAAGAAAAAATAGAGCTGGAATGTACATTTTGCTCAAAAGAGGTAGCAGTTTCACAGTGTACACTATATCACTGCCCAGAAATATAGTTCATTAATAAGTTATTACAGCAGCTTGACCTACTTAAGTGCTGACTTCATTTTAGTCAATAAAATATCTTATCTGTAAAATCTATTCCAGGAGCCTGATATTTATATATATATATATATATATATATATATATATATATATATATATATATAAATATTTATATATATATAGATAATACTATATTCTGCTGCAAATACTAAATATAAAAATAGTTATAAAGTCACCAACCTTATTTTTCTTTGGTATTCCTTTGTCTTCCTCTACATGTAAGGCTTTGTAGAAATATACATATTATGATAATGGACTTTTGATTAAAAAAGCAAGCAAAAAGAGAACAAACTCCATGTATGCACCTAACCTCAAAGAAAAAATGAAGAGCTTAGGAATCTACTTGAAAATTTAAGAAGGAGAAGGCCCTGCTTGCAAGGGATAACATGCAATTTACCTAGTTTAGAATGTTTAAATATGGAACACCAGTGAATGTTATTTGTTAACCTAATGCAAAGATAGGCATTCTCTCTGGCTGCAAATGATAAATATTAATATACTATCAGTTTACTGTAATAAGACTTGCTCTACACAACTTCATAGTTGCATCAAAAGCAGTTAATGCAAGCCTGCAATAGTCAGAAAGTGTATAAGCAATGTCCTGGTCATTAACAAGCACTTAGCAATCCTTGTATTTTCTCCACATATAGAAAAGGGACTAATGTGTTCAGCATGTTTTTATTCTAACAAACACTAGCTAATGTGGAGTCAAAATTTCCAACCAGTCTTAGCGATGATTTCAGCAATAGTGGGCCAAACTTTATCATCCGTATTTGTATGTACCTTTTCAATAGGCAACTTCTGAAACTGATCTATAATTGTTTTTTGATGGTTTTAGCACACCATTTCCTATTGCATTATTAATAAATAGGCCAGTTTTAGTTTACAAATGACAACTATTGGAATAGTTGGCCAGTATTAAAAGTACTTTGTAAACCCACCAGTTATAGATGGGCATATTCGCAAAAAGCTAATAGATTAATTGAACTTGTTGCACTGTTATGGTCAGTGTGATGCACTATGTATATTGTATATATGACCACTTTAGCACTTTGTAACATCCTAATAAAACTCCCAGACAACTTTTACAGAAATTGGTTCATATTGGTATTCATAATGCAGCAACTAATTCTAACAAAAAATCCAAAAACAATATAGATGTTTTCTAAGATTAGGCTAAGCTCATAACGCAATTGTTCATAAAGTGGCATAGAGTTTTCACTAGCTGTAGGTGGTATAGCACATAACCACTAATGTAAATAAAATATTCCACCATCTTTAAGGGTATGTCCTCTAATAAGGGCACATTAATAAAGGAATCCCCCTTCTTTATCTTTCCCAACAGTTTCAAGACCCTCACTTAGCATTCTGTATTTCACCCTGCAGTTGTTCCCGCCTACTAAGCATAACCAAGAGATCTCTGTGGGTCTGACACCTAATGTACTGAAGGGAATAGTTGAAACTAGCAGTAATCTGTGAAGGTCAGGTCTAGAAACTGATGGACCAGCTGAGTGTAGACACAGAGGTGATTCCTGTTTGCTTAACATACTAATTCTTCACTCTCTTCTGCATTTACCATCACTCTACAGAAACTCATTTAGTAGACTTTTCGTAAATGATACATTGAGATATTCCTGTCTTGTACATTCTCTTGGCAATCCTGTTGATGAACATTACAAAGAAACTTCTTAGAAAGATGAATACCCAATCATAAAAAGATCTTTTACATATACAGTATGTTTGGGCCTTTGGGATCCTTAGCAAAGTTATGTAACAGGAACAGGAATTCTAAGTAGCCCAAGTAGCAACCAGTGAGAATTTTCTTTTTCAATTGCTTACCTAGAGCAACATAGTGAAGACTGATTGGTTGCTGTGGGTCACTGCACTATGCATATTACCTTAGCTAACTAAAGGGCATGCTTACTGCACCAGTTTGTGTTTTCAGTTTACTGGCACTTTATCTCAAAAGCCTTAAGGCTGCTTGCCATAACCAATGTATCTGTATTTATCTAAATGGATGTTTTGGATGACAGCACTTGGAGCATGACTTGGGTGTTTATTAAAAACAAGAGGGAAAAAAAAAAGACATGTACTAGATGAAAGCTTTTTGCTATGCTACTTCAGAAGTGGCAAGTGGTCCGTAGCCATTGCATTTAGGTATAAGATATTTATCAGTTTCTAGCTTCGACAGAGAAACCTAGTAATGCATCTTCAAAAAGCCCTGTATGGAGCGCTCAGGAGATTTATATCTTGTAGTCAGCTAAGAGATAACAGGGTGTATACTTTGCAGGCACTCTTGTAATTTGTCCATGACATAGTACGCTTATGGGTAACCCTCTGCATTCCAATTCACTGATAAGATGTCCACAGTGGATGAGTTTTTTTGGCCAGTAAAATCCGAGCAAAGCTTAATCAGGCCACATGCAAGGAGAAATGACTTTGGACAACCAACACTGTGGATGATATTTTTATCTGCAACATTCACATTTACTGGGTATTTTCCCAACTCTCTGTATTTGTATTTGGAATTAAGGTTAGATCAGGGGATTCTTTTTCAAGGTTTGTACCATTGTATAGGCCTAGTATCTATTAAAATTACAAAAGTCAGATGAGAGGCACCTTATCAGGATACATCACGATTGGCTTTACTTTCTGAGAAGCAGCTTTGGCCATTTTCTAACTATTGGCCAGCATATGAGTGCTAAAGCAGTTTCAATACTCACAGTGGAGCAAATGTAAAAAAATGTTGGATCTGAAAGCTGAATTTCAGCCTTACTTTCAGTCTTACACAGTTGTACAGACTCTTCTCCTCTACTGAAGTTGCTTACTCTGAAGCAGGGTGCTGTGATGTTTTCAGTAAGCTATGTACAGAGCCCTGCTGGTCTTTCCCACTAGCCATAATTTGCCTGCATGGGATAGAGAAGCACATAGATTTAGTGATGTCATCACTGAGTCTAAAATTAGGCATGTAATGAAAATGAAAAGGTTTTATTTAAAGCAGAACTTTACACTCTCAATTAACATTGACTATATTTTAATCCTTATGCTGCTGCCATTAGTAAATAGATAGGTCAGTATATCATAGTTACTTGTTTTAAACTTTTTTTTTTTACATTTCAGTTGTCTCCTGGTTTCCAGACCATGGCGAATTATGTCATACATCCCAGGGGGCTTAAGCAGGGGAGGAAGGGTATTCCTAACTAAGCACACCCTTCTGCTTGCATGCCTGAGCTACCCAGATAGCAAGTGTAAAAGTTTGAAAATGAATTGCTAAGCTGTTGCTAGACTTGCCAGGCTTCACAAGTTTGTTGCACAATTGCAGCAAGTCTGCATTGCATGACTCCAGATCAACTTTGTTTGCAAACATTTTGCAAGTCTGCTGCAAGTTCTGGTTCAGTTATGTTGTGTAATAGTCATCCCACCACAGGGGTCACTGTGACTTGCAGAGCTCTTGCTGTAGAATCACCACTGCATTTTTGCTCTTGCTAGAGACTTGCCATGCAAATTTGCTATAAATTGGAAAAGTTTCAACTAGAACTTGTGCTTCAAGTGCTCTGCAAGTGTACAACTTGCTAGGGAAGATGTGCAGCAAGTTAACAAGACTTACAATTCAACACTGCCATACATTTGTGGCAAGTTATCCTTACTATCTGGGTAAGGGCAGAAAGTAAATGCTACACTAATCATCTGCCCTTTCTTATGATGGCCACACCCATAAATGCTTGGGAGGTGCTTTTCTAAGTGATTTCTCAGCAAAATAAAGCATGGAGACATGGATGAATGGGTGAGTTTGCTTTGAATATTAAAAATAAATAAAATTGTGTTTTTTGGTTTGAGATGCTCAGACTTTTCTTAAATGATACATTGAGATATTCCTGTCTTGTACATTCTCTTGGTGATCCTGTTGATGAACATTACAAAGAAACTTCTTATAAAAATGAATACCCAATCATAAAAAGATCTCTTACATATACAGTATGTTTGGGCCTTTGGGGTCCTTAGCAAAGCTATGTAACAGGAACAGGTATTCTAAGTAGCCAAAGTAGCATCCAGTCAGAATTTGCTTTTTCAATTGCTTACCTAGAGCAACATACTGCTCTAGAGCAAATGTTGTCATACATCCCAGGGGGCTTGAGGAGGGGAGGAAGGGTATTCCTAACCAAGCACACCCTTCTGCTTGCATGCCTGAGCTACCCAGATAGCAAGCAATAATGCTGCAAGTTTGAAAATGACTTGCTAAGCTATTGCTAGACTTGCCAGGCTTCACAATTTTCTTGCACAATTGCAGCAAATCCGCATTGCATGATTCCAGATCAACGTTCTTTGCAAACCTTATGCAATGTTTCTCAGCAAAATAAAGCATGGAGACATGGATGAATGAGTGAGTCTGCTTTGAATATTAAAAATAAATGATGCTCAGATGCAGTGTAGTTCCACTTTAATAATTTCATTAGCTTATTGAGGAGGGAAGCAGCAACCAGGGAAAGCAAAATATAGGCTGATTATATTTCAGCTTTAGGATGCATGCAGAATTTAGATGGCAACTGGTTGTGAATATACATTTTTCTTGTAAGTGATTTTTTTTTTGTGAGTGATCTTTCTAATTAGAATCTATTGTACAAACATTAAAAAAAAGAGGAAGAGGCAAATTGTTGGATCAAGCTAACATTCTGTTATGCCTGTATGCACTTTTAAGATTAGTACTGGACCTCCTCCAACATGCAAACAAGTAGGAAGCATTGTAGGTGGTGTGACTACTTTCCCTGACACATTTAAACTTTATCTCTAAGCAGATATAAAAACATCAAATGTAATTATGTAATAATGACAGTTTAATAAATGTAACTTATGTAAGTATCTGATTACTCTCCCTATTAAAGCTTCCTGTAACCCTGTGTATAGCATCACTCAAATTGGGAGTCGGAAGCAGTGAACTATGAGCCATCAGTGTTCTATTGCTTTGTACAGTGCTGTCAGTCTTAGAACCAATACACATTATTATATTTTCTGCAGATTTATGTCTTTAGATTTACCAAAACCGTATAATATGAGGTCAAACCTTAAGAGTTTCAATTTATATGCAATCAGGCAGGCCCTTGCACTACATGGTTTTGGTAAATCAGAAGACAAAAATCTGCAGAAAATCCAATAGTGTGTATGGGGCCTTAGACTGTGACCTCACCAGAATGCTGCTGCCCTTTACTGCCCCATCATCAGACTGGGGGGGTATTAATAAAATGTTGATACTAAGTACTGTCATAACATACAAGTTAAAGGAAACTTGTAGTGAGGAAGTATTATGGGTGTCATGGCTGCCCTCTTCTTTAAACAATGCTAATTGCTTGGATGTCAGGCTAGCCCTTTGGTTTCTGTACCCTTAGTCACTGACCCGGGACTTGTTTGCAGATCGAATGTTCTGACTTTCCTGATCTGTCGTTTAATTTCAGAACAGATAATCAGAATTTATTAAAGCCATTGGATCAACATTACAACCAAACAACTTGCATTTTCAGAAGGATGTCAGCAAAGGAGACCTCTACTATCTATAAGTTCAGTTTTTCTTTAATAAAAATAATGCCCTTTAGGCTTCTACCCTAAATATTTTTTGAACTAATATGTGGCCTAGGATTTACAGAGTGGCCACTGCCACTAAAGTATTGAAGCAACTTCTCAGATAAGTATCAAAATCCATTACAGATTGCCTTTCACTGCAGCAACTTATCAAAAATACTAAAGCTGCAAATACCGAGTGACTAATTGACCTGCATTCTACTGAATATGGGACCCAGCATTACACAGGCAGGATTGAAAATCTGAATTATGCCCATTTATAGGCTTGTTTTGTACATTAACATTTTGCATGAGACTGAAAAGTGGCTCAATTTGTGATTTCCTACTGAGTGAGCGACAGCCTGAAATGCGCACAAATCGGCTTGATTTCTTTCATGTAATAATATATATTCTTAATGATTTGGCTCAGCATAGTTACATTGTCTCAATCACATTTCTTTACTGAAAACCTCCATTATAAACAATGCTGAACAGTGAATTGTTGGTTCATTGGGAACTAAAAGAGTTCTGGAAAAAAAAAAAGCAGAAAGGAAAAGAATCCAAAGCAATTCGTTCTTAGTGACGGTTCTTCTGAAAGTAATTTGATTATACTAATATATTTAGCATGCAAAAACACCATTTACTTGGGTGGAGATAAGTGGCAGTCACGCAGAGCTTGTATGGCCGGTATTAAGCTTGCTTGATTGCTGAACTTTAAGGTTAGTGCAATTTCATTAGTGCTATCAATCTTTCTTTTACAGTGATGCTAAACACTTATAGAATTGCAATTAAACCATAAAATCATATCCTTAGAGTAGGCTTGTTAAATGCTGCACGTGACAGGGGTGTTTTTTTTTGTCTCAAGTAGTCTAAATGATCATTTACCTCTCTTGAAGTGAAAAGATATGTTTTTTTTAGATTTCAATATTTTTATTGAGATTTTTCAAAGAAAGACATAAGCAATAATCACGAGATATCTGTGCGGATGTCTGTTACACAATCAAAACTTTAACTCATGAAGGCATATAACACCAAGTGGTGAAGGAAACTTGTGGGGTTCATGTTGATCGCCCTACCCACAACTACTTTCTTCCTTGTCTCGACACCCCTAAAGGGATCAGACTGTGTCGAGGTGAGGGAGAGTTTGCCACCAGTGAATAATAAAAAAATATAAAACAGAAAAACATTCCTTTACCAGTGGGTAGAATTGACATCCCATGTGCCCCACGTAGTCCCCGTCTTTTAAGAAATCCTGGATAATTTGGAGATACAGAAAAGTAAGATGAGAAATTGGTGTATGTCTTTGGTGCACCTAGTAACCTTAAGTGTTGACCGCACCACCAGTTGCAGAAGTATACTAAAGTTAGGCTTGTAGTAATTTCATTGACAGACGGTCCCCTGGTGTATGCATATGGAGACGTGCAAGTGGGTTACCAGGATATTCAGAGAGGAATGTAGAAGGAAGAAGGAGAAGGAAAAGAAAGAAGGAGAGGAGATCGTAAGGCATCAGAGAGCTACAGCTATTTTTTTTATCATTTATTTTTCATATTAAGGTATTAATCTAAGTAGTAAAAAATTATTATTTTTTTTACAGGTAAGTGGTTAGCACTTAACATCTTGCAGCTCTGGGTCCTAGGTTTGAATCCCAACCAGGACGCTACCTGTATGGATTTAGCATGTTCCCCCTGTTCTTGTGTGGGTCTTCTCTGGCTACATCAGTTATCTCCCTTTTAAAGTGGTCAGCCACATTCCTTTGAAAAACAGAATTTTTGAAAGGCAGGATAGTGGAAAATGTATGATTTGAAATAACATATAGGTCTAATTAAACAATTGCCTCTGCAGCCTCAATATACATCCAGTGAACACAGTAGGAAAATAACCAAACTTGCTTTAGATTTTCTGGCAGAATGTCTACATAGAAGCAGCGTTCAATACCTCTACAGATCCTGTACAGCAATATCCCAAATGGGCACACAGATATTTCAGGAAGCTATTCAGTAAAAATTAAAAAGACAGAAAAATGCTCAGCAACCTTTGTTTTATACTCCTTTGTACTTGAACATGCTCTCCTCTCTCCAGCAGGTATCCTCTATAACCAAAAGCATCAGACATATGGAGTATCATATCCCTGGAAGCCTTTCATAGGTACATTTAAAATTGCCATAGATGCGTAAAAAAAATTGATACAGCATAATGGAACAAGATCAATATTATATTCTACATGAACATTTAAAAGACAAGTTCACCTTTTCGGGCAGAATTTCACTTTTAATAATAAATTGAAGCGTTTTCCAATGCCATTTCAGACCGAGCCATCCCAATGTGCTTTTCTCTCACTTAAAGAGGAACTGCAGTCTGCTCACATAATCTGTAATAAAAACATCTTTGCCATTCTGAAGCTTCCCTCCAACCACTTTGCATATTATTTTATATATACTGTTATTCTGTACTTGCCAAATATGCTGCAGAAATCTCCCTCCACTGAGTCTGGCTGCATCCATTTTAACTGTGGGCAGCTGAAGCTGCTGCCTGTTCACTTCCTGGACTTACACAGACACACACCTCCAGCTCTGCAGCTCTCATTGGCCCTCTTATGACTCATCCCCCCTCCCTTTCTAGCAAAATCTCATGAGAGTGAGAGAGAGACAGCTGTGCATGATGTCATAAGCCTAGGCTTTTTAGCAGACAAGAAACAGGAAATGGGCTGTATAAGGTATTTACTGGCAGAAAAAAAATGTTTTACTATCCAAAGTTAAAACAACAAGGGCAGAAGATTTAATAGATGGAAAGATGAAAAATTACTGAAGTTCCACTCTCACTTATCCACAGGAAGTTTAAAATCTTGTCAGCTTATTTGTATTTTTAAAAGGATTTTCATCACTTCCTCAACTTTCAATTCCTGTTAGGTCATCTCCCAAAAGCCTTCACTTCCTTGTTGCATCACAGAGGGGGGTGTGATAGGGCATGTTCACCACTCTGGACCACACCTCCCTCATTACCACCTTCCAACCACTTCCTATACAATCTGGTTGTACAATCTCTTTTCGATCTCCCATCAGCTATGTAGTACAAGTCTTGTCTGATTTGATACAAATTGATAGATTGTTCAGGTGTGTCCTCCTTTTCTAAAGTTCTGGTAAATCTAAAGGAATTGTATAGAGAATGTACAATCTGATCGCATAGTGTATGGTCATCTTTATACAAGTGCATAGGAGGGAGTGGATGAGGACACTTATTTGTCAGGCCTCATTCACATCACCACGTAGCTAAAACTCACATTCCTGCAGGCGTTTGTTTTGGGTGTTCTCGAGCATTTTCACTCATCACGCATAAGGCAGCCCGTTCACTTGAATGTGCTTCACTACACACAACAATCACCCCTGAGAAGCTCCAGAACTTTTTTTTTGGTGTGAAGCATGGTTCGTTATCGCAGTTTTTGGTGCATGTGCCGTACTTGGGGTGCCTTTAACATGTAATGATAACACAAACACAATGCACATTTGCAGAGTTTCTGAAACTCATGCCAAAGCGCACATTTTCAGTGTGATTTGCCATGCGTTTGGAAACACACAGATGTGAATGGAGTCTCATTATTCTTGTGTAAACGCACCAATTTCACTTTCAGACCCCATTCACACCTAGAGTAGTGGGAGCTCATGTTTTTTGGCTTGTTTTTCCAGAGAAACACAGGGCAGCTGGTTGGTTAATGAGCTGCACTACACGTGGCAAAGTAGCTCATGGGGCATTTTTTCATGTTTTTTTACTGCATTTGTCACCTGTTTTTTCATGTGGCAAAATATGGGTTTGCTTCTGTGTTTGATGTCCTGTTAGCAATTAATGACACTGAAAGTACCACTAGGTAATGTTAGGTGTCTAAATGTGACCATACACTATACAATCTGATTGCACAATCTCTGTGCAATCTCCATTAGATTTACCAAAAATATATAATAGAAGGCTACACCATCTATCCAATCACTCTGTATCCAATCAGGCAGGCCCTTTCACTACATCAGGGGTGTCCCCTGGTCTGCAGGGAGGTTAGCATGCAGCCTGAGCCAGTCTGAAGGGATGCTGGGGAAGCCAGGCAAATGCACGCATGGAGAGATGCCAGGAATGCTGTGAAAACTTAGATGATGAAGGTGTGCTAATGAGGTAAACTCCTTCCTATGTCTTACTGGTTCCTCTGCACATGTCTGTATACCAGGGGGTCTCTGAAATGTGAAAAGAAATATAACAAGGGCTAAGGTAAGGCCTTGTTCTCCAAATCCAAGAAAGATTTTTATTTTTTCTGCAACAGAGGTACAATAGCAGTAAATACCTGAAGCAAGGAGGACTCCCTCATGCAGGACAAGAAATCTAAATTCCTGGTATAGAATAATCTAACATTACCTTGGAAGTTGTAATTAATTTAACATGCACTAGCTTGGTAGTCTAATATGAGACCTTTAAGATAACTATAGTTTTTCAAACCAAAGTGTCCCCTCCCAGTTTCCCCATCCAATAAATAACCCTTCAAACAGACCTCAGATAAGCAGATCACCCTGTACCCAATATCACAACCCACATCAGACCAGGAGGAGTTTTGGCCTTTTGAGCTAGTTGGTGCATACACATGTACTGCCTAGTAATGCACATACGTTTCCTGGTACTGCAGATATACTACACTGCACATGTGCTATTTTTTCCCTGGGGAATAAAGGAACCTTTTTTTTTCTAGAGGTTTCTATAAAATATAAAAAAAAAATATTTAAACTTAGGTTCAGTAAAACTGTAGATATTCTTATTAGAATGTAATGTGCCCTCCACTGCTCTGAATTATTTAAATTAAAAGCAAACAATGATCGGATATAAAACCTCAAACAATTGGATGATCACGTCTCTGCTGAGTAAAACTCTTCACTCAGCATTTTCTTTCCCCTGTAGCACAATAGGCATAAAAATACGAACATGAACATGAGGGTGATAGTATTGTGTGCTGAGGCTTTGCAATATCCAGATGCCCATGTAAATGCACTCGGTGATTTCCTCAAGTGAATTCCCAGAATTATAGAAGTAAATAGAGACGTACAATAGAAACACATAGATCTTCCCCATCACAGTTTTGACTCAGCACAAATTGTGTGCCTAATTTCCAAATCTAATTGTTTGGGAATCCAGCCAGTAGATCATGATATAAACTGTATGTAATGCTGGAAATAAAATTTCAGAGATTAATTTTTTTGGTTTGTCTGTTTATTATAGCCTTAATTAGTCCAGTGTATTTAGACTACTGTAAAAACAGGGCTTCCAAGCAAAATGGAAACCTTAATTGACTGTGGCTCCTCTATGTGGTAACCTCCTGTCATCCCTCTAACGTTCAACATTGGGACCTCATCCTGCTTCTGTTTGTAAACTGTGATGCAATTGTTCTCTTATTGTATTGCAAGGATTTGCTGCGACTCTGGATTTTACAAGCGGGTTTCCATGCAGGTAAACTGTATAACTGTAGATCTCTGTTCCAAGAAATGGCAAGGCTTGTGGCAGTGAAATGACCCTTTATTTTAATAACAGACAGGATTTTCAGCTTTCATTGAAATGCCATCAAAGAAGCCTGGTTGGTTGAAACCTTAGATCAAGTCTACGTAAAAAAACATAGCTATTTCCTTGTTGCACTGTGCTCACTAGATCTAGTGGATATTTCAACCAGTATGCAGTGAATGGTGTAATACAACCTGGTTTGAAATGGATCTTCAGAAAGTTTGATTGTTCCAAAATGTATAATTTAAAGCCCTCAAAAGGAAAAAAGTAATGATAAGCTCCTCTTCCTATTACTCCTGCCTCTAGTACAATAGGTAAAGAGAAATATGTGAGCAATGTGCAGAATTTCCCCAACACTGTCTTTATATACTGAAGAATGATATAGTGAGAGAAATACAACCAACTCAGCTCATTGACTAGTTCTTGAATTGATGAAAACCTCCCCTATGGAAAGTCAACATGAAATCGATCTGTCACACACCTTTGCTATTTGAACTGTTTTTATGACAACAAAAAAAAATTGCAAAAGAAGAACACTCTCTTAACACTCACATAATGGAGAGGGGGATGTCAGTGTTTCTGTTTGGCTGATATTGGGTACTTTGTTCCTGAAGAAATTGGCTTAGTGCTATGGTTTTACATGCTTAACCACTTCAGCCCCGGAAGATTTTTGCCCCCTTACTGACCAGAGCACTTTTTACAATTTGGCACTGCGTCGCTTTAATTGACAATTGCGCGATCATTCGACGTTGTCCCCAAACAAAATTTGCGTCCTTTTTTTCCCACAAATAGAGCTTTCTTTTGGTGGTATTTGATCACCTCTGCAATTTTTTTTTTACACTATAAACAAAAAAAGAGCAACAATTTTGAAAAAAAAAAAAAAACAATATTTTTTACTTTTTGCTATACTAAATATCCCCCCAAATTAAAAAAAAAAAAAAATTTCTTCATCAGTTTAGGCCAATATATATTCTTCTACATATTTTTGGTAAAAACAATCACAATAAACGTATATTGATTGGTTTGCGCAAAAGTTATAGCATCTGCAAACTATGGGAAAGATTAATGCATTTTTATGGCATTTTTATTATTTTATTTTTTTACTAGTAATGCCGGTGATCTGTGATTTTTAGCGGTACTGCGACATTGCGATGGACAGATCGGATACTTTTGACACTTTTTTGGGACTATTGACATTTATACAGCGTTCAGTGCTATAAAAATGCACTAATTACTGTGTAAATGTCACTGGCAGGGAAGGGGTTAACACTAGGGGGCGATTAAGGGGTTAATTGTGTGTTCCCTCAGTGTGTTCTAACTGTATGGGGATAGGATTGACTAGGAAAGGAGACATATCGTTTTTCCTAACTAGTAGGAACAAATGACATGTCTCCTCTCCTCTGACAGCACAGGGATTTGTGTGTTTACACACACAAATCCCCGTGCTAGCGCTTGTGCACACGATCACGCATGGCCAACAATGATCGTGCTCGCTGGCCACGCACATCGGGTCCCCCGCCATGCTGTGGGCATGCACGCCCCCTCTGGTGGTCGAAATAGGGTAGAAAGTACCCGTACAGGATTTTGCCCAGGAGAGCCATTGTGCCGCAGTATATCTGTGTGACAGAGGCAGAGGAGGAGTAGAGGTAGAGTTAACAACAACCAATATCATTATATTATTATTATTATACAGGTTTTATATAGCGCCAACAGTTTGCGCAGCGCTTAACAAAATAAAACATTATACAAGAAATCCTCAATGGGAGGGGGGGTGGAGGGAATGGAGAAAGCCGTATAAACCCCACCCCACTATTGCAAACCCTCCGCCCCAATGGGAAAATTCAAACTGAAGCGTAGCACAAAACGCAAACAGGGATCAAGATCAAGAGCTCCTTGTATTGGAAAAGAGATTCAAATACGCACCTACCAAGAATATAGATACGTTTGAGGCATTCATAGATTTACAAAAGTTTGGAAGGAAATTGGGCATAAAAAGACATTTTGCCACCAAAGAGGGTGTAACCTCTACAGTACCACCAACTAAATATACACACAGTGGTTTACGTAACAAATATACTTTTAATCCAAAAACATCAGCACATCAATATATAGATGTATTTAAGAAGATGGTAGAAGCACATATAAGAGAAATTCCAGTACAGAGAGATTTTAAAGACAAACAAATCTGGGAAGGAATTAGAAACCTCAAATTACAGCTAAAAAATCTAGTAGATAGAGCAGGGGCAAGTAATATTCTTAATAAAAAAAAAACAACGACACTTAGTTCCAGATGCTCCTATTATGCCGTTTTTTTACCAAGTGCCTAAGATACATAAAAATGAGGACAAATCACCGGGTAGGCCAATTTTGAGCAGCATTAACTCACTATTTTTTCGAGACTGGGAGAATATATTGATGTTTTCCTTCAGCCTTTAGTGGCTAAGAGTCCATCTTATCTGAAGGACAGTAAAGATGTGATTAACCACCTTAAACATGTAAAAATCAATGAGCATAGTATATTGGTTACAGTAGATGTGGAATCACTGTATACTAATATTCGCCAAAAAGATGCCATGAGTGCAGTGAAGTGGGCATTAAATAAGTATACTGCTTTAAAGTTTAAACAGAAACAGTTCATTCTACATGGCTTAAAACTTGCCATGATGAATAACTTCTTTAGGTATGGGGCCAACATTACAATCAAATTAAAGGTGTCTCCATGGGGGCCAAATATGCCCCCAGTGTGGCGAACATCTTCCTCAACATATGGGAGGATGAAGTCCTATATGGAGACATCTGGTCAGACCTGCAAGTATACCGCAGGTATATAGACAATATTTTGTTGATATGGAAGGGGTCAGAGACCTACCTACAAGAGTTTATTGACCATATCAGCAATAACGTCTATGGCATGAAATTCAGTGTAAACACCCACAGACATCATTTGACTTCCTGGATTTACATATATTCAAGAATGACGATATGTTAAACACCAAAACCTATTTCAAAAATACAGATCGGAATGGTTACATTCCAACCTGAAGCTGCCACCACCCAAAGTGGAAGATGGATATCCCAAAAGGCCAATTCACATGTATAAAAAGAAACTGTATGATGCATCAGGGCTACATAGAACAGACTGATGTATTGGTACAAAGATTCAAAGATAAAGGCTATCCCTATGATCACCTGCTGGAAGTGAGAGATATAGTGAGAAATGCTAACAGAGATACCCTTTTAGCTGCAAAAAAGACCACGCCTATGATGTTACATTCATCACAGGTTTCAATAAACAATTCAAACACCTGGATAAAAGTATTAAGAAATATTGGCCAATTTTACAAAACGATCCTATCTTAATTCAAATACTACCAAGTGGGCTGAAGTTCATATACCACAGAGCTCCGGGACTGAGAACAAGGCTAGTGAAAAACATCCCCGACCCCCCCCCAAAAAATATCCCACTACCACCTTCAATCTACAAGGAATTTACAGATGTGGAAGTTGTGGCACCTGTAAAAGCACAAAAACAGCTCCTAGGAAACGCACCTTTTTCAAGTCACGTCAAACCAGCATACAGTATCCTATAAAAAAATGCATCACATGTGGCACCAGACACGTAACCTATGTCTTGAAATGTACTTGTGGTTACCAGTATGTGGGCAGGACTTTGAGAACATTGGCAGTGCGTGTTGGTGAACATATAACAAACATCCGTAATGGATTCCCCAAACACAGTGTGTCCAATCATTTTAGATTGGTACATAATAAAGATCCAGTTGTGTTATCATTTTATGCCCTTGACACCACCAATAGACACTGGAGAGGGGCGAATGCGATTAAACAAATATCACAAAATGAAACGTAATGGATTTTTCGAAGTGCAAATTTTATCACTACTGGGAATGAACTCTGAACTTGACCTTAACTGTTTTTTAACAGATTACTAGTTATCAGGGTCCAGTTTAACTGTTCATTCTAGGTTAATGTCATCCCCTTATGTCCAAAAGTTGATATTATTCACATTCTTTTACAAAGAATTACATATCTTATAAATAATCACTTCGATCAGAATCACATTTCAGGTATTAAACATTCATTTAGAGTTAATACACTTTTTTGACCACTAGATGGCCACATATTATTTAATTCATATTCCTTTCACTTCATGAATATTTTATTTGCACTTTATATGTACTTTACTATTTTAGAGGTCATTACCTGTTTTTGAACACTAGATGGCCACTAATTAGCATATCACCTTTGTTCACCCAGTGACCACTCTGTAGGTAATTTTTAAACACATATTAATTACCACCACCAGAGGTCTTCGTATAAGTCAAATTGCATGACATACGGATTAACTCGTTTTATTTTAAATTATATAATTTTTTATTTTTCGCATTAAAATACTTTGACATTGCAGTACTAATGGTATATAAGGTTGCATGTATGTAAATATTAGACTGTACGCACTGCCAAGGTACTAACAGGTGATTGTAATATTCAATTACGAAATCCCGAGGGAGGATATAAATGCCCTTACCCAAAAGAGCGAAACTATAGCTTCCTGATGATGGCTCGCTGATTGGCTGATACGCATCGAGGTATTACCGCGTCACACTTTTGCCCAAACAAACACAGGGAATCGAGCACCACCGCAATAGCGGTAATTACCACCATTGTGGGCCGATTTTCCCCCCAAAAAATCACCTGTTTTACACGCCGGGTTCCAGGATGTTCCGGCACCTTAACATGCGAGTGATACTTTTTACTTTTAAATGCTTTTAATAAACGTTTTGGAACAATATTTTGCGCAATGAGGATTCTTTTGGTTTGTCTATCTGTATGAGGAACTGCATTGCATGAGACGCCAGCAGCGGATCTCTACATGGGTCTCCCCACATGCTTAGAGGACCATACTAGTGATAGTTGGTCAACTCCAGGGGGTGAGTTTACATCTATGTGGGGCACCCATGTCTGAGCACATTGAAGCACAGATATATCAACTTTGAACATGAGCACTTTATATCACTATATTACTGGGACTGTTCTATATTTGTGTATATCATTTTTACTGGACCTAGCGCAGTGGACTGTTTTCTATATTTTCTATTGCCATTTTGACAATTTTTTTTTACTGCAGCTGGACTGGTATTGTGCTTATTACGTTTCATATCCATTGGCACTTGGTTCTTTTACTTTTACATTATCTGCGTGACATGGTTGGGAACCGGTTAATAGCTGTTGAGGTTATCATCCACATTGTTTTTAAATTGAAATTTGCCCAGTGAAGAAATAAATATACCTGAGTAAATTTGCCCAAGATTGACCAGGATTTGCCCAGCAATTTCTAGAAGGATTATATAGATTACATGACATTCACTGGGTGAATCTTGCTAGGTAAAGTCTTGCCAGGATGAATGTTGATAGTACAGAAGCTTCAATTTTCACCTTTGGATAAGCTTTGTTAGAATGTTTTAGCCGAATCTTGTTAAATAAATTAAATTACCTTTTTGTTCATGTGCCCACATGCTTTCCATGGTAATGAAATTGTGTTTATACAACGTTTCAGTACTAGGAGGGTTAATGTAATTGTTTAAATGAAAAACATGTTAAAAAAAATGTGTCCCCCTTTCTGAACGAACCAGCCATGCAGGCTAAAATTCCCATAACAAAGGAGAGGAGGGCATGCAGCCCACATGCCCTTCAGCTTTGGAGGGGCACTTTTAGGGGGAAAAAGTGTGAGCCTCCCGAAGCACTCAAGCCTGCTGCTGACCAGTACCAGGCTCTTAGGTACCCCTGGTGTCAGTAGGTAGAGGGGTCATGTTGAACCTACCTGCTCCCATGAGGTAGCACCCTCCCTAGTGAACTTGCTTTAGAAGTCGTTCAGAACCCAAACCAGTCCACCGGTATATGCACATAAGCAAAATTTGTAAAAAGATACTACACAAACTGAACTTGTATTGTTTTCTTTTTTACTAAATATGTACCATTCATGAGCCAATTGATATCTAAAGATATCTTGCATTGTCAGCTCAAGCAGTGACAGGTTAGGCTTCAGGGGAGCACGAGTTCCCCTTCTTCAGTGTTCAAACAATGTTTGAGTGCTGACAAAGTTCCCACCATTTACATTTTATGTGACCAGGAAAAAAGGGGGGACCCATGCTCCTTGAACGTCTGCATTGTCATATCTGAAGTGGACAGCATTTCAACATCTCTGGAGCTTGGAAAGGTCAATATTAGATCCACCCTCATGGGGGGCAGGTAGATAGAACATAAAACCCCCCTTGCTAGTATCCCTCCTGGGCCCTGGAGGTGTGAGGAGCCCAATGCAGTGGGCATTGGGCTGTGGTGTTTTGGGGGACCTCTGCTTTATAGCAAATCCCCCCTCAAAGCAACCCCCTATGCTGAAGAGCATGTGGGCTGGTATCAGCATAGTGGGGGCTACATGCTTGGCATTTTTTTGCTATGGGGGTACTAGAATGACATACTAGGCTGGATTATTCAGGAAGGGGAAGGAGGGACATGCTGTTTTTCATTTAAATTTCTTTATTTTCAACTGTTGAAAAGAACACAAGAAATGAATCATGCAAATGCAGGCTCTATCCTTAAAAGAAGTCGGGGAATAGCTTAAATATTGTGCAAGCCAAAAAATGGGTGAGTGTTGGGAAAACTTAAGAACAAATCAACTACTATTCACTACGCATATTCACTGAGTGATAAATAGGCTGAAAAGTACAGTAAAGCTTTCTTACAGAAGGCCAAATGTTGGGTAAATCCTGTCTGATGATTTTTTCAAATGTGCTGCACCCCAATAAGCTGAGCTAGTATATGTAGCCGCTGAATACAGAGTCCTCATGTACATATACACCAATAAGGCATAACTTTATGACCACATACCTAATATTGGGCAGCAGTGCGGGACAAGGTCACCTAGAGCCCAGGGCGAACAAGCCAAACTGCACCCCCCCCCCAAGATGTATGAGCATTATGTGCAAGCAAAAATCCCCCCACAAAACATTGAGCACTAATCTGGATGCTTATCCCCTAATCATAAACTTTCCCTCCTCCAAATAAAAACTCGAACCCCTGCTGAACCCCCCCAACACAAATATTTGTCCTCACATTCCCCAAACTCCCCCAACTTTAAATGCCCCCCCCCAAAAAAAATTCAACCCTCCTAGCACAAATCCTCTACCACTAAAATTTCCCCTCCTGGTGCACATCTTCTCTTCCCCCAAATTCCCCCCAAATCCTCCATCCTAGCAAAGATCTTCTTCCCCCCTCACAACACAAATCCCCCTAAATCAACCCTCTTAGCGTCCCCCCAAATTGACCCTCCTAGAACAATTCTTACCCACTGCCACCCCCCAAAATTCCCCCTTCCAACTCAAATCTCCTCCCCCAATCTTTGTGGTGCCCCCCCACCTCACATGCTACCACAGTGCCCAGGGCAGCCACCCCTCCTGCCCACCTCTTGTCCTGGCCCTGTTGAGTAGATTCCCCTTTGCCACCAAAACAGCCCCCTTTTTTCCACCAAGAAAAAAGCCCTGGCTCATTGCAGCATGGACACTACTAGACCTTTGAAGGTATGCTGTGGTATCTGCTACCAAGCCGTCAGTGGCAGATACTTTAAGTTTTATAAACTGTGAGATGGATCAGACTTGTTTTCTAGCACATCCCATGGATACTCGATAGGACTGAGATCTGGAGAAATTGGAGTCAACGCCTCAAACATATTGTGTTGTGTTTCTCAAACCACTCTTAAACTACTTTTGCAGTGTGGCAGTGGGAATTTTCCTGCTGAAAGAGACCACTGCCATAAAGAAATACTGTTTCCTCATGTGTACTTGGTCAACAACAATTTTTTGGTAGGTGGTATGTGTGAAGAAACATCCATATAAATTGCAGTACCAAGGTTTCCCAGCAGAACATTGCCCTAAGCATCACACTGCCTCAGCCTGCTTGGCATCTTCCCATACTACATCCTGGTGCCATCTCTTCCCCAGATAAGCAACACACATGCTCCCGGCCATCCACATGATGTACAGTGTAAAATAGAATATGATTCTTCAGATCAGGTCACCTTTATCCATTGCCCTGTGGTCCAGTTCTGATGCTCACGTGCCCATTGTAGGTGCACATCAACTTCAGAGACAACATGCTTACCTGCTGCCTAATAAATCCCTCCTACTTAACGATGCAATTGTAACAAGATAATTAATGTTATTCACTTAACAGTCAGTGGTCATAAAGTTATGGCTGATCTGTGTATATCATCAAATTATACATAGAATCAGGACTCTTAGAGCAAAACACAATGAAAAGACTATACATTTTCTTGAAGTCAAATATCCATTTATTTTACTTATTTTTAAAGGAGATAACAAGCTGCATTAGTCATCCTGTGTATTATTTAGATTTGTAAGAGACCCAGAATGTCGACATACATATTTTTGCATAGACATTCCTTCGAAAATCCAGCTCAGTTGTGTCTGCCCCAGGCTGATTTTGTTAAGTAGCGTGTACTTTTGTCTGATCAGGCTGTGACTCTTCCTTCCTTGGTACTTTGTGTTCCACAGACATATCACTGACAAACCGGAGGAAACTCTGAATGATATAATACAGTCAATGTGCTCTTATATTTATCTATATTTGTAAGACGCCAGGTATAGAGAGATGTATTCAAGCCAAGATTGCTCAGCAGTCACTAGATTCAAAAAGTACTTGTTGGCAGAATGAAGACTTCATGCCGTTCTCTCCTGTACTAAAAGCAAGACATGAATTTCTGCGGACAGCTAAGAAACCAATTAAATCGTACATGCTTGCAGATCACATCAGAATCAGACTAGGAACCAATAACAGGAAAAAACGGAACTACAGACAGCGTGTTCTTCTCCGGTATTGTAATTAAAATGCACTATTTTCTTGTTGAACAAATAGAAGAGCCATTTTACTAAATGGAAGAGAAAATCAGTTAGGTTTTGATTCATATTAGGGTTATCTAAGAGGCATTTCAGAATACCCAAAGCTTTATGGATTCTACTTAAAGGAAAAGAAAATTCTCTTCTAAGCTAAACAAATTTTTATAATAAGATATATTGTTGCTACAAAACCATTATGTAAGCTGATGCTATTAAATACTAACTTTCTATATCAGTCTAGAGACAGTTATCATTTTTTAAAAAATCAAGTGCTCCTTCCTTGCCACCAATGCAACACTGAGGTGTTTTGTACTCATTGGGGGTTATTTATGAAAGGCAAATCCACTTTGCGCTACAAGTGCAAACTACAAGTGCAAACTACAAGTGCAAAGTGCACTTGAAAGTGCATTAAAAGCGCACTTGGAAGTGCAGTCGCTGTAGATCCGAGGGGGACATGCAAGGAAAATAAAAAACAGCATTTTCGCTTGCACATGATTGGATGATAAAATCAGCAGAGCTTCCCCTCATTTCAGATCTACCCCTCAGATTTACAGTGACGGCACTTCCAGTACAATTTCCAGTGCACTTTGCACTCGTAGTTTGCACTTGTAGTGCAAAGTGGATTTGCCTTTCGGAATAACCCCCATTGCATGTACATGACGTGCCTAGAAATGGCATTTCCTACTCATGCATTTGGCCGATTGCTTTTTCTATTGCCAAGGTGACATTAAACTCTGTTTTAAAAAATTTTATTCACATGCAACTCAAACATGCAGTGACAGCCCAGGTCCCTTCATAGGACTGGCATCTGTCTCCTGTTCCTATTTTCGACCTCATCCAAAATTTGCCATCTACGAAAGGTCTCATCTCTCAGTGCTATGGTATGCTCCTCTAAGCCTAGCATGTAAGGCCCTGGAATGTTGGGAGAAAGATGTAGACACCTTTGAGGAGGAACAATGGGATAGTGTCCTGGAATCTGTTCATCTTTGCTCCCTAAATGAATCCCAGAGGCTTTCACAACTGTACATTATTTTACAGCCTCACTATACCCCTAGTAAATTACATGCTATGGGCCTATTAGATTTCCTATCTGCTGCAAGTGTTGTTGTGACCAGGGGAACCTTATCCACATGCTTTGACGTTGTCCAAAACTCCACAGGTATTGAACCAAGGTATTGGACACTGTGAATACACTGTTCCACGTTGCATTAAACTTAGACCCCAAAATGTGCCTTTTGGGTGTATTGGATGATCCCCAATTAATATTCCTGCGTAGCTATTTATAGAGCTTTGTTCCAAGACAGAAATCTCATCCTGCAATGCTGGAAGGTGGAGAAGCTGTGGATACATTGAGAATGGGTTGAACGAATGGGTATGCAGTTGCTCTCTGCAAAAGCAGTTGCCCCAGAGCTTAGTAAATAAGGTAAAGCTTTACTCTGCAAAGAATACCCAATCACATGCAAGGAAAAATAATAGAACAGCAATTTTGCTTGCACATGATTGGATGATGGAGGTCAGCAGACCTTCTGCTCATTTTCTAAGCTCTGGAGCAACTCCCCTTTTAGAGTGCAACTGCACTTTGCAAAGTGCAAAGCCTGTTTGCTTTAGTAAATCAACCCCTCTGCCTCTATATGTGGGTTGCTGTGTATGCCTCTCTGGTATGGTGCGCTGCTGTCCTGTTCTTGTCATTTCAGATTGCCAGTATGTTATATTCTGTCAGTACAATTATTATTATGTTACTCCTTAGTACATACAGTATGTATGTGCTTATTGTATCACTCCATGCTCTTTGCTATGATTGTGTGTTCTGGATGTCTTTTTGCTACACTCAATAATGTTTCTTCTTGATTTAAAAAAAAAAAATGTTTCAAGTATGCAATTTAACTCAAAACAGTACCTTCTATTGCTCTAAGCCTCCTCCAAACCTATTTTTTTTTTGCTGTGCTCTGACTTCCTGTTAGAGGGTGACTACATTCACTGTCCATGGTCACACTGTGAGTAAGAACATAGTCATCCTCTACTGCTCACTCCTGAGATGGACTATGGGATTGGTAGTGTGCAGAGTGCACATGACTGCAACTAAAATGCGCTTGCTTGTTCCAAGCAAATGGAAGTGAAGATGTTCTGGAGCTCACAGAGGAGGCAGAAAAACAAAGTAAGAAATGGTTCTGAGACAAATAGATTAAAGTTGTATTACATAGTGGATGTGTATAGCTTGTGTTTGGAGAATAAGAATACAGTTTAATGTCACTTTAAAAAATGTGACTATACTAGCTCTTGCTCTCTGCCAAGGCTCACAACCTCTGTGGACTCTAACATCTGTACTTCAACTCCATTGTCCCTACTCTGGATCTCTTATCTTCTCTTCTCCATTGGTAGTCATCAGGAAAAATCCATCCCTTAGGGACGGTTCACACCAGAACGTGGGGCGTAAAAAGCACATTTCGTGTACATTTCCTGCACCACAGGTGCCCTTGCATGTAGGTGCTACTATATTGTTAACGCACCCCAAATGCAGATTGCATGCACAATGCGCTTGCAGGCACCAAACTGCATGGTAAACTTTTTTGCAGTGCGTTTTTCAAAAGTAGTGCATGTACTTCTTTTTCTGCATTCTGGTGTGATTTGCATCCCATTCAAATAAATGGGCTGCAAAACCGCACTTCATGGGAATATGCCAGAATCATGCAGGAATGCAGCATGTGTTTTTGTGCAATCCTGGTGTAACCCAACCCTTAGACTCACATTTGTGTGATGTGAAGTGTTTTTATAGAGGTGCTCCAACACTAGGCAAAAGGATTATCATTATATCCTTTGGTGCCTATTCAGACCTAAGCATTGTGTCACTTGAAGTTCAAAAAAAGTGTAGCGCTGGTAGATTTTTATCTACCGCTGATAGGTAAATTTAGTGGGTCGCTTATTATAGGAAGTTAGATTTGCCTCTGTTCCAGCTTGGCTGACGTTGCATGCAGTTCCACATTGTGCCAGTGGGTGTTGTTGTCACCATCGGCAGGTGTTGGAAAAGCAATGTGTTGAAGCAAATGAGTGCTCCTCTGTCCATGAGATAACTCGGTGGAGGTGGTCCTCCTAGTTGCATTCTGGGAGAGGGTATTTATGGGAGACGCCATGTTTTAGGGTTCGTTTTCAGCCACCTGCTGGCCCTCCTGGCCCGACAGGTATGCACTAGGAATACCACCTCGTGGTCCTCCGTTCCGGAGGCCCGCATCGCTGCAGCGTGTGGGTGGGCCCAGAAGCCTGTCTGGGGCCTACCACAGCGGCAGAGGAATGTTCCTGAGCTGTCTATCCTGAGTGAAGAAGCTGGACGACCGAGAAGATCCCAGGGTAGGACCCGTCATGGAAGGATCATGCAGAGTGCTGGTCTGGAGAGGGGCCTGGTGACTCGGTTGGAGGACGCATTCCGAAATAATCTTACAGTATAGTACTGCCAGGTTGGCTTAAAGGTTCAAGTACTGTATCTGACATTCATCACAAACCAATACATCCTGTGGCAGAGGATCGTACGGGTTTTATTCCAGATAAGTCTGAGGCAGAGACTTTTGTTCGTGCTATGTGCTGGCTGCTAGGCAAGTGAGAGATGTCTATCCAGGCGGCCAAAGATTGAATCCTACGAAAGGGGGACTATTCAGTTGCAAGTGTTCAATTACAAAGAATGTTCTGAAGAAATACAATAGAAAGGTATTTGAGCTTCCCTGCAGCTTTCCTACTACCTCTTTCCTGCTACTTCCCTTGTTCGTTTTATTAAAGCATTGGAAAACCTACACAAGTGTTTGGTGCTTATATCGTCCAGAGGTAAACTCAACGGAACCCTAGACCCGGTACTGGTGAAACAGAGGTGTCGAGAGTGAAGGTAACAAGCCCGCTTAAACCAGCAGCTCCACCGAGAGTTATTGCTACAAAAGTACAGGTGCTCCTTTGGGGCACAGTGGCGCATTTTTGAGCTCTTTAAATTTCAATGGGAGTACCTGAAAAAACTGAGTGTTGTAGATGTTTGACAGAATGTATTTCCTCCTCTTCTCCTAGCAGACAATACAGTATATGCAATCTGTCAATAGCATTAACACAGCAGTATTTGTTTTTTGGAGTCCTACCTATACCATAGTTTTAAAATCTGTTGATGTTGCCAGTAGATGCATTGCTTTTCCAATTCCTGTTACAAGTCAAGCTTTCCAGTAACATTGGCAGTTAGAGCTGGCATTACATTACATAGGAGTTTCTCAACCAGGCTTCCTCCAGAGGTTGCTAGGGGTTCTTTGAGCAAAGAACAATATGAGCCTTTTAGATAAGTAACTGCTGACACCAATGCTCTATTTTAGTTATCTGTAAGGATGGCATGCTTCCCAATGACTGCAAGTGAAAGGAACGCTGTTCCCAGTGACCATCACATAAATGTACCATGAGCTGTAACTATAGTAGTTATTAGCAGGGGCTCCCTGAGACCAGCAATTTATTTTAAGGGTTCGACTGTGGTTAAAAAGTCCAGAAATATTCCATTAATCTGGCATTAGCAGCCATATTACACTCAACTTTTATTTGTATAGCTTAAACTTTTTTTTACCATGAAAAAAAAACTGTGCTATAACTGCTGAACATGTGTTCACTGGAGGAGGGCATAATTTGTTGGTCTCTTACTTAACATGAAACTTCACTTTCCCAACCAACATTTTAAAGTTTCATACAATAGTATAAAATACCATAAACAAGAACAAGATGTCAGCGAAGGCATCAAGACAAATAACATAGCCTTCACAGTTTGGAGCAAAAAGAAAAATAATAAGCAAGACAAGATATCAGGGCCTAAAGAGCAAAAAGAGTTGTAAAACAACTGATAACAAAATATCTGGCTTAACATAGGTACCTAATCGTGGATTCCACCAAAGAAACGTCGTACGGAGTGGAAGAAGGTAAACAATATAACCGCATAAGGGAAAAGAGATTGTTAAGGTCAAGGAGGGTACTTATGGATCATGTAGAATGTATGGAATGCCTAGGGGGAGAGGATATAATGGGTCTGAGAGTCAGAAGTATCTCGGATCCTAAGCTTGCCCATTGTGTTGGCGAGGTCCGCATGCAGATACCAGTTCATAAAACTGAAGAGAATCGTGTGTAGAGAAATCTCTTCTGGAGAAAAGGAGTGTTCCATGAAACAGTGCCATCTGGTGATAAAACATTTAAATGACTTAAAGTTTTGGGTGACAGTGTCCAGTTTCTCCATGAGAAATAGGGTTTGAAGCACTTGATTCACCAAAGCAATTTGAGGCAGGGTGGGGGTGGATCCAAGTCTGCATGAAGACTCTGCGAGCTATCAGAAGACAGATATATACCCATTGAGGGAAAGAGTCACCATTGGATGATGATGAGGAAACCAGCGGGATGTCACAGCTGAAAAGGCATAGCAAAGGGGTCTTTGGGTAGAACTATTTGCTGAATCTTGTAGATATACCCTAATACCTGATCCCAGAATGTACAAATCAATTGACAGGCCCATAGTCTGTGAAAAAGAGACGGTCGGGGGGTTGGCACACCATGGGCATGAAGAAAGAAAGGAGTCTACTTTGCTGTGGTGAAATGCGAAATATGCTGGATTGGCGATTTTGAATTAAGTTTCCTGCCACAATTCGCAGATCACCAGAGAACAAACTTTTTGGTATCCTGAAAGGATCTTTTCTGGTGCATCCTAGTTGTCAAGGATAAATGACCAGGGGTTGAAGGGGACAATAGGAAGTACTGGTCTTGAGTTAGCATTGAATCTATGAATGATCGCTGGCAGGGGTTTTGGCGTGGGCTAAAGCAGGATTTGAGGCAGCTGTTTAGGTGGTAATAGCGATTTCCCACCTGTGACAGTAGGAGGGAATACTGTTTAGCCATCTTTGAGAAGGGACTGAAAGTTCCTTGGGCAGGATTTAAGACGTTCAAAGCAGTTGTCAGGCCGGAGGAAGACCATTGAGGGAAGGCTTTGTGTTCTATGGAAGGGGGGACATTGGGTTGCCAAGTATGGGTGGGTGGCATGAGATGGTGTCGGGTAAATCCAGGAGTCTCCATACCTCCCTCAAGGCAATAATGGTGTCTCTAACAAGTTAGTTCTTAGGAAATGAGGTAAGGTGTGTAACTTGGAAAAATTGGAATAGTGAGAATTTTTGAACAACCAATCAATACCTTGCTTTAAAAGGCATGAAAAATTATTGCATCTAATATTGGGCAGGCCTGCCCCACCCTCATTCTTTGGGAGACATAGGTTTTGGGGCTCAATTTGAGGCTTTCTATCGCTCCAGAGAAACGCAAGTAGGGCAGTGTGTATTTTTTGAACATTTATATGCTTTAGTAGTAAAGGAAGGGTCTGCAAAGGGTATAATAGTCTAGCAAATGATACCATTTTGAAGAGATGACATCTCTCAAAAATTGTGAAAGGGGAAGGACTGCCCCTGCTTCCAACTTCTGCACAATCTTTGCTATTACTGGTGGGTAGTTCAGACTATATAATGAGGAGGGTTCCCCTGCCAATGCAAATACCAAGGTAGGTGATATGGTGCTTTGCCACTATAAATGGGGATGAGTCAATCCACCCTTGGGACAACTGTGGGTTGAGCGCTAAGATTTCGTTCTTGTCAAAATTAATCCGTAGCCCGAGAAGGTCGCAAACAGTTCTTGAGGGAAGAAAATGTCTGAGGAAGGGTTAGTTGAGAAGAGAAGAATGTCATCGGCAAATAAAGCTGAGCGAAAAGTTTGAATGCCTATCGTGAAACCGCTAATCCCTGACAGAGAATTCAAAATTCTGGAGAGTGGTTCTATGACGATATTGAACATTGACTATTTTTAATTCTTATGCTGCTAGTATTAGTAAATATACAGGAAAGTACAGTACATCATATTTATTTGTTTTAAACATTTTTTTTTTACATTTCTTCAGTTACTTCCTGGTTTCCAGGCCTAGGCAAATGATTTCAGGAGTCTTCAGGAGGGGAGGGGGGTTTTCTCTAAGTACCCCCCACCCCGCCCCACCTGAGCTAGAAGTAAATGCTATGTAAATCATCTGCCCTTACTCAAGTTGGCCACAGTCAAAAATGCTAGGGGCTGCATTGCAAAGTGAATTCAAAATGAAGCATGCACTCATGGATGGATGGGGGGGGGGGATTTGTGTTTTTGGTTTGTGGTGCTCAGATGTAGTGTAGTTCCGACTTTAAAGAGAAACTGAACTCTGGTAGCTGTGCTTAAAAGAATGTAGGGCAAAAGACTTCTCACCAGTATTGTCAATGCTCGCCACCATTACTGACAATGCTCGCCACTATTACTGACTTACTATGCTTTGTTCTGCATTGCCTCTGTACAAAGGAGGCCATCTGTGCACACACTGCCAGGGCTAATTGCTCTCTAGCTCTAGGGGACATAGAAGTGAAGATCTACTTACCTGATACTCCACTGCCCCACACTGCTAGACTGGTCCTGGCAGCATCTTGTCCCCCATGCTCCAGCGATCTAAGGTCCTAGCATCATTAAGACCAATGCAGCAGTCCACCACCACCATCATCTGCTGGGGGGAGCGGAGGATAAGGTAAGTTAAAGTGTAACAACTCCCCTAAACTAAGGATCATTTAACCATTGCAGTTCAGGTGCAGCACCACTGCAAAGGATAATCTTCAAATTTCCTGGAGCTGGGCTTTAAAGTACTGCTTAGGTACAATTAGCACTTTTAGGTGTTCCCTATAACAGGACATTCTTATTTTTAGAGTTCAGGTTCACCTGAAAATCATTTATTACCATATTTTGTGTTTGTTCAGAATTTTCCATTAAAGGTAAAGTTTAGTGGGAATTGTTTTTTCTTTTTTTAAAATCACCTGGTTCATTCTTTACAGTGAATAAAAAATGTTCCTTGTGCTGGTGGCTTCTCTGTTTGTTGAAGTTGTCATTCCTCTTCTGACCCCCCCCCCCCACCCCCTTCCCTGGATACTCCCACAACTGTAATCCTCCAGACCTGCAGGGGTTAATACGAAAGGCTGGACCTGTCAGTCATTTATCAAAAGGGCCAACTATGTACTCCCCCAACTCTATTCATAAAAGCTGTACTAACAGTTCCCCGAATAAATAGTGCTCTATCAATGGAGGAGGTGGATCTTTCATTCATCCACCTGTCCTTCACAGAGCACTTTTCATTGTGGGAAGTAATAGTGAAGGGGTGGGGACTGAAAAGATGGACACAATCAGCACTTTTGTCAAGTGCCTATGACAGGTCCAGTCGCTCGTAATAACCCCCGAAGCACCAGAAGATTAAGGTTGGGGTGTATCTGGGGATGGGCGGTAGAGTAATTATGACTTCAATGAACAGAGAAGACTTTTTTTTTCATTAAAAGTATCATTTCTGGTGCTGATGAAAAAAAAAATCACTAAACTCCAGCTTTTAACTTCCTGTGTTTTATAAAATACCCATACACTCCTTATTATGGGAAAGATTTCATGCCATGATGACAAAATATATAGTCAGTCTTATGCCGCGTACACACGATCGGATTTTCCGACGGGAAATATTGGATGTGAGCTTGTTGTCGGAAAGTCCAACCGCGGGTATGCTCCATCGAACATTTGCTATCGAACTTTCAGCCAACAAATGTTTGCTAGCAGGTTCTCAAATTTTCCGCCAACAAAACTTTGTTGTCGGAAAGTCCAATCGCGTGTACACAAGTCCGTCCCACAAAAGTTCACGCATGCTTGGAATCAAGCAGAAGGAGCCGCACTGGCTATTGAACTTCCTTTTTCTCGGCTCGTCGTACATCCTGTACGTCACCGCGTTCCTACGTTCAAAATTCCACGGTTTTGTTGGCGGAAAGTCCGATCGTGTGTATGGGGCATTAGACTACCCTGTCCACTGGATGACAATATGATTTCACTGCAGAATGAAAAGTGTTGTCACCCTGTTAAAAAAATAGAAAAAAACTAAACAAAACCGGGATCTGCTAGTAAAAAAACTATGCTTCAGAACAGTCTCAGAAAATCAAAACCTGCTGTGTTAATGCAATTGACAGGCTACAGCATAAATGTAATTTTTATTATTTTGCCCATTGTTCCACTTGAAACACATATCTCCTATGCTCACCGACATTTCCTTGAGAAACGTCGGCAAGCATTAAAAGTGATATTTAAGTGAATGTTACTCCTGCAAATCCCTGTGAGTGCCTCCTCTCTGCATCAGTATACCAAGATACATACTTCCAAAAGATAATGAGATCAGCTGTGAACATGACACATTAGTAGGAGTAAAGTTTCACACTTCAGCATATCAAGATAAATTGTTCAGCAAAGAAAGAATCTAGTAAGAAACAAATATACATGGTATCATTACATATATAGAGATCTGTGAAAAGATACTAAAATGTCATTGATACAAAGGCAAGCTTAATTATTCTCTTACCTGATCTTATCTTATTCTTTTATAGATCACCATTAGCAGAAACAGCTCCAAATTGAATAAAGCATGCCATGGGGTTGATTTATTAAAGGAATACAGCATGTTCACACTGCAAAGTGAATTTTCACTTTGGAAAGGAATTTTCACTTACCTTAGAGAATGATGTGCAAATTACCTTTGCAAAGCATACCCAATTACATTGAAGGATAGTTAAAAAAAATTTTTTTTTTTTGTTCTTTTAGATAATTTGATGCTTGAAGTCAGCAGAGCTTCACCTTATTCACTAAGCTAAGTGAAATTTCCCTTTGCTAAGTAACCAGCTTAAACTCCCTTAGTAAGCCTGAAGGTGAAAACTGGAAAACGCTGGTGACAGGTCTATTCCTACCATGAGGTCAGGGCAAGGTTTTAGTTCAGGTGCACTTTAGGGTAGTCGTGCAGTAAAATATGGTCTCCAGCTTTTAGTAAAATGTAAATAGTTTGTTTGGACAAAGCTGGGCCAGCAAATAGAGTTGGGTGAACAATTCAAGACAAGTAAAAGTTCGGGCCAAACATTGCCTGTTTGCCCATTTGGCAAACACCCGAATTTGCGGGGTGCTCGGCATGATGTTGGCCCGCTGAGCACCCCACAATGCACTGCCTGCTGCATAGTGCAAAGCTGGTTGTCAAGAAGCGGGCCAGGAAGCCGGCCAATGGGTCCTTAACAATGGATGAGTCATCAGCTGTCAACGGGCTTCCCCACTGACAGCTGAATAAAAAAAAACATTGTTGCCTCGGTCAGAGGCTCCTTACCACGATCGGAGATGCACAGCACCACTGATCGCCGCACTGCATACCCCCACGGGCGCGTGCCGTCATGTTATCCTGCTGGACATCATATGACGCCCAGTCAGGATAACTGAACCACCACCCGGCCGTCATTCTGCTATAGGCCGGACGGGAAGTCGTTAAGGCATGATCTATTGCACAGTGCTTATGCTGTGTAATTATAAAGTGTGAGTGTGTCTTTAATATGTTATTGTATCTAAATCTACTGGTACATCTAATACTCCCCACTTCCCAGATTAACAATGCTGCCATCCAAATGTGTCCCCCTGTTCTCCTTCATCCAGAGTTGAGGCACTATAATACAGGAGGTATGTTCCTGGCCAGATCACCAGGTGAAAACAGAGGAAAAAAAGCCTAAAAAAAGAAAACGAATGCAGCCACCACATCTAATAAATGTTAGGCTGCAATATATTCCATTTTTATTTTTTAGGTTAAAAAGAGAAGTCCAGGAAAAAAAATAATAAAGAAAATCATTCATACCCACCTAGATGGCTACAACATCAATCCGAGCAATAGCTGTTCCCCTACAGCTCAACCCTGAGAACTGAGCAATCAAAGACTACTGATCACTCAGTCCTCAGGTCTGCTCTAAACACAGAGTGGTGACTGTCATTCACCACTCTGTGCCCTTCTGTCCAGTGCTCACTGGAGCACCAGACTGGGGCTCGGGCGGGAGCAGCTGGCTCAGGCTCTCAGTAGCACAGGCATGTGGGTGGATCCCGACTTTATTGTCGAGATCTCTGCAGAGCCTGGACCAGCCCTGTGACGTCTGTGAATCTAGGTCACAGGAGTGCAGAAATAAGTGCACTCCTGTGATCCACAGGAAAAGTATGGCCAAAAGAGGTTTAGCCATACTTCCCCTAATACTGCTTTAATGTGCAGATCAGAGTCATCAAAGGTATGATGAGCTTGTAAGAGCATGTTACTCTCCAGCTTTCCTTTTTAACCCCTCTACATCTATCATTAAAGTATAACTAAATGCAAAACGTTTTTTTTTTTTTTTTTTTTAACTTTTGGATTGAGTGGAGAGGGATTAGAACACCTGTCAGTTTTTATTGCTGTCTGTGCCCCCGTTAAGGAGATTCACCCTCTCTAGTTGTCTTGTTTACCATTATCATTGAAAGTGAAAGAAAATCCCAAATTTTGGGTTGTCCCCAGAAAAGTAATGGCGGGGAAATCTTCTGAAGGGGACTCTAATTCTAATTACCTGGGGGTCCCCAAAGAAATCCCTAAATTTGCAGCGATTTCCTCTTCCTTACTGTTTGGCTATGAGACGGGAAGTGCAGGGAAATCTCCGCAATGTGGCTGAGATGACGAAAAAAAATCTGACAGGAGTTATAACCCTCCCTTGCTCTATGCAAAATGAAAAGAAAATTTTTGCCTATAGCTCTACTTTAAATAGTTTCAGTAATTGATATGATTCTGCATTTTGCTAGCGCTGTCACTGTGATGGAGATTAATGAAAATGTATAAAAATTATACACTGCACTCATTCAAAAATGTTGCTTATTTATCAAGGACAGAATGTGAATTCTTGCTCCCACCTTCATTCTATTCTTCTCTATTAATTATTATAGGCTGGAATGGGACTAAAAACACATAATGCAGCAAGGCAACATCTCTGATCATTGCCAGCTTACTCAGTCAGGTCATAGTCAGCAAAGACTCCATTATTGACTGGCTGTAATAGTATTTGTTTATTGTCACCTCTGCAGTATGACAAGCAAAGAATTTGCGTTGGCTGGAGGACAGGCTGCAAAGTTCAGGGTAGAGCAAACAACTCCGCAAATGATCTTAGAAAAAGGAGTCCTCTTTGTGTCTCTTAGGTTGAATTTCCAGACTTTCAGTCTGAACTTTACATTGTACAGATTCGAAATTCCAATGTTGCAATAGTACTTTATTAACCGCTTCAGCCCCAGAAGATTTTACCCCCTTCCTGACCAGAGCACTTTTTGCGATTCGGCACTGAGTCGCTTTTACTGACAATTGCACGGTCGTGTGACATTGCACCAAAACAAAATTGACATCCTTTTTTTCCCACAAATAGAGCTTTCTTTTGGTGGTATTTGATCACCCCTGCGGTTTTTATTTTTTACGCTATAAACAAGAAAAGAGCAACAATTTTAAAGAAAAAACGCAATATTTTTACTATAATAAATATCCCCCAAAAATACATAAAAAAAGGCTCACTTCTGCATAGAGACCAAAGAAGTCTAACCTCAGCTTGTTCAATTAACCTCCATGGTGGTTTTCCTGAGTGTGGCTCGGGGTTAAATTTCAGCACCATTAGCGGTAACCCCGAGCCACACTCAGGATTGCATTGCAGGATCCAGGTGCGGTATACTTACCTTGTCCCCGGGATCCTGTGATGTCCCCCAGCTGTGTCTGCGGGCTGTGTCCTCCGCCCGATGCCTCTGTGTGCCGGGCTCCATTCCCTGCGAGCCTTGCAACGCACGGGGGCGGAGGCGGGCGGCAAATTAAAAAAGTGAAAAATCATAATACATACAGTACACTGTAATCTTACAGATTACATTACTGTATGAAATAATTTCACCTCCTTTTTGTCCTCAGTGCTTTGTCCAGTGCCCTGCATGCAGTTTTATATGATAAAAACTGCTCTTTCTGCCTGGAAACTGGAGATTGTCCATAGCAACCAAAAAGTGTCCCTTTACATCAAAATTGGTTTTAGACCAGCTAGAAAACAGCGATAGTCAATTAGAACACTTGCAGAATTGAGCGATAGTGAATTCTGGGGAAATTTATTTTATTATTATTATTTTTTATAATTATTTATATTTATTTATTATATTATAATTTATGATTTTGTGTTTCAAATTTCATCATACCCGGGATATCTACTAGATTCTTGTTTGGACAGATTTAAGTGTGTTATTGCTAAGAATTACAGGTCTACAATATAAAACGCCAAATTACTATGCAAAATAATTTACCGCTTTGAGACGCAGAAATCTGACATAATCATACCGCCAGGAAGGCTAAGCTTTGGTAATAAAACCTGGAAGCTCATTGGTTTCTATGCAGAAGTGAGCCTGATTTTGCACTTTCCAGCTTTAGTAAATAAACCCCATTGTGTACTTAAAAGAGGGGTATGCCTGTATGTATTCTTCTACATATTTTTGGTAAAAAAAAATCACAATAAGCGTATATTGATTGGTTTGCGCAAAAGTTATAACGTCTACAAAATAGGGGATAGTTCTATGGCATTTTTTTTATTAATTTTTTTTTTTTACTAGTAATGGCGGCGGTCTGAGATTTTTATCGGGACTGCGACATTATGGCAGACACATCGAACAATTTTGACACTTTTTTGGGACCACTGGCTATAAAAATGCATTGATGACTGTAAAAATGTCACTGGCAGGGAAGGGGCTAACACTAGGGGGCGATCAAGGGGTTAATTGTGTTCCCTGGGAGGTGATTCTAACTGAAGGGGGGAGGAGACTGTGTAGGGGAAATGACAGATCGCTGTTTATACTCTGTATGAACAGACGATCTGTCTCTTCTCTCTCAGAGAACCGAAAACTGTGTGTTTACACACACAGATCCCGTTTCTCCGAGTGTCATCCGCGATCTTGGGAGCCCGGAGGTGATTGTGACCGCTGGGCACTTGCATTGGCTCCGGGGGCGAGCAGCAGGCATGCGCTCGAGACCCTAGTGGCCACAGGGTGAAGCGACGTAACATAACGTCGCTTCGCCCAGAAGTGCCATTCTGCCACAGTACAACTGTGGCGGCTGGTTAGCAAGTGGTTAAAAATATTTCTTCTTGATGGCTATTCAACTTTTAAAACCAAGGTATTGTGCATTAAAAAATGTAAAAAAAAATTTACACACAGCAGATAAAAACACCCAAAGCTTGGTTTTAGCCTGTGCGGGTTTTATAAATAGTCACATTGTGTTTAGTATTTCCTTTTTTGTGGGTGTTTGAGTCTAACATCACCAGAGGTAAAAACTTCAATTCACAATAATAAAAAAAGACTTTGATATTAGATATCATCATACATAATTCCATAATCCAGCAGAGAAATGCTGCTTCCGATAAGTCTTCTGTTCAAACACTGACTTTGCATACAGGAATGCCTAACACCATATTTTACTGATTAACTGCCGCATTTCATAGGACTTGGAAAAATACTTCATAATTAAAGTAGACCTATCCCTCAAAATTGAAAATCTGTCTTTAATGCAATACCATGGCATATAATATGTTATTTCTAATACCTCACTCAAAAATTTGTAGAAATACCAGCTGTAAAATTGTACACTAAATTGTACATAACCATTTTTTTAGCTTGATAGGGGTACAGAAAATATGTTCTATACCAGGGGTCTCCAGACTTTCTAAACAAAGGGCTGGTTTACTGTCCATCAGGTTTTAGGGGGGCCGGACTGTGGCCATTGGGAGTAGAAATGGTCCCGACATCGTTGAGAGAAAAATAATGCCCCATTGTTTGTCTCAGTGGGAGTAATTGTGCCCCATCATTGGTGTCATTGAATGAAATTGTGCCCCATTGTTGGAATCACTTGGAGGAATTGTCCCCTATCATTGGTGCCATTGGACCCCATTATTGGTGTCATTGGAAGAAATTGTTCCCCATTGTTGGTGTCATTGGGAGAATTTGTGCCCCATCATTGGTGTCATTGGGGGAATTGTGCCCCATCATTGGTTTCATTGGGCCTCATTATTGGTGTCATTGGGAGAAAATGTGCCCAAGCATTGGTATCATTGGGGGGGAATAGTGCCCCATCTTTGGTGTAATTGGGAGAAATTGTGTCCCTTCATTGGTGTGAGTGGGGGGGGGATTATGTCCCATTGTTAGTATCAGTGGATGGAAAATTCCCCCAAGGGCCGCATCTGGCCCCCGGGCCACAGTTTGGAGGCACCTGTTCTATACAACTAAATGTTTAAGCTGCATTTAGAATCCGAGAGTGACTGGCCAAATACATCATTTTAGGCTGAACATTTTTCTTACAATGTTTTGGATAGAGTAGGGAAGGGTTAAAGCTCTGTCAGTTTATTTATTTACTTTATTTTTCTGTCTGTATCCCATTTGGGAGATTCCCCTTTTCATTTCTGTCTTGTAGGTGCAACAGGAAATAAGGGGAAATCTCTACAAATGGAGGGAGACCCCCCTCCAGACAGAATAGCTATCCCCTTTGAAAGATTGTGCCTTAAAGTGTTACTAAACCTAATAACATTTTTTACCTTAACGCATTGCTTGCATTAAGGTAAAAAACATTTTCAATCTCCCTGTGCCCCCCTTCCTTGTCTGAAGGGAAAGAGGGGAGAAGAGATCAGCGCTGTGCAGGACTACATGTATTCTCCCCTTACTTCCTCTTCACACAGCATTCGAGAAGCAGCAGGAGCCGTTGGCACTTGCTGCTGTCAATCAAATGCAGTAAGGAGGAAGTAGAGGATGGGCCTAAGTCCCACTGTGTAAGTCTATGGAGCACAGGGTCTACCTCTTACCGTAGCCAGTGGCTGGCTATGGTAGTCCCAAGAAGAAGAGGGGCCAAGATCCCCCCCTGGGGGACCCGAGAAGTGGAGGATTGAGGGCGCTCTAAACAATACCACTGCACAGAGCAGGTAAGTATAACATGCTTGTTATTTTAATTTTAAAAAATTGCCTTTAGTAACATTTTAAATCTTGTTTTGCTGACAGCTGTAAAATTTTGATCTTATTTTCTGATTGAAAAAAAGCTAAATATGAGGACAAATGGAGAGGGTGAATCCACCCAGTGGGGACACAGACACTAATCCAAACTTACTCTAACCCAGGGCTTTTTTTCAGGGGGAACTTGGTGGAACTCAGTTCCACCACCTCTGGCTCAGACCCTTGGGGGAGGGCTGCTCAGCACAATTACTTGTAAACACAGAAGTACGGTTTCTGTGTTTACAAGTGACAGCTCTGCACTCTGTGTGTAACCCCCCTGAACTCTGCACTCTGTATGTAATGCAATCCTGGCATTTAAGACCCTCCTACTGTTCATAAAATTTGACTGACCACACCCACTATTTGATGTGATTTGGAGGGTGTGTGTGGGTGGAGGGGTTTTGGGGGGTCGTGGTTGAGTTCCAGCACCTATTGTTTGAGAAAAAAAGCCCTGCTCTAACCAAAACTAGAAAATCATTTTTGTAAATAGAGAGAACCGCGCTTGACCAACAAATGTATATATAACTAGCAGCAGCATATAGTGCGATCACACCAAATTAGATAGTTCAAGAAAAAGGAAAGCTGCGCTCAAACTAAACAGTCTATGCAAATGACATCAGAGAGATATTGAAATCCTTCCAGAATAAACAGCACCGCCACCGTGTATTTTGAAGCAGTAGTGACAATCCACCCTAGTAGTTAAAACCTGCTTACCAGATGGCAAGCGTAAAAGGGCAAGTGGCTTTAGCCCAGCCAAGGCCTTTCAGCTTGCTGGCACTCCCGATGTTCATATGGGGGGTAAAACTCCAGATTCAATTGCGCTGCCACATATCACCATCACGAAAGCCACGGGTGACCCAGAAGGAAGAAGAACTCACCATAGTGTAAAATCTTTCTAATATTTATTTTAAAACAAGTAGTAACTTACAGTTAAGTTAGTAAAATCGCGTATACAAAAAGCCGGCCGGCATACAAACAAACGGAGCCCGTCCTCTACTCCGGAAGCGTGGTGACGTCAGTGCGTACCTTCCCAGACGCGTTTCGTCATCATCTGACGTTGTCAATGGGGAATGGGCCACGCAGCGACTCACCACCATATAAAGGAAGCCAAGCCTCGTTCTGAACCCCGAGCATCAAGGCGCCATATTGAGTATGGGAAAAAATTCCCTTAACCTACAAACATCACGGAAGGGAGCGTGTCACTACATGCATCCCTCCCAAGACAGGCAGCAACCTACAAACGTCACGGAAGAGAGCGTGTCACTACATCCCTCCCAAGACAGGCAGCAACCTAACACAATTGAGCCCAACATTGATACCAGCTACAACAGTGTAAGTGTAATTTTAAATGTGAACAGGATATGAATGTTATGAAATAGCAAAAAATAAAAAATATAAAAATAAAATATAAAATATAAAAATAAAATAAAATAAAAACCTGCTATCCCATATTTAGAATGTGTAATAATCCTCATACACTAACAAGAACGATCCTGTACTAAAATAATGGTTATAGGAAACCTACCGTATCCTCCTACGAGGTTATGATTATATAACGGTGCCCAAAATGTGTGATTAAATAAATGAAAAGCTTATAAGGTATAATATAAACTAGGTTATGATCAAAAAAGTTATTGGAAAATTCTAATGTGAAAAATTCCTTCCAAAAATTAGCAAAACAAACTCTGTCTAAAGAACCAAATTGTGAAAATCGATTCTCTGAGCACAACTTATATCGTGCAATGCATTAATGAATGAAAAAAAAAAAAAAAAAAAAAAAAAAATTTTGTGTAAAGGATGTGAATCAGGAAAAAGGGAATTCATGACAACCATCAGAAATACCCTAAAAAAAGAAAGAAGGAGGGATTTTTTCACATTAGAATTTTCCAATAACTTTTTTGATCATAACCTAGTTTATATTATACCTTATAAGCTTTTCATTTATTTAATCACACATTTTGGGCACCGTTATATAATCATAACCTCGTAGGAGGATACGGTAGGTTTCCTCTAACCATTATTTTAGTACAGGATCGTTCTTGTTAGTGTATGAGGATTATTACACATTCTAAATATGGGATAGCAGGTTTTTATTTTATTTTATTTTTATATTTTATATTTTATTTTTATATTTTTTATTTTTTGCTATTTCATAACATTCATATCCTGTTCACATTTAAAATTACACTTACACTGTTGTAGCTGGTATCAATGTTGGGCTCAATTGTGTTAGGTTGCTGCCTGTCTTGGGAGGGATGTAGTGACACGCTCTCTTCCGTGACGTTTGTAGGTTGCTGCCTGTCTTGGGAGGGATGCATGTAGTGACACGCTCCCTTCCGTGACGTTTGTAGGTTAAGGGAATTTTTTCCCATACTCAATATGGCGCCTTGATGCTCGGGGTTCAGAACGAGGCTTGGCTTCCTTTATATGGTGGTGAGTCGCTGCGTGGCCCGTTCCCCATTGACAACGTCAGATGATGACGAAACGCGTCTGGGAAGGTACGCACTGACGTCACCACGCTTCCGGAGTAGAGGACGGGCTCCGTTTGTTTGTATGCCGGCCGGCTTTTTGTATACGCGATTTTACTAACTTAACTGTAAGTTACTACTTGTTTTAAAATAAATATTAGAAAGATTTTACACTATGGTGAGTTCTTCTTCCTTCTGGGTCACCCGTGGCTTTCGTGATGGTGATATGTGGCAGCGCATTTGAATCTGGAGTTTTACCCCCCATATGAACATCGGGAGTGCCAGCAAGCTGAAAGGCCTTGGCTGGGCTAAAGCCACTTGCCCTTTTACGCTTGCCATCTGGTAAGCAGGTTTTAACTACTAGGGTGGATTGTCACTACTGCTTCAAAATACACGGTGGCGGTGCTGTTTATTCTGGAAGGATTTCAATATCTCTCTGATGTCATTTGCATAGACTGTTTAGTTTGAGCGCAGCTTTCCTTTTTCTTGAACTATCTAATTTGGTGTGATCGCACTATATGCTGCTGCTGGTTATATATACATTTGTTGGTCAAGCGCGGTTCTCTCTATTTACATACTGTCTGTGATTTTTACTGCTGCTGACATATTTGAGTATTTCTGCTGTGTTTTATTATACAGTCTATTCAGTGCTATATGTTTTAGCATACTTATTAGTGAACATAGAGTGCACTGTGCATCTAGGTTTAGTCTTTCATGTATATTTAGATTTTTTATTTCATTTGATTTTTTCTGATATTGAACCATGGATATTTTTGAGTTTCGTGCCAACAAAGTGGTTAATGTTGAAGGGGTTTTCGAGGCCTATAAGGAAGATGAGAGCGATCTAGGAGGGATCTTCATGAGACTCAAAAACCTTATGGTCTCGGAAATCCACACTAAATGGGACATTGCCTACCTAGAAACTTATATCAGGTATTCAATGGTCCCCAGGAGTCTGAGGTGGGATGTAGCCCCCCAGAGGGGCGAACCTGATTTGGAGGAATGGTTTAAATATTTCAATCAAGCAGGGGTCTCATTTTTGAAATTTTTGGTTGAAAGAAAGACCACCAAACTTGTCAAAATAGATGAGGAAATTAAAAGTATTAAGGATAAGCTCCATCCCAATAAGGATAGTGAGGATTATAAAGAGAAATCATTGGGTTTGCAAAAAATCCTTGAGAAAGAAGATAAGGACCAAAGGATAAAGAAAAAAAAGAAATACAATAGAGACTTGTCTGATTATCATGGGAATGTGGTTTTTGATTGGCAGAAAAAACTCCTTGAGGAGTTGGCCAAGCAAAATAATAATGAGATGGACACATCTGTAGCCACACAGTCCCATGATATGACGGCAGGTCCATCAGGTGCTCCAATTCCTGTTCCCCATCCCAATAAACGAGGGATGCCTCAAACCAGACCCCCAAGAACAGGAGGGAATAATTATCCCCATCATTCACCTTATAGGGGCAAGGGGAACACGAGAGGGGGCCCTTCTTCACGTGGCCAGATGAGACATAGTGGTACACCCGGAACCTCATATCCCTCTAATTATGACCATAGAGAATACCAACAAGGTTTCTCTTCCAATGGGGCACCCCCCCAGAGGGGGAGGGGAGGATGGCCCTATTCTAGCCAGCGAGGCAGAGGTCACAACACCGCCTACCCAGAAACCTGGAGAGGTGGACATAATGGAAATTTGGGATACCAATCACCAGGTTATGGCCATCCAGGTTTCGAGCCCGATTGGGAAAGTAATATCCCAACATCGAATAGCTTTTTCCCACTTATGGATAGGGATGGACCTGATGGTAGATTCCCTCAGGACCCCTCCCAGCCTTACAACTTCGGTGGAAGGGGTATGCCGTCGCTAAGAAGCCTCAATGTACCAGCACCTCATAATGAGGCCACGGTCCCCCCCGATCAGACAAATTGGGGTTTTCACAAAACCAATCAAGGTGTAAAAAGACAGGGAGAAAGAGGAGAGGAGTCAGAGGGGGGAGGCGGTTACGAACAGCAAAAAAGATCCAGAAGGTGACAGGGAAGGGGATTTTCAACTTAAGCTCCAGAGCATTGACGGATCCTGAAAAAGCTATTCTTGATAAGGGCCTGAAATATGTCCCGCCCACCAAGCTGGATAAGTTCCATACCTATATGGACATCCATAGATTTGTTAGGAAGCTGAATATAAAGCGTTATGTGGCTTCTAACCCCATTAGAGATAGTGTGACGTTGGAGACGGGTATTGTTCACTCGGGGCTCTCCAACGCCTCACTATTCAACCCTCCAGGTACACTAGCACCAGCACTCAAAGTGTTTAGGGATATTCTATTGAAAGATTTAGACCTTTTAGAGGTCAAGAATGCTAAACTCAACAAAACCCTACAAGACGGTCTTGATTCCCTTTGCAAAAACAAGGATCTTGTTATAAGACCTGCGGACAAAGGGGGAGGCATTGTGGTGCTTGATCGACAAGATTACATGACGGAGATGTACAGGATTTTGGATGACCAAGGTACCTACACAATGCTTCCCTCTGACCCTAAAATAAAATATGCAAGGACACTACAAAAAATCGTTGATAGGGGGTGTCGTTCGGGCATCCTTAACCAAAAGGAGAGCCTTTACTTGGTTCCTAAGGCCGCACACACACCCACAATATATTACTTACCGAAAGTTCATAAAAGTCTGGTCTGCCCCCCGGGACGTCCAATTGTAAGCGGCATTGATTCGCTTACTTCCCGGGTGGGCAGATATATAGACTTTTATTTACAACCCCTTGTACAGAGACTGCCATCTTATATCAAGGACTCCAGGCATGTCATTAGACTGCTCTCTGACATTGAAGTTAGAGCGGGGATGTGGATGGTTACGGCTGATGTATCCAGCCTTTATACCATCATCCCACATTTGTTAGGTTTGGAGGCGGTTAAATATTTCCTTGACAGGGATTCTGGTCTTCCATCCAACCAGGTGGATTTCATAATGGAGCTGCTGGAATATGCAGCCTCTCACAATTACTTTTGGTTCGATAACAACTTTTACAGGCAAAACACAGGTGTGGCTATGGGGGCTAAGTATGCCCCGAGCCTGGCAAACCTCTTCATGGGGAAATGGGAGGAGGATGTCATCTATGCTCGCGATGTACCCCAGATTGTTCTGTGGGCGAGGTACATAGATGACATCCTCCTCCTATGGGATGGCGAACAGGCAGCTCTGCAGGAGTTCATGGTTCTTCTTAATACCAACCAGAGGGGTATCATCTTGAACTATGAGATGAGTCAGACTGGTATTAACTTTCTGGATTTAAGAGTTTCCATCAATGAGAACAGTATTGTTACATCAACCTTCTTTAAGGAGACCGACAGGAATTCATTCATACCTGTGGACAGTTGTCATCATCGTCCCTGGCTGGAGTCGGTTCCGAAGAGCCAATATCTCCGTCTAAGGAGGAATTGCTCCAGTCAGATCCAGTTCACCGAGCAGGCAAATGTTCTCACAGACAGGTTTCTGGAAAAGGGTTATTCTGAGGAATTCCTGGTGACAACCCTCAATAAGGTGAAGGAGGTAAATAGGGAGGATTTGTTGGTGGAAAGGGGGTCTCGCACCAATGATAATATTTCTTCTGGTGTCCCCTTTCTGACCACGTATTCTCTACAGCATAATTCAATCAGAAACCTTATATACAAACACTGGCACGTGGCGCGCAGTGATAGGATTCTGAGTAAGGTTTTGCCAGAAAAACCACGGGTCATCTTTAGGGGTGTGCCCTCGATACGTAACCAGTTGGCCCCTAACATTTTAAATCCACCAGTTTCCAGACCCACTTTCTTTGGCCATCTAAAGGGATTTTATCAATGTAGAAAGTGTAGGGTCTGTGCATATAGTGCTTGTGCCCATAGACGGACTACTACTTTTTCTTCCAGCAGTACTAAACAAGTATATACTATCAAACCGTTTATTACTTGTACCACGGAGGGGGTAGTATATATGTTGCAGTGCCCTTGTGGCCTGCAATATGTGGGCAGGACCAAGAGGCCCCTTCAGGTCCGCCTCAATGAACATATCACTAATATTAAGAGTGGTTTTAAGAACCACTCTGTGTCCAAACACTATCTACAAGCACATGACAGAGACCCCTCCAATACTCTTTTTCTGGGTATAGATAGGTACAGGCCCCATTGGAGAGGGAGCTCCTTGGTCAGAGAGATATCGAAGTTAGAAATGGTCTGGATCCATAGATTGAGAACTTATGCACCTTACGGGTTAAACATTGATACCGATGTTAATGCTTTTATCGATAATTCATGAATTTTCTGTATAGAGTGTGTTAAAGGATTTGGCCTAATATGGTGGATTCTTTCTGTATTTGATAGTATATAATTTTTAATAACAATTTTTTAATAACAATGTTTTTTGGGGTCTGTGAACTCGATCTGAATCACGAGTATGTGGGCACTTTCCCTTTCCTTCCCTCCCCCCCCCTCCCTCCCTTTCCTCTCCCCACTTCACCTGATGGGGTTTATATTATGGCATGCAATCTATGGCGGTGCCTTTTGTCACCTGACCGGGTGTACAATGCATAGCCAAGGAGTATGTATCACTTCACATATTCACTTAAATTTGGGGAGATTGCTGATGATAGTCAGGAATCCCTCCTTCTTTCTTTTTTTAGGGTATTTCTGATGGTTGTCATGAATTCCCTTTTTCCTGATTCACATTCTTTACACAAAATTTTTTTTTTTTTTTCATTCATTAATGCATTGTACGATATAAGTTGTGCTCAGAGAATCGATTTTCACAATTTGGTTCTTTAGACAGAGTTTGTTTTGCTAATTTTTGGAAGGAATTTTTCACATTAGAATTTTCCAATAACTTTTTTGATCATAACCTAGTTTATATTATACCTTATAAGCTTTTCATTTATTTAATCACACATTTTGGGCACCGTTATATAGTCATAACCTCGTAGGAGGATACGGTAGGTTTCCTCTAACCATTATTTTAGTACAGGATCGTTCTTGTTAGTGTATGAGGATTATTACACATTCTAAATATGGGATAGCAGGTTTTTATTTTATTTTATTTTTATATTTTATATTTTATTTTTATATTTTTTATTTTTTGCTATTTCATAACATTCATATCCTGTTCACATTTAAAATTACACTTACACTGTTGTAGCTGGTATCAATGTTGGGCTCAATTGTGTTAGGTTGCTGCCTGTCTTGGGAGGGATGTAGTGACACGCTCTCTTCCGTGACGTTTGTAGGTTGCTGCCTGTCTTGGGAGGGATGCATGTAGTGACACGCTCCCTTCCGTGACGTTTGTAGGTTAAGGGAATTTTTTTCCATACTCAATATGGCGCCTTGATGCTCGGGGTTCAGAACGAGGCTTGGCTTCCTTTATATGGTGGTGAGTCGCTGCGTGGCCCGTTCCCCATTGACAACGTCAGATGATGACGAAACGCGTCTGGGAAGGTACGCACTGACGTCACCACGCTTCCGGAGTAGAGGACGGGCTCCGTTTGTTTGTATGCCGGCCGGCTTTTTGTATACGCGATTTTACTAACTTAACTGTAAGTTACTACTTGTTTTAAAATAAATATTAGAAAGATTTTACACTATGGTGAGTTCTTCTTCCTTCTGGGTCACCCGTGGCTTTCGTGATGGTGATATGTGGCAGCGCAATTGAATCTGGAGTTTTACCCCCCATATGAACATCGGGAGTGCCAGCAAGCTGAAAGGCCTTGGCTGGGCTAAAGCCACTTGCCCTTTTACGCTTGCCATCTGGTAAGCAGGTTTTAACTACTAGGGTGGATTGTCACTACTGCTTCAAAATACACGGTGGCGGTGCTGTTTATTCTGGAAGGATTTCAATATCTCTCTGATGTCATTTGCATAGACTGTTTAGTTTGAGCGCAGCTTTCCTTTTTCTAGAAAATCATTTTTGTCTATTGTGATATGGGGCTCAGAATTTCCATCAGCTTGTAAAAGTGAAAAGTCGTTATTGAATTTGCACACAATGCAGAAAAACAAAACAGCTTTCTTCAGTAAACAAATATGAAACAGTCCATTTCTTTGGTACAGATACAAAACAACTGAATGACTTACCACCACTATACTTGTCTCACACTGGGGCTTAGGGATTTCCTGTCTGCTTTAGGCCAGCCATACACAGTTCGAATCTCCAGCTGAAATGGCCAAGATTCGAACCGTTAATGGGCAGGCTGAATGTATCAAGTTGATTGATTGATCAACTTGGGTACAACCAGTCTGCTGGTTTGTCTTGCAATTATTGCTAACGGGCTACTATTGCCACTAGCGATAATCACTGTCTTTTCCAGGCAGGGACAGCTTCCCCCGTCCCCCCTGCCCCCCGGGAGAAAACAGTTGTTGATTTCCCTGTCAACACTGTCTGTGTTGATGGAGGAATCATGCAAATTTCTTTCCTGCAACTCGTGGTTGCAGGAAAGAAATTTGCACCATGTATGGCTGGCCTTACGCCTTCCCAAAGAGGAGATTTTCACAATTCAGTTTCAAGTTTAGTCCACCATGGTCCAATCCCAAGTTTAGTCTTCCTTGCTCTTTCAGGTGTGTCCAGCTTTCTCCCTCACAGACAGGTGCCATATGTTTCCTCTTTGTTTTTCTTGACCTACGCTCATCAATGGGCTAACCTCTCTTCAGGACTAAAGTTCCTGTAGTTAGAGTTTGGAGGTTAAAATTCTGGATCCCTAATAAGGATTTATTAATTCAGAGTACTAAAAATAATTCCTCTCCTCATCAATCAGTAACCTTGGAACCCCTCAACCAGATTTAAAACTGTCCTCCTTAAAGGAACCACAACTCAAATAGAGCAGAAATATACCTGCTGCCCAGGACCCATTCCTGGAATCCTGTATGCTATACATACTCTTTAAGTGAATTGATCCATATCTAAACACAGAATATGATTTGTGTAGACCTAATCCCGAGAAGACAACTATGTAGTCAGTATTAGATATAACCTCAGATGAAGTCGTAGTGACGAAACATGTCAGGGCAGGACTACACTGCGACCAGTGACGTCAGCATCAGCACGCCTGCTGGAGGTAACAGGCACCGCCGCCGAGCTAATACGGTGCAGAGCGTGATGCCAGTAAAGACATCTGGGCGTAATCTGACTGTGATGTGACATGATCAATGCCTTGTTTGCTTTTATGCTTGTAAGAGCGTTTTAAAGGGGGGAAGTTATGCTTTGTTAATATTTCGTGTCTGAGGTTTGCAACCACTTTTTTTTTTGATGTTGCGCTATGTTGGCTTTCTCTGAGACAAGCATTGGGTAGCAAAGATTCAAGCATATAAGGCATACTGATATGCTTAATAGACCTGCTTTCTGAAAAGAGGTCATTACCATCTGGTTAGTTTGTTTAATCACAGGGGGAGGAGGATGATTAAAGTGTATTTCCACTTATGCAGTCAAATTTGAGAAAACCTTACTATATGTTTCTTATGTGTTTCCGTTCACGCAGATTACCTTTAAAAAAAAAATATATATATATACTGTAATTCTTACCTTTTAGGTGTTTATAATAAGGGAGTGTCATGGCTGATTCTATGAATGTCTCAAAAGTCGCACAGTGTCTTTGTCCCCAAACAATCCCTCATTAACATTCAATGCAGGAGGGTGGTTTCTAAATTGTTAACCTTTTGTTAGGACAGTCAGTGTTCAAAACTATTTGTAGTTTACAGTTGATAATGAAGAACTGTGAACACAATGAAGATAGGGTTAATTATGATTAACCAGTTAACGACCGCCCGCCACAGTTGTACGAATCACCGTCATTGTACGTCAGCTCGTGCAGGCACAGTTGCGGGCGGGTGCGTGCTGCCGGCGGCTCGCTCTTGCACCCTCTGTAAGCTGCGGGAGCGTGCCCGTGGGTCGGGCGGACTCAGTGTCAGTCGGCGACCCGCAATCACCTAGTACAGAGGCAGAATGGGGATCTGCCTTTGTAAACAAGGCGGATCCCCATTCTGACAGAAGACATGACAGAGATCTACTCTTCCCCGTGATCAGGAACAGTTATCTCTGTCATGTCCCCCCTACAGTTAGAACACACCTAGGGAACAAGTTAACCCCTTGATCACCCCCTAGTTAGTTAAGTTCTTCCCTGCCAGTGTCATCTTTACATTGATCAGTGCATTTTTATAGCACTGATCAATGTACTAATGTCACTGGTCCCCAAAAAGTGTAATTTGGGGGTCAGATTTTTCCACCGCAAAAAAAAACAGTAGAAACAATAAAAAAAAAAAAATAAAAGTCCTTAAGTCTATCCCATAGTTTGTAGACACAATAACTTTTCCGCAAACCAATCAATATACGCCTATTGTGATATTTTTTACCAAAAATATGTAGAATATATATCGATGTAAACTTATGAATACATTTGTTTTTTTATATATATTTTTTGGATATGTATTATAGCAAAAAGTCGCTCTTTGTTTATGTATACATTATAAAAATAAAAAGCACAGGTGATCAAATACCACCAAAAGAAAGCTCTATTTGTGGGGAAAAAAGGATGTCAATTTTGTTTGGGTACAGCGTTGCATGGCCGAGCAATTGTCAGTTAAAGCTATGCACTGCCGTGTCGCCAAAAATGGTCTGGTTATTAAGGGGGCAAATCCTTCTGGTCCTTAAGTATTTTAACCCCTTCCCGCCGACCGTATGCAGATGTGCGTACTCGGCTTTCGGGGGTTATACTGGGATGATGCCCGCAACTGCAGGTATCATCCCGGTACCGTTGTTTTGAGCAGGTGATCGGCTATCCGTATATAACAACCGATGCGGCTAAAAGCTGCTTGGCTGTTATACCGGAGGAGCATGAGGGGACGCCCCCCTCCTGCCGCCTCCCGCCACTCTTACCGGGCCTCCCGTGCGATCGGGAGGCCCGGTGTCCAATCCCTGCCTCCGGCGGCTGTGCGCGGGCTGGAATGAAGCTGTGGGCGGCTTCGTTCCAGCCTTCTCAATGTAAACGCGGAAGCGACGTCATGACATCACTTCCCGTTTACTCGGCTGCCAATGGCGCTGAATTTAAAAAAATACACAGTATTCAGAATCGCCGTTTTCAGCGATCTGAATACTTTGAAGTGCAGAGGAGGGATCGGGGGTCTTTTAGACCCCTGACTACTCCATAAAGAGTACCTGTCATCACCTATTACTGTCACAAGGGATGTTTACATTCCTTGTGACAGCAATAAAAGTTAAAAAAAAACATTTGTTTTTTAAAAACAAATTAAAAGTAGAAAAATAAATAAAATAAATAAAAAAAATATAAAATTTTTAAAGCGCCCTCGTCCACGCGAGCTCGCGCAGCGAAGAAAACGCATATGAAAGTCGTACCCGCATATGTAAACGGTGTTCAAATCACACATGTGAGGTATCGCCACGATCGTCAGAGCGAGAGCAATATTTCTAGCCCTAGACCTCCTCTGTAACGCTAACCTGGTAACCGTAATAAAAATTTAAAGCGTCGCCTATGGAAATTCATAGCTACCATAGTTTGTCGCCATTCCACGAGTGTGTGCAATTATAAAGCATGACATTTTTGGTATCTATTTACTCGGCGTAACATCATCTTTCACATCATACAAAAAAATTGGGGTAACTTTACTGTTTGGATTTTTTAAAATTCATGGAAGTGTGCCTTTTCCAAAAATTTGCGTTTAAAACACCGCTGCACAAATACCGTGTGATATAAAATATTGCAACAATCTCCATTTTATTCTCTAGATTCTCTGCTAAAAATATATATATAATGTTTGGGGGTTCTAAGTAATTTTCTAGCAAAAAATATGGATTTTAACTTGTAAACACCAAATTTCAAAAATAGGTTTAGTCATGAAAGGGTTAATATTACTTCACATTGCTTAAAAATCCTTACACATTGTCCCTGCTTTGTAATTTTTTTTAAGCAAGTAAAAAGCACTTAAAAAGGTAACCAGCAATTTTTAAGTTGTGCTATGCTGGAACATGTAGAAAATATAAAGTAGGTGTTATCCCAATCTGGTTGCAAAAGTTGAAATACACTTTAATTTTGAAGCAGTGACTGGGAGCTGTGTGATGTTTGAAGCAGAACACTTGGACCACGCTCAGAATTTTCTGGGGAAATAGTCACATAGTGGATGAACTGTGGATTATTTGCACTTTATATGATGAACTAAATACACCGATCAGCCATAACTTTGCAACCACCCACCATCAAAACAGTCCTGACCCATAGAGGCAAGGATGTCACCAGACCTCTGAAGGTATGCTGTGGTATCTGGCACCAAGCTGTCAGTAGCAGATACTTTAAGTCCTGCAAGTTGCGAGGTGGGGCCTACATGAATTGGACTTGTTTTTTTCTAGCACATGACACAGATGCTTGATTAGGTTGAGATCTGGGAATATGGAGGCCAAGTCAACATCGTTTCTGTGTTCCTCAAACCATTCTTGAACCATTTTTGTAGTGTAGCAGGGTGCATTATCCTGCTGACAGAGGCCACCTCCATCAGGGAATACATGATGGGGTGTACTTAGTCAGCAAAAATGTTTAGGTAGGTGGTCTGTGTCAAGAAACATCCCCATGAATGGCAAGACTCAATGATTCCCAGCAGATCATTGCCTCTATTGGCTGGTATTCTTCCCATACTGCATCCTGGTGCCATCTCTTGCCCAGGAAAGTGGACCAGGACGCACCAGGCCATCCATATCATAAAAGAAAATGTGATTCATCAGATTGGGCTAATGTTCTAGATAGCCATTGCTTCGTGGTCCAGTTCTGATGCTCATGTGCCCATTGTAGGTGCTTTTGGCAGTGGACATGCTGACAGGTCTGCCGCTATGCAGCCCCATACACAACAAACTGGGATTCCCATTTTTTCTGCTTTCAACACATCAACTTCAGGGACAATATGTTCACTTGCTGTCTAATATACCCCCACCGACTTTCAGGTGTCAATGTAACGAGATATTTACTTAACCTATCAGTGGTCATAAAGTTATGGCTGAATATGGCACTTTTTGCACGTTCTATAGCACCTCAATGGAATAATCTTTTTTTATTTATATTATATATATTATTTATTGAATTGTTTACTTTGCTCTCACATAGAGGTGAGCACTGTACATATTTTATTCTGTTAGATTAATGTGATTCACGTTATAATTACAGCAGCTTTAGAGATTTTTGGGTATAGTAATACTTTGGTAAAAAGTGACATCACTGCATAGCTTCTACTGAGTTCTTCTTTAAGCAGAGAGGTGGATCATTGCACCACGGCTCTGCCTGGATACAAAATAGAAATCTGGACAGGTAGGCTTTGTTCCCATTTACATTTCAAGTAGAGTATCAAACGATGATGCAAATAATGTCTGCCACCAACACATCCACTTATATGCACAAACAGTATTTTAGAAGGAATTGCTTACTTTGTTCTGAAGATACAGATGCTTATCTTGTCAAAACACTTGTTTCTATATATAAATGAGTGCTCACTATTAGAAAAGGACATTATTTTCATTTGTTGCTACTATTTTTAAGTCAACTGTGTTAAATAATTCAGCAGCAACTGAGAGAGGTCTTGATAAGGAATGTATTTAAATGTACAGATATTTACAAGTACAAAAATGTTCTGTGTGTTAGAATAAAAGATGTGATTTTTGAAAACTTGCCTGGTTCCTGGATTCAGAGCTAAAGCAGTTGGAAATCTGCAATAAGAGTCATTCACATGGTCAGCAGTACCCACCGCCCTCTGCAATATGATCCACAGTGGGTCGCTTTTCAGAGGGCGGTACAGCGGTGGCTGCCAGTCATTCAGGAGGCTATTTGAATGCTTTTTTAATACACAGGGGAATTTAAAAAAAACTGCACTGAAACCACAAGCCAAGCAGTTGCGGTTTGCCCCCATTGACTTTAACGGTCAAGGTGGTGCCGCTGGCCAAGGTTATATCACCATAGTCGCGTAGCAAGGTATTATGGCATTATGTGTATAGCCCTGTCTGGCTGTAATGGTAGACATTAGGTGGATTAGGTGGGCAGTCGGCGGCTCCACCACCTGCTTTTACCGCCCCCTGGCTGCCAGTGTGAAAGAACCCTAACAGTCAGCAACCACCTCCCATAGTTTTCTAAAAGTGTGCAGAATTGGGGTGAGTGAACACATCAGTTTATATCAAATATCTTATTGACTCAAGCCACAGGCAGGAGGACAAAAGTATCATAAGAACAAGTTCACTACTTCCACTGTGCTGAATTAATAAGTAGGCTGCTGTTGTTGATCCTTTCTTATTAAAGTCGAACTAAAGTCCATAAAACTTCCAATTCAGATTCAGAATACTTTATTAATCCAAAAGGGAAATTATTAGGATACAGTTACATTCAACAAAGACAACACAAGATCACAATAATGAATGGAACAAGACACAGAGGTTGATTTACTAAAACTGGAGAGTACAAAATCTGGTGCAGCTCTGCACAGAAACCAATCAGCTTCCAGGTATTTTGTAAAAGCTTAATTGAACAAGCTGAAGTTAGATGCTGATTGGCTTCCATACACAGCTGCACCAGATTTTGCACTCTCCAGTTTTAGTAAATCAACCCCGGAGTGACACAGTAAAATAACAGCAATTAGAACCAAATAAAACGAAATGAAAACTATAAAAATAAGTGGAAAACAGAATGAGGTCCTATTGAGCCAAATGGCTCAACCCATAGAGATCACCAACCCAATGTGTGATGAAAAAAAAAAGAAAAAAAGGTATTGTAGGAGGTGGTGGGCCTTTAATGGTTGTTTCAATGGGTATGTCTAATGCCCTGTACACACGGTCAGATTTTCCGACGGAGAAAGTGCGATCGGATTGTGTTGTCGGAAATTACGATCGTATGTGGGCTCCATCGGACTTTTTCCGTCGGAATTTCCGACACACAAAGTTTGAGAGCAGGATATAAAATTTTCCGGCAACAAAATCCGATCCTTTAAATTCCAATCGTGTGTAGACAAATCCGATGCACAAAGTGCCACGCATGCTCAGAATAAATTAGGAGACGAAAGCTATTGGCTACTGCCCCGTTTATAGTCCCGACGTACATGTTTTACGTCACAGCGTTCAGAACGATCGGATTTTCCAACAACTTTGTGCGACCGTGTGTATGCAAGACAAGTTTGAGCCAACATCCGTCAGAAAAAATCAGATGGATTTTGTTGTCAGAATGTCCGATCAATGTCCGATCATGTGTACAGGTCATAAGTGTGTCACAAAAGCACATATCAAAATATAAAAGTTTTTTTTTTTTTTACATATAATATATCATTTCAAAGCACAAGGGCAACAAGTCAGCCCACAAAAATAAAATACTTTGCATGTATAAGACAAGGTATAACACATGTGAAACGTAGACTGCCAACATGTTTTGCGGTACAAACCACTTCTTCGAGGCTTCATGTGTCCATGTCTGATGCAAAGTATCTAATATTCACATAAACAAAAATAGAATTAATAATTATATAGAATAACATACATTTATTCCAATATATATACATGTGCAGATACAAAAACACTGTCCCCTGGTGGAGATGGGGACAATAAAAAATACAAAAATGATATATTTGTAGCACTGGTAGATTTGCAATCTACCGCATGTTAAGTAAATTTAGTAAATTGTGTGTTAGGAAGGTTAAAAGTTCACCTCTGTTCCAGCTTGGCTGACGTTGTGTGTGTTTCCGTACTGACCGGTGGGTGTCGCTGTTACCACTGGTCAGGGTTGGAAAGGCAACGTGTTGAAGTGAATAGATGCTCCTCTGTTCCGGAGGCACGCTCGATGGAGGTGGTCCTCAGAGTTGCATTCTGGGCGAGGGTATTAATGGGACAGACGCCATATTTTGGGGTTCGTTTTACAGCCACCTGCTGGCCCTCCTGGCTGACAGGTATGCATTAAAGAGCTACCTTGTGGTCCTCCGATCAGCAGGCCCACGATACAACGGCGCAGGGGTGGGTCCGGAGGCTTGTCTGGAGCCTACCACCGCGGCCGAGGAATGGTCCTGAGCTGTTGGTCCTGTGTGACAAAGCTGGACAACTGAGGAGATCCCAGGGGAGGACCCGTCTTGGAGAGATCACGCGGCGTGCTGGTCTATAGAGGGGCCTGGTGACTTGGTTGGAGGATGTATCCAAAAGTAACTATACAGCATAGTGTTGCCGGCTCGGCTTAAAGGTTCAAGCACTGTGACTGACTTTCACTACAGCAAATCTATACATCCTATGGCAGAGGATTGTACAGATTTTATTCCCAAACAAGTTTGTGGCAGAGACTTTGATTTGTGCTGCATACTGGCTGCTAGACCGGTGAGAGAGGTCTATCCAGGCGAGCAAGGAGTGTGTCCCATGAGGGAAGCGCATTTCAAATAGTATTTGAATTATACCAAGACCCTTTTTTTTTCCAAGAGAACCCCTTCAGAGAATGTTTGAGTTTCTTCTGCGAGTTTCCTTTCTACCTCTTTCCTGCTACTTCCTAAGTCGTTTGTTTAATAAAGCATTGAAAACGTACTCCAGTGTTGGTGCTTGTGTCGTCCAGAAGTAAACTCAATGGAACCCTAGACCCGGTTCCGGTGAAACAGAGGGAAGCAGAGTGAAGGTAACAGACCCGTTTAAACCAGCAGCTCCGCAGTGAGTTAGTGCCCCACGTGGGGGCGTCGTCCGGGATTTGTTGACCGTCAGTTGCTGCATCCCAGTGGAGTGTTTTACCGGGAGTTTACAGAGAGAGCTGGACTTTGAAAGAAAATCTTTTCAGGAAGAGGAAAGGTTACATTGCAGGACTTTGCTTCTAAGTGCGTGGACACTGGGCGCCAGAGAAAGGCCCGGGAGTTACTGAACTGAAAGAACAAGTGGGAGGAGTTACCCTACTTGCTACCGCGTGGGACGCATGTATGTGTTTGGCGCCAGAGGGAAAGAGAGGCCTCGTGATCGTGCTGAGAAGATCAGAGTGTGGCCATGTCTTTTTCGGCGTTGCAATCAGTTGTGGGACCCAGAATGTTCCCTGCAAGCACCGTGATGAATACTGTGCAATCTGGGACTTTGCTCACGGATACTGGAGTTCGATTGAAGCCTCAGGGGAGATTTGTCCTGTATACCTCGGGAGATGTTGAGGGATTGGGCATGACCTGCCATCGATGCGAAGGATTGGCTGTGCATCTTTGTCCATTCGGCCGATGTCCCAGTGTGGAGAATACTTGTTTGTGGTGGAGCAGCCTACCATGTTGCCCCGTGCCTATCGGATGGATTGGGTGACAAGTATCGCTACAGTGGAAGCTGCTATTGCTACAGAGAGGGAGCAACGGGCTGCCACTTTGCCTGTTACTACTGACAATGTTCCAGAAAAAGACATTGTTTCTGTTGTCTCGCCCGGAGACATTACTTTGATTCCTGAGTCCACTACGCCTGCTTCTGTGGTGCCTGCTCAGAAGAAGGTGGGCTATGTAAAGGCTTCCCGCGGCCATGGTCAAGGCCTACCCCAGAGGATGCCTGAGCTGGAGCTACCAGAGTCTACGTCCGGAACGGGTAAGCCACTGTTGGGGACTGTAAATAAATATTTGCCAGCTGAGGAATTGAGAGACTCGGAAATAGAATCCATGTCGGATCTTTCCGGGGATGATGACTTGTTGGAAACCATGTCGCAAGAGCTATTGTGGTCACAAGGCGAAGATGTTGCCTCCACAATGACTTTTTCTGAATGGACTGCCATGAGTTCTGGGAAGACGTCACCCTGTGTGGAAACACACAGTACTGTTGCTGAGACTTTGCCAGAGGCTACTAATTCACTACAGACACCGGCTGGGTCTATGGTGAGAAAGTCACTAAATTCTTGTGTACCGCCCGGTATGGGGAGAGACAGATCTTTGCCAAAACTTGCTCGCTTGCAACAGATGTTAAACAAGCGTGTTGCCGCAGAGTATGAATTGGAGTTTTCCCTATGTGCCCCAGGATGTTATGCGGGAGATTGAAGCTAATTGGGAACTTTGGTACAGTGAAGCTGTTTGGGACTACTTCTCTGTGCCTAAGCCCTTCAAAAAGACTGGATATTCTGTCCGGATGGATGAAAGTTTCAGCGGATGCTTTGTATATTGGAACTTCGGTCGGCACATCTATGCCGATAAAGTGGAAATTTGCAGACCAGGAAAGGACAATGTTGTGTGCTTTATTACCACTGTGGATAAAGAAGGGAAATCGTTAACCTTGCCAGATCCTCGGTTTTACTGGTAATTATGGACAATAGAACTTTGAAGTTACCTAGTTAGATAGTGACAGGGTAAAGAGGTCTGCGTGGTCAAGATCTATGGATCCTGTGCTGTGCTTAAATGCAAGGACTTCTTGTTTGCTAGCCGGATTTCTTTTATAGAAAAAAAAAAGTTTTTATGCAGGGATGGACTCCTAAAGTATATATTTTTCTCTAATGTAGATTGTGGGAAGAGAGTTTCATATTTTTTAATGAGACTTTGCTCCTACTGTTGTATAGGATGTTTATGTGTGTGTTTAACTATGTTTCCTTTTCAGGGATCATCGGAGCATATATAGAGCTGGGAGGCTTTTCAGCTAGTTAGTTAGTGAGATTGTGTACCATTATACTGTGGTTTTGTTTACGGCTGTGAACATAATGTTTTATAGATATAAGTCTCATAGTGTCTTTAAACTGTCCTTTCTCTCTCTCTTTGCCTATCTAAAGTTATAAGAAACTCAAATGCTTACTCTCAGGCTTGAGAGTTACTGTTACTGTGTCGGGACAGACGTTGGGGACAATGTCTATTGTAGTGGGGGGAGTATGTAGCGCTGGTAGATTTGCAATCTACCGCATGTTAGGTAAATTTAGTAAATTGTGTGTTAGGAAGGTTAAAAGTTCACCTCTGTTCCAGCTTGGCTGACGTTGTGGGTGTTTCCGTGCTGACTGGTGGGTGTCACTGTTACCACTGGTCAGGGTTGGAAAGGCAACGTGTTGAAGCGAATAGATGCTCCTCTGTCCCGGAGGCACGCTCGGTGGAGGTGGTCCTCCGAGTTGCATTCTGGGTGAGGGTATTTATGGGACAGACGCCATATTTTGTGGTTCATTTTACAGCCACCTGCTGGCCCTCCTGGCCGACAGGTATGCGTTAAGGAGCTACCTCGTGGTCCTCCGATCAGCAGGCCCACGATACAACGGCGCAGGGGTGGGTCCGGAGGCTTGTCTGGAGCCTACCACCGCGGCCGAGGAATGGTCCTGAGCTGTCGGTCCTGTGTGACGAAGCTGGACAACCGAGGAGATCCCAGGGGAGGACCCGTCTTGGAGAGATCACGCGGCGTGCTGGTCTATAGAGGGGCCTGGTGACTTGGTTGGAGGATGTATCCAAAAGTAACTACACAGCATAGTGTTGCCGGCTTGGCTTAAAGGTTCAAGCACTGTGACTGACTTTCACTACAGCAAATCTTTACATCCTGTGGCAGAGGATTGTATGGATTTTATTCCCAAACAAGTCTGTGGCAGAGACTTTGATTCGTGCTGCATACTGGCTGCTAGACCGGTGAGAGAGGTCTATCCAGACGAGCAAGGAGTGTGTCCCATGAGGGGAGCGCATTTCAAATAGTATTTGAATTATACCAAGACCCTTTTTTGCCAAGAGAACCCTTTCAGAGAATGTTTGAGTTTCTTCTGCGAGTTTCCTTTCTACCTCTTTTCTGCTACTTCCTAAGTTGTTTGCTTAATAAAGCATTGAAAACGTACTCCAGTGTTGGTGCGTGTGTCGTCCAGAAGTAAACTCAATGGAACCCTAGACCCGGTGCCGGTGAAACAGAGGGAAGCAGAGTGAAGGTAACAGACCCGCTTAAACCAGCAGCTCCGCAGTGAGTTAATGCTACATATTAATATGAGTATACCTTTAAAATCTGGGTTGGATGTGTTCCAACTAAGGGGAGAATATCATTGACACTGCGTCTTGTTGGCATGGAGGAGAGGCAAAGCATGCCTCAAAACCAATATCTGTCTGAAAAATAGATATACAGGCATACCCCACTTTTAAGTACGCAATGGGTTTTATTTACTAAAGCTGAAAAGTGCAAAAACAGGCTCACTGTTGCATAGAAACCAATGAGCTTCTAACCCCAGCTTGTTCAATTAAGCTTTGGTAATAAAACCTGGACGCTCATTGGTTTCTGTGCAGAAGTGAGCTTGATTTTGCACTTTCCAGCTTTAGTAAATAAACCCCATTGTGTACTTAAAAGTGGGGTATGCCTGTATATAGACAGGGAATACAGCAAGGACATGCTAAAAAAGTCAAACCGCAAAACCCAGTGTAAGCATCACAAGTTAACGGGTATGTAAGGCAAACCTCTTAGTAAAAAGGATATAGTACTAAGCTGTATTAAAGAGCAACATACTCAGACATTAGAGATAGGGCTCAGGATATTGCCCATAATGTCTACAAACCACCAGTGTTTAAACGGTAAAGGCACTGTGGGATATACAAACAATAACAATAACCATACAGGTGACTTGGTATACCTACATCACATAACCACATCATTGCTTCAAGAAATAAAAAACATCCTTACCTGGTTTAGAGGGTCAACAACACATCCAACCAAGTGTCCATATCACTGATATCTTTAACAGGTAGATACAAGTATCCCACACGTCCTCAGATAGTGTCTGAGTCTCCCGAGGACCCACTAGTCCGACGAAAACCCCCCACACAGAGCAGTCCCTAAAAAGGCAAAGGAGGCTGTCACTGGGGAGACAGGTGGGTCCTCTCTCAAATTGGCCAATCATCAAGGTGTGCTTAACCACTTGCCGACCGGCTCATGCTGATATACGTTGGCAGAAGGGCACGTACAGGCATATTAACGTACCTGTACATTGCCCTTTAAGACGCAGCATTGTGGGCGCACGCCCGACGCGAGCTCCGTGAGTGTGATTGCGGGTCCCGCGGACTTAATGTCCGCGGGGATACCCGCGATCATATCACAGAGAGGAAGAACGGGGAAATGCTGATGTAAACAAGCATTTCCCCATTCTTCCTAGTGACAAAACACTGATCACCGCTCCCTGTGATCAGGAGCGATGATCAGTGTCGTGACACACGTAGCCTATCCCCCCTACAGTTAGAACACATCCATAGGACACACTTAACCCCTGCAGCGCCCCCTCCTGGTTAACCCCTTCACTGCCAGTCACATTTACACAGTAATCAATGCATTTTTATAGCATTTTTATAGCACTGATCGCTGTATAAATGTGAATGGTCCCAAAATATCGCCAAAAGTGCCTGATGTGTCTGCCATAATGACGCAGTCATGATAAAAATCGCTGATTGCCGCCAAAAAAAATTATGAATAAAAATGCCGTAAAACTATTCCCTATTTTGTAGACGCTATAACTTTTGCGCGAACCAATCAATAAGTGCTTATTGCGATTTTTTTTAACAAAAATATGTAGAAGAATACGTATTGGCCTAAACTGAGGAAAAAATTGTTTTTTTATATATGTTTTGGGGATATTTATTATTGCAAAAAGTAAAAAATATTGCTTTTTTCAAAATTGTCGCTCTGTTTTTGTTTATAGCGCAAAAAAAAAAAAAAAAACGCAGAGGTGATCAAATACCACCAAAAGAAAGCTCTATTTTGGAGAAAAAAAGGACGTAAATTTTGTTTGGGAGCCATGTCGCACGACTGCGCAATTGTCAGTTAAAGCGACGCAGTGCTGAATCGCAAAAAGTGCTCTGGTCTTTGGCCAGCCAAATTGGCCGGGGCTTAAGTGGTTAAATACATATCCAATATGTCTGTAAGTGGAAGGGAGCCAGCATACCCAGAAGGCAACAAAAATCAATATCAGATTCCTGCTGCCCGCAGCCGTGCGGTCAGTGTAAAAGCCTCCCCTACACAAATCTGGGCATAGCAGAAGGCAGATGTGATACCCAGTCTCGCAGATGGACAGAAGTGACGTCAGAACCGCCAACACCACATACCATAGCCGGAGGTGCGTTCCAGTGTGGTAGTGTGCACTTGCCAGGAAGATGACCAGGTCCCTGTTCCCCGGGAACCAGACCGGACCAAGATCATGACATACTGTAGCCGACACCCGGCAACCATATACCATGTACCAACACCCACACTCAGATCCAAACAAGTGGAGGAGATAGGACAGGTTAACACATGGTAACCAAATACCATACAGCAGAACCCCACACTCAGGTCCAAGCAAATAGAGGGGAAGGACAGGCTAGCAAGTAGACAAGGCAGAGACCGAGGGGAGGCAGCAGCCGACACATCCAAACAGCTCAAAAGATCCACCCCAACAATAAATATAACAAACCACCTAAGACTGACTTTGAGTCAATAAATAAAAAACATATCAACGCAAATGTAAACAGTATTCAAGCCACATATGTGAGATATCGCCACGATTGTTAGAGCAAGAGGAATAATTCTAGCTCAAGACCTCCTCTGTAACTCTAAACTGGTAACTTGTAGACATTTTTAAAGTATCGCCTATGGAGATTTTTAAGTACCGTAGTTTGTCGCCATTCCACCTGTGTGCGTAATTTTAAAGCATGGCATGTTAGGTATCTATTTACTCGGCGTAATATCATCTTTCACATTATAGAAAAAAATTGGGCTAACTTTACTGTTTTTTTTTATTCATGAAAGTGTACAAAAATTGCACTTGAAAGACCGCTGTGCAAATACAGTGTGACATAAAAAAATGCAACGACCACCATTTTATTCTCTAGGGTCTCTGCTAAAAAATATATATATAATGTTTGGGGTTTCTAAGTAATTTTGTCAGAAAAAGGCTCAGGCATGAAGGGGTTAAGGTTATATTTACAATTCTTTTATAGATATTTCATCTGTGTATGCAGCTATTTGCATGGAATTCAGCTTAATCACCTCAGCTCCAGAAGGTTTTACCCCCTTCATGACCAGGCCATTTTTTGCTATTTAGCACTGCCTTACTTTAACTTTTATTTGTGCGGTTATGCAACACTATCCCTAAACAAAATGTATATTTAAACATTTTACATTTAAACATAACAATATTTTTTTACCTTCTGCTATAAAACATGTAAAACATTTTTTAATAAAAACAATCTAATTTCTTCATAAATTTAGGCCAAAATGTATTCTGCTACATGTCTTTGGTAAAAAAAACAAAAAAAAACAAAAAAACAATAAGTGTATACTGATTAGTTTGCATGAAAGTTATAGTATCTACAAACTATGGTATATATACTGGAATTTTTATTTATTTTATACTTGGTTGGCTGTTTGTCTAAACTTTCACGCCAATCTGCATTTGCTTGAGCAACGCGCCACAACTGGGTGCGGGGTGTTTGCATTTGAATGGGATGTGTTAAGCCTAGTACACAGCCTAGTAGACACTATCACTATCAAAACTGACAAATGAGGTTGGAGCCACTGTACTAGCAATCCAATGTTAGTACAGCGATCTCCCCTGCTGAGTCGTTGAGTTGTGACAGGGGGTAGGCCCCCCCCCATTGGCTGAAAGTGCTGATCGGGAGTTGGTCGTCTGAGGGTTTTCCAGTATGCATTGCTGCTATACACACGGGCCGAATGTTGACCAGTTTTTATTAAACCGCCCGACATTCGGCCCATGTGTATTAGGCTTTAGATAGGCAGTTGGCTGGGCACAGCTTAACTGTTTTTAACGCCCCCCCCCACCAGTGGTGGCTGGTGGTATATTTTTTGGGGGGAGGCAAACAATCCAATCCACCCCCCGGTCGGTCACCAGCCCCGCACTTTCCCCATTTAGGATGAAGGCAGTGCTTCCTCTGGGAAGCTTCCCCTGCGTCTCCTCCCTCCTCCTCCTTGGCAGCCAACAGGATCGCTTCTCCTTTTGGCCAATCAGGTGATGGGTCTCAGGACCCGCTTCCTGATTGACTGGGAGGAGAATCAGAAAGACAATAGCGAAAATTAATTCGCTATTGTCACACAACTGGGTGGGCTCAGGGGTGCAGGGCTCTGCACTCTGAGCCCACCCTTTTTTGAAGCCTATTAGAGCACGTGCTTCTATAAAAAAAAAAAAAAAAAAAACCCCTTTGGAATCTATGAATCCGGTACATGTAGACTAGGGTGCATGGATTAGGGGGACGGCGCCCCCTGTGCCCCATATCGAAGGGCCGCCACTGCCCCCTACACACACAAAACCGCAAGTTTAAAGGAGCCCATAAACAGCAAATATGTTTTAAAACTGTGGTTATCCTTTAAATGTTCAGTCCGCCCTGGTTATGGAGAGATGCTGGTTGTTAAAATCTTATATCTTTGAAGGACTCCAGTGGTGTGATCTCCCAGCTGGAGATCCCAGCTCAGTCTCTGCCCCTCCCCCCAGCCTCAAACTCTCACTTCTCTTGTTGCAGCAAGAGGATTCTATTGCCCTTAATGCAACTTGAATGGAAAACAGCGAGAGCGAAAACACCCTTGTAATGGTAACGGATAAAGATGGGCTGACTTTCATCTTATCAAAGCACTTGTTATTTCTCCTTTTTTTTCTGACCCTCACACTATCCAGCTATTGTGCGGATTGCTTCCATTGCTGGTAAAAAAGACAATATAACACTACAAATAACACCATATTCCTCTGATCACACCACTTATTTTTGGGCCCGTGAAGGTTTGTGCTATTGCACTTACCATATTTTTTCATTTGCTGATTCGCCATTCCTTTCTTTTGCGGTTCTTCCAAAACATTTGTTTTAATTATCATCTACCAAACATCTCTCTTTAAAAAAATGCTGAATCTCGTGAACCGTTTTCTGCTCCTGAAGAATAAAATGTTGATTTCGGAAGTTTATCTGAAAGAGGAAAACCATCATCATTCCTGCAGAGTCCTCGCTTCTCTTTGTGGAGTATTTCTTCTTAAGGTGGTTGTAAACCCTTTAAAAAAAAAAAAAAAAAAACCTGCAAGACAAGAGCATAATGAACTAGTATGCATAGCATACTAGCTCGTTATAAATTACTTACCTTAGATCGAAGCCCCCACAGCGGTCCTTGTACACCGCTATGGCTGGCGACATCGTTCCCAGAGTTAATTCCAGGTATCGCTCTGGCGCTGTGAATGCCAGGAGCCGTGATGACATCACTCCCCCGTGCGGGAGCCACCAGAAAGGGCGTACTAACTAAAACAACGGCATGAACGTGCACATGCGCTGATGACGTCGGCACATGCAGATACAGGGGATGTCTCCTAAACTGGGTTTAAGCCCATAATAAGGCTTACCTGTAGTAAAAAGTGGATGTAAAGGGTTTACAACCACCTTAAAGCGGTATTGAACCCAAAACCGAAAATGTAATATTTAGCAGCTTACCAATCGTTAAATGCGGTGGCTACATTAGTTTTGCTTTATTTTGTCTACTTTTACTTGGTGATCCAGCCAGTAACACTCTTCCTTAGGATATCTACACTCTGGATGGAGATGCAAGTGGACACCTTTGGACAGCAAGATTGTCAATCTGGGGGCAAAGTAGTGTTACACTAGCATATTTAGGAGGACTTGACTAATAAATTAGGGACTCATGCACATTGGATGTTCGCTACTTTTAGAGGCATCTGGAGTTTTTTCTCCTGCCTTTAACTACTTGCCGCCCGGCTATAAAGACGGGAGAAAGACGGCTATAGCGTGGGCCTTAATTGCCGGGAGGGCGTCCATGGATGTCCTCCCGAGCAAGCGCTGCCTGCGCGACCCTGCGAGTCGTGCGCGGCGCGCTCTGTGATCACTGAGTCTATGAGACTCGGCTGATCACAGATCCGTGTAAAGGGTTGATTCCGGCCCCTTACTACGTGATCAGTTGTCAGCCAATGACGGCTGATCATGTGATGTAAACCGAAGCTCGGTAATCGGTCACTTTTTTTTCTCACGCTGTCAGCGTAAGGGGAAAAAAAAACGCCGATCACCGGCTTCTGTCAGAGGGACGTCGTTCCCTCACGCAGAAAGCTGCGGCTGCATTTTCTGTGCCAACCAGTGTCAGCTGCCAGTGCCCAGTGTGCCATCTACCAGTGCCACCTATCAGCACCCACCAGTGCCACCTACCAGTGTCCACAGTGCCACCTATCAGTACCCACCAGTGCCACCCATCAATGCCCACCAGTGATGCCAATCAATGCCCATCAGTGTCTCATAATCAGTTCCACAGATCAGTGCTGCTTATCAGTGTCACCTACCAGTGCCTACCAGTGCCCATCAGTGCCACCCATCAGTGATCTTTAGTGCCCATCAGTGCCACATATCAGTGCCGCTTATCAGTGCCACCTATCAGTGCCCTTCAGTGTCACCTATGAGTGCCCATCAGTGCCAACAATCAGTGTCCATCAGTGCCAACTATCAGTGCCACCTATCAGTGCCACCTATCAGTGCCGCCTCTTCGGTGCTTATCAGTACCACCTATCAGTGCCCTTTAGTGCCGCCTATCAGTGCACATCAGTGCACATCAGTGAAGGAGAAAGATTACCTGTTTTCAAAATTTTATAACAAAGTATGAAACAGTTCTGTTTTTTTTTCTAAATTTTTGCTCCTTTTTTGTTTTATTTAGCAAAAATAAAGAACCCAGCAGCAATTAAATACCACCAAAAGAAAGCTCTATCTGAGTGAAAAAAATGATAAAAATTTCATTTGGGTAAACTGTAGCATGGCCGCGCAATTGTCATTCAAAGAGTGATAGCGCTGAAAGCTGAAAATTGGTCTGGGCAGGAAGGGGGTTTAAGTGCCCAGTAAGCAAGTGGTTAAACACCCCTGCATGTTAGCCTATGTGTTCATGCAAACATAGGGTTTTAGAGGAGTTTAGGGGATAGAGAGTTTTCTAGAGACAGAAAAAACTTCATGGCCAGTGCGTCCAGGAGCAGCAGAGTTTTGGCAGAAAAAAAAAGGCTTGATGCTTCTAAACGCATAGACATGTGTTAACACTAGGCACCATAGGTGGTATATATATATTTATATACACACAAACAGATGCACACACACTTATAGCAGAGCCGGCACAGTGAAGGGTACGGTAGCATTTCATTAATGGCAGAACTAAGCAGAGGGAGATATTTCCGTCTCCCTGCCGACAAACACAGTGTGATAATGCTAAGACACATCCAGCACACCCCCTGCACACGCCTATGCTAGGCACATTGATCACTTGAGCGTTATGTGTTTGTTACCCCAGCATTCACATTCCTGAAATGTGCCTGCTGTATCATGTACTTGTATGAAAAAGTATCCCGTTCTCTTTGTATTGCTGCCTTTATGTGAAATCCCTGGTCTTCCTGCCAGTCCCTCTGCTTTCCTATTAGAAACTGACCACACTAGGCAGGAGAGCACAGCATGGTCAGTTTTCTAGCTATGCTAGGAACTAAGCCAGACTTGTTCTGACGTGCCTCTCCTGCACAGCCTTTCACTGAATAGCTCAGTGTGCTACTGTTTCTCCTCCTCCAGCTCTTATGCAGCTGAGAACAGAGGGAATTTTATTATTTCTAAAAAAGGGAAAAACAATTATTTTTTACTGATTGGGTTGTTTTACAAGGTGATCATTTACAATCACTTTAATTAACCACTTCCAAACCGCCGCACGCCAATGTACAGTTGTATGCAAAAGTTTAGGAACCCCTGACAATTTCCACAATTGTCATTTATAAATATTTGGGTGTTTGGATCAGTAATTTCATTTTGATCTATCAAATAACTGCAGGACACAGTAATATTTCAGTAGTGAAATGAGGTTTATTGGATTAACAGAAAATGTGCAACATGCATCAAAACGAAATTAGACAGGTGCATAAATTTGGGCACCCCAACAGAAAAATCACATCAATATTTAGTAGAGCCTTCTTTAGCAGAAATAGCCTCTAGACGCTTCCTATAGCCTGTAATGAGTGTCTGGATTCTGGATGAATGTATTTTGGACCATTCCTCCTTACAAAACATCTTCAGTTCAGTTAGGTTTGATGGGTGCCAAGCATGGACAGCCCGTTTCAAATCACCCCACAGATGTTCAGTGATATTCAGGTCTGGGGACTGGGATGGCCATTCCAGAACATTGTACTTGTTCCTCTGCATAAATGCCTGAGTAGATTTTGAGCCGTGTTTTGGGTCATTGTCTTGTTGAAATATCCAGCCCCGGCGTAACTTCAACTTTGTGACCGATTCCTCAACATTATTCTCAAGAATCTGCTGATATTGAGTGGAATCCATGCGACCCTCAGATTTAAACAGATTCCCAGTACCGGCACTGGCCACACAGCCCCACAGCATGATGGAACCTCCACCAAATTTTACTGTGGGTAGCAAGTGTTTTTCTTGGACTGCTGTGTTCTTTTGCCGCCATGCATAACGCCCCTTGTTATGACCAAATAACTCAATCTTTGTTTCATCAGTCCACAGCACCTTATTCCAAAATGAAGCTGGCTTGTCCAAATGTGCGTTTGCATACCTCAAGCGACTCAGTTTGTGGCGTGTGCAGAAAAGGCTTCTTTCGCATCACTCTCCCATAAGGCTTCTCCCTGTGCAAAGTGCGCTGAATTGTTGAAGGATGCACAGTGACACCATCTGCAGCAAGTTGATGTTGTAGGTCTTTGAAGGTGGTCCATGGGCTGTTTTTGAGCGTTCTCACCATCCTCTGCCTTTGCCTCTCCAATATTTTATGTGGCCTGCCACTTCTGGCCTTAATAAGAACTGTGCCTGTGGTCTTCTATTTCCTCACTATGTTCCTCACAGTGGACACTGACAGCTTATATCTCTGTGATAACTTTTTGTAGCCTTCCCCTAAACCATAATGTAGAACAATCTTTGTTTTCAGGTCATTTGAGAGTTGTTTTGAGGCCCCCATGTTGCCCCTCTTCAGAGGAGAGTCAAAGAGAAGAACAACTTACAATTGGCCACCTTAAATACCTTTTCTCATGATTGGATGCACCTGTCTATGAAGTTCAAGGCTTAACGAGCTCACCAAACCAATTGTGTGTTCCAATTAATCAGTGCTAAGTAGTTACAGGTATTCAAATCAACAAAATGACAAGGGTGCCCAAATTTATGCACCTGTCTAATTTTGTTTTGATGCATATTGCACATTTTCTGTTAATCCAATAAACCCCATTTCACTACTGAAATATTACTGTGTCCTTCAGTTATTTGATAGATCAAAATGAAATTGCCGATCCAAACACCCAAATATTTATAAATGACAATCATGAAAATAGTCAGGGGTTCCTAAACTTTTGAATACAACTGTACATCCTTACTTTGAAGGGGGATATTGTTGTTATGGCAGCAGCTAGCTGCCCCAACCCCAGTATCCTCTTCTTCGGCCGGCGGTCCACTTACTCGATAAGAGTGGTCTCTGCAGCGGATTCGCTGCAAAATCACTTTTATCGGTGGCGGAAGAGGTCCCCCCCTCCCGCCGCATTCCGGTGCCCTTCCGGCGCTTACCGGGGCCGTCGGCAGCGGCAGAGGCGATTGGATCTTCAATGCCTTGCTTGGCATTGCAATTCTAGTGTAAATGTGAAATCTGAGGTCTTTTTGACCCCAGATCTCATATTTAAGAGGTCCTGTCATGCTTTTTTTATATTATAAGGGATATTTACATTCCTTGTAATAGGAATAAAAGTGACACATTTTAAAATTTTTTTTTTTTAATAAATTCTTTATTTGAAAACATAAAATATATAACATAAGCATACTGTGGTACAGAGAGCTCCACAACATTGTTTGTATTGTAGTTCACCTCGACGGGTCCGACCATCTAGAACGGGCACCATTGACCAACTGATAATATGAACATTTAATCTTGGACTGAATAGCGGACCTCGGGTCGAGAGGCTAACTGTATCCTCAATTTTTTTTAAAAACAGTGTAAAAATAAAAAAATATAAAGTAAAATAAATAAGAAAAAAAAAATTCTTAAACGTGCCCTGTCCCACAAAGCTCGCGTGCAGAAGCGAACGCATATGTGAGTAGCGCCTGCATATGAAAACAGTGTTAAAACCACACATGTGAGGTATCGCCATGATTGGTAGAGTGAGAGCAATAATTATAGCCCTAGACCTCCTCTATAACTTAAAACATGCAACCTGTAGAATTTTTTAAACGTCGCCTATGGAGATTTTTAAGGGTAAAAGTTTGTCGCCATTCCACGAGCGGGCGCAATTTTGAAGTATTACATGTTGGGTATCAATTTACTCGGCGTAACATTATCTTTCACAATATAAAAAAAAATTGGGCTAACTACTGTTGTCTTATTTTTTAATTCAAAAAAGTGTGTTTTTCCCAAAAAAAGTGCTCTTGGAAGACCGCTGTGCAAATACGGTGTGACAGAAAGTATTGCAACGACCGCCATTTTATTCTCTAGGGTGTTAGAAAAAAAAATGTATAATGTTTGGGGCTTCTAAGTAATTTTCCAGCAAAAAAACTGTTTTTAACTTGTAAACAACACATCTCAAAAAGAGGCTCGGTCCTTAAGTGGTTAATTTCAGTGGCCAGAATAAATGATTATTCTGGCCAGTGAAATGAAATAATGCCCAAACATTTGACGCCTAAATGCTTGATGCAGCTAGACGAGTCAAAACAAGTTACACACTTTTATAAGCGTCAAGTTTTTTTTTCTGCAAAATGCCCCGGCCATGAGGTAAGGCTTTTAGGAGAGATAGAAAAATGTCCAGTGTGCATGAAGCATTAATACTGAAGTTTTTTTAACATTAATGAAGAGAATGCAATAAGGTAAAACACCTTCATCCTTTAAAACCACTTTAAATAAAAGCGTATCTTAAGCAAAGGACACATTTTATTGTTTTGCAATTTACCAGATCTTAGGTGGCTGCATTAGTTTTAGATTTTCCAGGGTTTTTTCTTTATTTTCCCCTGGATGACATCTTGAAAAGATCTTTGAAAACTGAACTCTGGGCATTAAAATATATTCCCCATAAATTCACAAAGGATATATATCCATGTTATGTGTAGCAAATGTATTTCAAAAACTATACATTACCTTATAAAATAGCCGTGATATCATCACTGTGTTGTACATAGCTTGTGTAGAGAGCAGAGCTGTGGGAGGTACTCAGCAGGCCCCACCCACTAAGACTGCCTGCAGAAAACTACAGGAAGGGGCGGAGACAAGACCAAATACCCTGCACAAGGAGAGAAAGCAGCAGTGACTGGTCTTTATTACAGGAAGTTCCTGCCCAAAGGCAAGGCACACATGACATTTCATGCTGGATCACTGCACCAATCTGGAGAACATACAAAAAGGACACCAAGATTTACGTAAAATATGTTTATTTAGACAACATTTGTTAAGCCTAGATTTCAACTTTAAATCTGTACTAACTTTTGAAATATCCATTATTCCCTATTTGAAATGTACAGATTTTGTTGGATGTCATTAAGTTCACATCCGCTTGGATATTTATTTGTAATGCACCCTCTTCCTCTTCCATTGTGTATTTGTTGTGGTGCGACAAATAGGTTTACCTCTTTCCACAAAATATGCCACTTTTATCTAAAAAAAAAATCAGTTCATCATTTTTCCGGTACACCAGTTAGCTGCTTTTTAAATGTGCTGGGAAATGCTTGTGATACAGTAAAATTTCACATAAATTTTAGTTTTCAAAATCTTTACAAATAGACATCTACAGTATATCTCAAAAGTTGTTAATCAGCCAGGCTGATTGGCTGCAGTGAAATAAAAAAAAAAAAAAAAAAACAGAAACATGATAATTGTGCAAAAGTTTTAGACAGGTGTGAAAAAAAAGCTGTACATTAAGAATGCTTTCAGAGTGTTAATAGTTTCTTTTTGGAAACAAACATAAATGGGATATCCGCGCTGCCAAAAAACGACACACTATAATGAGAAAGCAGCCAGCACAATTTTATTTGATTCACAAATAAAAAAGCATATAAAGTCCACATTAGACATGTGCACTGCCGAAAAATGTGTTCGTTAGTGAACGTAACAAATACAAATTTATCCTACGTTACAAAACGTGGATGAGTGAGTTTGGAGTAAAGGAACTTGACTGGCCTGCACAGAGTGCTGTGCAGGCCAGTCAAGTTCAATTTTTTTGTAACCTTTTTTGTAACCTTGGCCAGATCTCTGCCTTGCCACAATTCTGTCTCTGAGCTCTTCAGGCAGTTCCTTTGACCTCATGATTCTCATTTGCTCTGACATGCACTGTGAGCTGTAAGGTCTTATATAGACAGGTGTGTGGCTTTCCTAATCAAGTCCAATCAGTATAATCAAACACAGCTGGACTCAAATGAAGGTGTAGAACCATCTCAAGGATGATCAGAAGAAATGGACAGCACCAAGATAAATATATGATTGTCACAGCAAAGGGTCTAAATACTTAGGACCATGTGATATTTCAGTTTTTCTATTTTAATAAATCTGCAAAAATGTCAACAATTCTGTGTTTTTCTGTCAATATGGGGTGCTGTGTGTACATTAATGAGGAAAAAAAATGAACTTAAATGATTTTAGCAAATGGCTGCAATATAACAAAGAGTGAAACATTTAAGGGGGTCTGAATACTTTCCGTCCCTACTGTAAATTCCCTCATACCCTCAGAAGAGTTCTCCCTTAAATATTCATCTGTAGACCTAGCTATTCAAGCTATCATTAGTATAGGAGCAGGCGCTTGGTTGTCTAAAGCGGGCATCTCGAACACCTTCAAGTTACTACCAATCGAATCGTACCTCTGGCGATGGCATGGAATCAAGTGGAAAGGCTTGTACTATTTCGCCACTAAATTGACTTTTGGCTCCAAAAGCAGCCTGTGGCTGTTTGACACATTTGCTCAGTCCCTTTCTTGGATCCTGTCACATCACACATCCTGTCAGAAAGTGATTCACTACCTAGACGACTTCCTGCTCATTGAGAAACCTAGTGAGCCCCCAGTAGATCTTAACAGCTTAAGAGAGGTGTTCTACAATCTCAATGTGCCTATAGTAGAAAAGAAAGTGGAAGGCCCGGCACAGCTCATCACCTTCTTGGGTGTCACGCTCGACACTCGCGCCATGCAGGCTAGCCTGCCTCCCGAGAAATTGACCCGCATCAGGACGGTCGTTCATACCTTCACCCAGGGGCGGACTGATAACTCATGGGGCCCCCGGGCAATAGGAGATTATGGGGGCCCTAGGCAATCAGAGATTATGGGGCCACACAGTATACACACACATACACAGTATACAATCACACAGTATACACATACATGTACACACAGACAGATGTAAAACAAAACACAGATTTATACATACTCTCCCTGGTTTTACTGAGGCTGGCAACCCTGATGGGGCCCCCTAGTGGCACAGGGCCCTCGGGCACTGCCCAAGTGGCTCAATGGTCTGTCTGCCCCTGCCTTCACTGTTACTCAAGGGTGCACTAAGAGGCAACTACAATCTTTGCTTGGCATGCTTAACTTTGCCATGAAGATCACTCCTCAGGGGCGATCCTTTATCTCCCGCCTCTTGGTGTTTCTCTCCCAGGTACAAGACCCTAACCAAATCCTTAAATTAGACGGGGCAGTGATAGCTGATCTGGCCATGTGGGATGATTTTCTCACAAACTGGAATGGCATATCGATGTTCATTCCGTCAGCATCTCCCTCTTCACCTCAGATAGGTTGCCATTGGTTTGCAGGGCCATGGCCGCCAGAAATCCTCTTGATTCCCGGGTTCAGTCAATCCTCCTCTTTGTTTGAGCTCTACCCCATTGTTGCAGCAGCTCAAGCCTGGGGTGCACCTGGGCAGGACAGACAGTGACATTTGCCACAGGCAGCCAAGCCACAGCCAGTATCATAAATAAAGGCCGGTCCAAGTCGCTGGTCATCATATCCTTCCTGTGCAGGCTGGTGCAACTATCCCTACAGCACCAATTTAATGTCCTCTATGTCCACATCCCAGGCAAATGCAATACCTCGGCCGACGCACTTAACTTTGCGTCATTCTTTTTTGCAGGAACCTGGAGCCGACCCGACGATGTCTGCTATCCCACATTGGTCGCAGCTAACCTGGCATTGAAACAATACCTTCACGACGTTACCTGCCTCATTAATCTATCATTATCTCACAACACCCTGAAGGCCTACTGTACTGCCTGGAAGATCTATGACAGGTTCCTAGCCTCAAACCCTGGGGCAGTACCAGGAGATCCCCATCACATCCTGGCCTTCATATCATACTGCCACACACAGTTGGCATTGTCACACAATACCATTAGACTCTACCTAGCTGGCATCCAGCATTTCATCTCCTTACAAGATCCTACCAAACCATCTTTGTTTGCTGCCCATGCGGTCAAGACCATCCTGTGCGGTATTCACAGCCTACACCTACCTGTGATCAGCGCCATATTCCGAGACATGTCTACCATCCTCTCACGTTCCCCTTTGGGTTGTTACCCAGCTTGGTCATTCAAGCAGCCATCTACCTGGTCTTCTACGGCTTCTTACTCCCGAGTGAATTCATAGTCACCGGCCCCAGTTGTAAGATGTTACGTAGACACCACCTCACACGCCACCAGAGTTACTTCATCCTGCACCTCGTGGTGTCCAATACACAACAGTCTGGTCCGGGGGTAGATGTCAAACTTTTCCAAACTCGCAACGCCTGGTGCCCCGTGGCCATTCTAGATCAGTTATTAGCTCATCTGTCCGATCTCTCGGAGGACAGCCCATTACTACCATTCCCGACTAGCCCTCTAAGTAGCAACCAGTTCACTAGACACGCCAGGATTCTTTTGCACAACTTAGGCCTTGACCCCGGCCAATTTTCTGGACATTCCTTTCGCATTGGAGCAGCATCAGCAGCCTCACAAAACGGGGTCCCGGACCACGTCATCAAGAAGATGGGCAGGTGGAAATCCACTTGCTTCACTCGATACATCCCCAATCCGCAAGCAGAAAAGTCAGGAGCCTTCAGCAAGCTTGCCCTGTAGTATGTTATTAAACTTAAATAAATAATTACCTCCCTAAACAAGTCTTTTGCGCCCTTCTCTTGGCATACCATCCAGCAGACCAGGGCACACTTCAGGTCTACTTTATGTTGTTAGTCTTGTGACGTGTTTATGTGGTTCATATCTCTCCGGGCAGAGGGCTCCGACCATAAATAGGAAAGCCAGTATGGTGGCCTGAAATTATGGGAGGAGCCCGGGGGGTATTTAAGCAGACCACCAATGATGGTCTGTGTCAGTTTCAGTGCGCGGTACCCACCCACCCATTCCCCTTCTCAGGGTACTTCTCTTAAAACAATTTCTCTTGGTATACTGTCCAGCAAACCACCAGGGCACACTTCAGGTCTAATTTATACGTGTTTATGTGGTTCATATCTCTCCGGGCAGAGGGCTCCGACTATATATATATATATATATATATATATATATATATACATACACTATATATAGGCTATTTGGAACTTAACATACTCACTTAAAATAGTTTAGACAATATCCAGTATTTCAATTAGATCTTTTACTGGGTCCCTGCAGTATGTTATAATAATATATTTATATACACTGTATTTCTGTATAGGCAGTTTATGGAGACATCTTTTGTGAGAACTGAGCTAGCTATACTGCTGTGTAAAACTATCAATATTCCAAAACTAAATGGCAATTTATAGAGTACTGTTATGTTCCCATATCAGGGAAATACTTACATGTGTAATTGTGTTGCTCTGTGGATGCAAATCCCTTTATAAATCTCTAATATTTGCTGCCATTGTGGCTGTTAAAGCCTGCACACTGTCAGTCCGAAAATTGAACATTTAAAAAAGTTACTAAACAGAGAAAGAAGAAATTCAAGACGATTTAACGGAACACATAAAGGAACACATAATATCACTCTGGCAATGAGCTCAAGAAAATGTAAATATATTTCACAATGTATTGTAAGCCAGCATAATACATTAAGAGGAAGGAGAGCCAATTCACTTGGGTCTCCATATATTGCGTATTGAGAATCTCTGATAGGCGGCTGGAGTCTGAAGAAATTTTTGAAATGAGGCGATATGTTATGTGTATAACAAAGGTACTTATTTAGGGTTCAATATAAAGAAAAAGCTTAAAGATAAAAATATGGATGAAGATTTGAGCTTCTTCCCAGAAGTATTTTCTGGTGTTAATTAGCTGGGCTTAGATATGTATATGTAGCGCCCACCTGTTTAGGTGAGTGCTATAGTCGGAAGTTAGGTGTGGAGATAGGTCAAAAATGCCAGTATTTCACCCTGCGGTGCAAACTGGTACGGTAGATTGTCATGGGAAGTTTACTAGAGTAGAGGAGGGTGTGACCCCCCTGCACTCTGCTTGGACAGTTTCCTCTATTTTCTAGGGTTTGGCTTAGAAGATAAGAGGAATACAAGTGTAGAGTGACAGGCAGTTCTGGAAGACCCCTATGGACCAATCATTAATTTGTTTGGGCAGAGGCGGGACTCCTATAAAAGGCCTGGTCACATGTTTCCTGGGTGGTTTTGGGTTGGTTAGTCTGGTGGAGGATGTAGGATCCAGGAGGTTTTTCGTGGGTGCTTTCCCCTTCGGGGGAGAGGGACATGCTACCTGGTGTGGTTCTTGATGAGAAGAGAAGAAATCCAGGAGTGAGGATGTAGTCACCGGTACAGCGTTGGTGCTCTCCCCTGTGGGAGGAGAGGGAAAGCAGGTTATGCGGATGGAGGAGAAACTGCAGTACATTCTTCTTAACCATTGCCAATACTGACATGTTAGGACTGGGAGAGGATTTTCTATGTGCGACATGGATCATCACTCGGAAACACAAGTGAGTGTAACCCAGGGGGAAACAGTACTTATGAGAGACTTTATAGGGGTTAGTGTGTGGGTTCAGAAGAACTGATCTGGGCCCTAGAGAACTAATACCCTGGAGGAATCCGAAAGTCATCTCCTGAATGTTATTCAGAGTATCGTTCATGGAGTTAGAATCAGAAGTACTGCAAAGTCAGAAAGTGGTGGCTAACAGGAAGAAGGAAAGATGCATTGCACTATGAGAACCTATGCAAGATGGAAGTTTACTAATAGGGGCTTCTTACAATCTTGATGTAATATTGTATTGTTTATCACTCAACCGCTCTGGAAGTCATTCAGAGTGACTTTTCAGTACAGTGCAGCATCTCATATGGAAACCGCAATAAAGTTGTACATAGTTTACTTTCAATGACTGTCTGCATGTTCTATTTGGTTGGGAAAAAAAGGGGTAATGGAACAAGCTCCGGGGTAGAACGAACTTTTAGTAGGGCGCTACATATACATGTACTGCTTCATGTGTGAATAAGGAATGCAGTTACATAATAGTAAAGATTGCTCAGCTTATATCTGCTGACTGTGTCCATTGTCAGGAAACTACCTTTAAGCTGGATGCAGTATACATATGTGCATCTCCTGCTGCATTTATTGTAATCTGACTGCCAACACCAGTAGCTGTCAGAATACCCAACAGCGCCTGCATCTGATTGGATGTAATGGTTGGTCAGTTAATGCAACTGAAGGATGTCGGGTAGGAGGGTGGCGAAAGGGCCATCCACAGAGTGAATTTTGTCTGGTTCATGATAAACTGGATGGATTGTATGGGGGAAGGAGGAGGAAGATAAGGACTGAAGAAGGATTGGAGATAGATGGGAAGATAGGGAGGAAGGGAGGAGAAAGAGAGGAAGGAAAAGGAGAAGAAAGGAGATGCGCACACCCATGGTCTTTTAGCATCCTAAAACGATACAATGATAAATAGGTATGTAGCACCCTCTAGCTAGAGTGCTAGATGTAAATAGGTTTGTTAGTATAAGCAAATTGGTCTGGCTGAGAGCAAGGCCTGGGTTGAATCTGGGTCAGGGTTGAGTGACTCAGGGAGGCTGGATGACTCAGCAATCAGCATCTCTGGTGCCTCCCCCTGCTTTCTGGAACCTTGAAGAAGCTTCCAGATGTAGTGGGTGGAAGCTAGGAGGAGCTGCTTGGTATATTTATAAGGGCCACAGCCAGTTCCCAGCAAATGGGCTGGCAGGGGGCAGGCCACTTCATAAATAGACATGAGTCATGCCAGCCGGGGTGGTTGGGTGGAAGTTCTGCAATCAAGTGTGCTGGAGAAAGTGAGGAGTGTATATAGATTATGTATATAGGAGAAGTTGTACCTGAAGTTGTTTGAAGTAAAATGAAAATCCCATAATTCTTCCAATTCCTATACAAGTTATATCCCCTCAATAAAACAAAAAAAAAGTACTGGGATCAGTAGCCACAGGAGTTATTAAGCTGGACACTGATTTATTTGCTACATACTGAAAGAGGCCTGCCTATAACTTGCTATTGCTCTAAATCTGAGTGAGTGATTTTTGTCAGAATCACAAACAACGTGCCAGCAGGAGTTCTGCGAGCAAGTGTGCTGGAGGAAGTGAGGAGTGTATATAGACTGTATATAGGAGAAGTTGTCCCTGGGATTATTCTGAAGTGAAATTGGCATCCCATAATACCCTATCCCCATTTAGGTTCTAATCCCTCCAATAAATAACAAAAACAAACTACAGGACTGTTTTCTGACTCTGCAAGACTGTGGAAATTTAGTGTGCCTGCCTGTGCAGGGTGGGGGCTCCCAGATTATCTGTGGCTCCTTAGGGGGTGTGCTACAGGTAAGAAAGTCACAACATCTAACTTATCATTTTGTGGACCTTTATTTTTGAATTCCACTTGTAGACAGAAGAGCTCAACAAAGTAGCATTCAATTGTTGACCCTGCCTTCTGTCAGTGGTATAATTCTCCAGTTACACTGATGCTAGCTCTGCTTTGCCATTCATAATACGGCAGACATTTACTTTCAATTTGTGACCTTAAAATTCCATCACAGTGCCAATACTAGCACTGCACATATGCATGATATTGGCATAGAGCTGCTAGAATGATAGCCCCCTCTCATGGTAGATGGCAAGATGGCAGCACAGAAATAATAACCCAAAATTGGCTAAGATGGCCATTCCAACATGCCTATTGGTGGCACTGCAGTCAATAAAGTACTTTATAAATCTTCATACTCATCACATTTGCTTTAAAAGCTGGCTATATCTAGATTGTGTTGTTAAAGTATTCTACATACCACTAAAGTAATTTCACGTGCATTTATCTTGTAATATAGGGGAACCCAAATATAATTAGATGATAAATTGACACACAATATATCACAAATAGGAAAAAAAACACTTTTCAAAATCATATATTGCATAATTTTTGCATTAAATTCTACAATGCATCAACAATCTGGAGATTGTGTCGGCGCATTATGTGCTAAGAATGTTCATCACTGAACTGTAAGATAAATGCCCCGTTCCTTAGCAGCAAGTTATGTTTGCTGATGAATTGCAGTTTCTCTTCCTTCGTACAGTTTCCATTGTGCCGATAAAGCAGGATGATGGCATATTGTTCTGAATAGACATCTATTGTATTGCCTGCGAGTCAAATCCACATTAAAACCGAAACTGCTATTAGACTATAGCTCAAGGTCTCACTATACTGCATTCTGCAAATATTTCATATTCTCTCTACTTGGCACTGAATACAGGAATAATAACAATAACAATATGGTTTGTTTGAGACCTACAATCACTGGCATGCTGCATATCTTATTTACTTTTTGGTGTGTTCTATGTTATGTTTTTTACAAATTTACAGTCAGATCAGCAGACTCACAATGTACAAAGAAGGAAAGGCATACTGAAAAAAATGCCACATAGCATAGTGTAGGAGACAAAACCCTAACCTTCAAGGGTGGGAATGAACTAAAGCGTAACTTCACTTGAGAAAAAAAACATTTCCCTTTGGGTGATCTATGTACATTGCAGGGATTTCTAATAAACTTTGTTGCAGATTCCTACCTTTTGTTATTCTGAAGAAATCACTGTTTGTTCCTCTTTGCCCCTGTACCTAAGTGGGTCTAGTGGGAGTGGTTTCATAATTATCATTCAGCTGTGCAGCTGCAGAGCATTAATGAGGAAAGATTCAATTTTATTTATTAACCAATTAAGGACAGAGCCTTGTTTTGTGATTTGGTGTTTACAAGTTAAAATCAGTTTTTTTTGCTAGAAAATTACTTAGACCCTCAAACATTATACATTTTTTTCTAACACCCTAGAAAATAAAATGGCGGTTGTTACAATACTTTCTGTCACACCGTATTTGCGCAGCGGTCTTACAAGTGCTCTTTTTTTGGAAAAAATACACCAGTAAAGTTAGCCCAATTTTTTTTATATTGTGAAAGACAATGTTAAGCCAAGTAAACTGATACCCAACATGTCACGCTTCAAAATTGCGCCTGCTTGTGGAATGGCGACAAACTTTTACTCTTAAAAATTTCCATAGGCAATGTTTAAAAAATTCTACAGGTTGCATATTTTGAGTTACAGAGGAGATCTAGGGCTAGAAGTATTGCTGTCACTCTAATGATCACCGTGATACCTCACATGTGTGGTTTGAACACCGTTTTCATATGCGGCCGCTGCTCACATATGTGTTCGCTTCTGCACGCAAGCTTGGCGGCACGGGGCATGTTAAAATTATTATTTTTGTTTTTCTTATTTATTTTATTTTTTATTTTTTATTTTTACACTGTTATTTAAAAAAAAAAAAACTTGTGTCACTTTTGTTCCTATTACAAGGATTGTAAACATCCCTTGTAATAAAAAAAAAGCATGACAGGACCTCTTAAATATGAGATCTGGGGTCAAAAAGACCTCAGATCTCATATTTACACTAAAATTTAATAAAAAAAGTCTTTTGAAAAAAAAATGTTTTGACGTCACTTCCGCCCTGCAATGGTATGGAGCCGAGCCGGGGCCATCTTCCCCTCAGTCAGCTCCATACCACAGAAAAAGAAGGATCCAATCGCCTCCGCTGTTACCGACGGCTCCGGTAAGAGAGCACCGGAGATCGGCAGGAGGGGGGGCCCTCTCCCGCCACCGATAAAAGTGATCTTGTGGCGAATCCACCACAGAGACCACTTTTATCTGAAAGCTGACCACCCGCTGAAGAAGAGGATACTGGAATTATGGCAGCTACCTGCTGCCATAACAACGATATTCCTCTTCAAACAGCCGATGTATAACTAAGGCGGGCGGTTGGCAAGTGGTTAAAAAAAGGATATATATATATATTATCAATCAACTGTGTTTACCCTTTTTAAATCATAATGGCAACAGAAACTACCCAAATGACCCTGATCAAAAGTTTACATACCCTGGTGAGTTTGGCCTGATAACATGCACACAAGTTGACACAAAGAGGTTTGAATGGCTATTAAAGGTAACCATCCTCACCTGTGATCTGTTTGCTTGTAATTAGTGTGGTGTGTGTGTATTAAGGTCAATGAGTTTCTGGACTCCTGACGGACCCCTTGCATCTTTCATCTAGTGCTGCAATGACATTTCTGTATTCTGAGTCATGGGGAAAGCAAAAGAATTGTCAAAGGATCTGCGGGAAAATGTATAAAACAGGAAAGGGATATAAAACTACATCCAAGTTATTTGAGAATGCCAATCAGCAGTATTCAAACTCTAATCAAGAAGTGGAAAATGAGGGGTTCTATTGAAACCAAACCATGGTCAGGTAAACCAACTAAAATTTCAGATGCAAAGAAAAACCCACAAATACCCTCAGGTGAAATACAGGACTCTCTGAAAACATGTGATGTGGCTGTTTCAAGATGCACGAAAAAGAGACACTTGAATAAATATGGGCTGCATGGTCGTGTCGTCAGAAGAAAGCCATTACTACGCAAATGCCACAAAGTATCCCGCTTATAATACGCCAAACAGCACAGAGACAAGCCTCAAACCTTCTGGCACAAAGTCATTTGGAGTGATAAGACCAAAATTGAGCTTTTTGGCCACAACCATAAACGCTACATTTGGAGAGGAGTCAACAAGGCCTGTGATGAAAGGTACACCATTCCTACTGTGAAACAAGGAGGTGGATTGCTCATGTTTTGGGGATGTGTGAGCTACAAAGGCACAGGAAATTTGGTCAAAATTGATGGCAAGATGAATGCAGTATGTTATCAAAAAATACTGGAGGAACATTTGCATTCATCAGCCAGGAAGCTGCGCATGGGACGTACTTGGACATTCCAACATGACCATGATCCCAAACACAAGGCAAAGTCGATCTGTCATTGGCTACAACAGAATATAGTGAAGGTTCTGGAGTGGCCATCTCAGTCTCCTGACCTCAATATCATTGAGCCACTCTGGGGAGATCTCAAACGTGCAGTTCATGCAAGACAGCCCAAGAATTCTTATTGTCAAGAAGAATGGACAGCTTTACCATCTGAGAAGATAAAGAGCCTCATCCACAAATACCACAAAAGACTTCAAGCTGTCATTGATGTTAAAGGGGGCAATACACGGTATTAGGAACTGGGGTACGTAATCTTTTGATCAGGGTCATTTGGGTAGTTTCTGTTGCCATTATAATTTAAAAAGAGTAAACACTGCTGATTGATAATAAATGGCTTCATCCAAACACTAACCATGAGTGAAAGGAAAGTTTTTGTGTTATAATTCATATTCTCTGAAAAATGACCAAGAAATCATAAATTTTGCCAGGGTATGTAAACTTATGAGCACAACTGTATATATATATATATATATATATATATATATATATATATATATATATATATATATATATATATATATATAATCTTGATGTTAATAAATCTACTAATATGAGATACTGTGATAAACCATCTATTGGTCATAATAAAATCCCAAGTTGGCTTATCCTGCTGTTGAGTTTATTCCAGTACGTGTTCAACAAGGATTCCAATTTTAAGATACAAATATATAAAATGCCAATAGGGTAGAAATTATGGTAGTGTAAGCTTGTTAATTATACAAGTCATAATAGAAAGTAATTACACAAAAAGTGTCCTCTATGTCCCTTTAAACATATATTTTAAGTGTAAATACTTGACCTTTTTAAGAGCGGTCAAAATGTGAACCTAGATGTCTGTCTCTCTGTGGGGAAGGATATAAACATTGATATCCTTTTCTTGGGATTGTTGTTCCTTTTAACTTCCATTTGTTATGACATGGCACATATGAGATTTTGTGGAACAGTAACGGAAGATCAGAGGCATTTGCCCTGGCCAGGGCTCTCAGGAATCACAAACACAAAGTAACAATGAACCATCAAAGGTATCTTCGAGCTTACAGCCCAGAGGAGTCCATCACTAACATGTGTAGACCTTGCCACTTGAGATGGCTGATATTCCTGCAATATCGGCTCAAAGACACCAGTGCACTGGGATTCAGCAGGCTACAGCCCTTAGTTCAAATGAGGACTAAAAACCTTTCATGATTCATGACAAACCCTTAAACTGAAAATCAATGGCTTGACGCTCTGTTCATCACATTCCGGCAGGACAGATCGGTTTGAAAGATTCCAATTATTGATTGGCTCACACAAGACATCTCTCCTTATCACGCCAACAACTTAATATCATTTTACAAGGAGGGCAGGTCACTGCCTTGTAAAATACACACACGCAATATATATATATATATATATATATATATATATATATATATATATATATATTCAAGTGTTCAAGAGCAAATCAAATAAAATATATAACAATACTTATATACAATACATTTTTTTCAAGAGTAACAGAATCATTTTGATTGAGCTAGTGTATTTATTTAAAACAACTTTGTAGAGTTGCCATGTACTTTCTGAAACTTTCAATCTGGCTTTCAAGGGAGGGAGAAGGGAGTGGGTCATGTGACCCACGGGGAGCTTGCTTGTCTGATATTGTTTCATAAAGCCCAACTGAAGTTTGATTTTTTTTCTTACTGTAATGCTATCAGGCTGCATATACAGTAATACATGTGAATGTCTTTTTAGATTTTTTTATGACACTTTTTGTGCTTGCAGCAATAGTTAAAATTCCCTGGAGATCAACACAGAGTGCAAAGGCCCAACATGGTTCTACAATCAATAACTTTGCTCAGGAAACAACAGGTTCACCTTACTTTAGGGACTCTAAAGGGCATATATTTACCTTACCTACATTTCCCCAGTTACCAAAACTGCTGCCATGCCACAGAAATCCCTGCATTATTTTTGATATGCTGAGCAAGTCCAGACTTACACAGCACTGTGCATGCTCCCTTCCATAACATTTTCAGACTGGCCAATGGCTGTACAGGCACCAAGTGCTGAGGTATGAAGAGGTGGGCGGGGGTGCTGATGGTTCCCCCATATCTCCATGGAGAAGGTAAATGAATGCCCCTTAGAAAAGATGTTACTTTGCACAATATGGACATAATACGGATTCCTTTCTTTGTGTTGTTTACTTTCCATTTTCTACTTTGCAATCTTATCTTGGGTATTGCCATTTTTTCACATACAGTAATACCTTGTATTACGAGCATAATTCGTTCCAGAAACATGCTTGTCATCCAAAGCACTGGTATATCAAAGCGAGTTTCCCATAAGAAATAATAGAAACTCAGATGATTTGTTCCATAACCACTGCTGGTGTATGCAGTACTGTATGTGGCCAGAGGTGCGGGGGCAATGTTGTATGCAGTACTGTATGTGGCCAGAGGTGCTGGGGCACTGGTAGCTCCCAGCGCTTCCTGGAGAACTCAGAGACACACAGAGATGCTCAGAGATACTCGGAGACACTCGGGAACTGTTAACACTTTCGGGTGCTCTGACACACGTTACGCCCGCCCACCCCGCTGGAAGTGTCTCTGAGTGTCTCTGAGTGTCTCCAAGTTCTTCACAAAGTGCTGTTAGCCACCAGCGCCCCTGGATCTCTGGCCACATGCAGTACTGCATACACCACTAGCTTTGCTACATGGATTGTACTGCTCGTATATCAAGTCAGCACTCGCATATCAAGTCAAAATTAAAAAAAAAATGTGCTTGTGTTTCAAAATGTTTGTATAACGCGTTACTCATAATCCAAGGTATTACTGTATAGCCATTCTTTGCAAATCCAACCCATATATAAAAGTTATATTTATTTTGTAAGCATACTTTCTGCAGCTTTGCAAATATAGTATTTATGTATTTTTGGAGAGAACACTTCCCTGAGTGTACTGTTTACTATTTCATTACCCCTAAGGCACACAGCTTTATTCTTTTCCACTTCACTTATGTGCCTTTTGTCAGAGCTGTTTTTTTCCACATGGTGTTATTTATCAATCTCTCGTCATCAAACAAACAGATGAACTAACCTTCACTGGTGTCAGTTAGTTAAAGGTCTCATGCAGGGAAAACCAAAAGTATGACTTATGTTATGAAAACAGTTAATACTCTGCTTAACTGATTGATTGTTACCAAAGGGTTTAGATAAACTTTAGATGTACTTTTGAAAGAAAAAAAAAAGCTGTTGCTATATTGCCTAAAAAGTATTATGCCGCGTACACACGATCGGAATTTCCGACGGGAAATGTTCGACGTGAGCTTGTTGTCGGAAAGTCCGACCGTGTGTATGCTCCATCGAACATTTGCTGTCGGGGTTTCCGCACACAAATGTTTGAGAGCAGGTTCTCAAATTTTCTGACAACAAGACTTGTTGTCAGAAATTCCGAGCTTGTGTATGCGGCATTAGATGGAGATTGGTTTTAATTGTCTCTGTTGTCTAAAACTACATGTCCATCTAAAACTACACTGTTCATATGATGACAACACTGCAGCGATTTGACTGCAAAATGAACAGTGTTGTCACACTGCTGAAAAAAAGTGGAAAGAATTCACTGGCAGGATAAAAATCTAGTAAAACTCTATTACAGGAGGGACTCTGATAAACAATAAAATTATATTTTGTAACTATTAACAAACTGTAGCAGTGTGTTGATGGGGTGAGGATCAGGAGTCCATATAATCACTCAAAGCACAGAGAACTGAGTGTTCACATGATCATTGCATTGCTCTGTGCACTAGAGGGGACCCTGCAGGGGACTGACTTGTCCTCTGTAGTGGGCTTCCATTGGCCATTTTGGGGAAGCCTCTGGCCATTTAGAGACACAGGATTTCCACAAAATTTGGTGCCCATTTTAATTTGGATGTGATATATACATTTCATGTGCTGCACCTCCCAATGGGAACAGTAGAGGAAGCAGTAGCTATCATGTAGAGGAGTCACAGACTTGTGGTTGCCCGTTTTAGGAAGTGGGGCTGTGTCCGGCCATCTAAAGGAGATACATTCTATCTCTGAATGGCTGAAATGTTGTGAGTACCCTGAGGGGGAAGGCTTTTGCACAGTGGCAGAGGCAAGATAGAGATGTTCCCTAACTAGGAGACTGATTGAGCACCTGGATACATGGATAATGTGACATGTTATCTTGTAATCTAACTACATATATATATATATATATATATATATATATATATATATATATATATATATATATATATATATATTTATATATATATATATATATATATATAATCTTGTGCCTTATTGCCATTTGGGCCATGATGGACACCGAAATTCTTTAGGGGCAGTGCCTCGGCACACAATTGGCGTGGTATTATATACACCTGGCATAGTTGCCTACAAAGAAAAGGGCTTAGTAACAGAGCATTGCTGGAGACAAACCACTACTTCATATATGTTACATAGTTAGTCAGGTTGAAAAAAGACACAAGTCCATCCAATCCAACTTATAAAAGGGAAAAATAAAAAAATAAATATCATACAATCCTATATACCCAATCCTATACCCACAGTTGATCCAGAGGTAGGCAAAAAATCCCAGCAAAGCATGATCCAATTTGCTCCAGCAGGGGAAAACATTCCTTCCTGATCCCCCGAGAGGCATATTGGATATTCCCTGGATAAACTTTACCTATAAATGCTAGTATCCAATTATATTATGTACATTTAGGAAAGAATCCGGGCCTTTTTTAAAGCAATTTACTGAGCTGGCCAGAACCAGCTCTTGAGGGAGTCTATTCCATGTTATTTTTTCTATTACCAAAGTTTTTGTTTAACCGCTTGCCGACCAGTCATTAAACTGCGTCAGTTGGCAAGGCTGCACGAATCGCCGTAGGTGTACATTGGCCGCTTTAAGAGCAATAGGGGGCACGTGCGATGCTGAAACCGATGCGCGTGGCCGGCGGCCGCGTGTATGTAACCGCCTGTGTATGTAAACAAACAAATCCCCATTCTGACAGGGGAGTAGAGAGAGATCTGCTGTTCCTAGTGATCAGGAACAGCGATCTCTCTCCTCCTCAAGTCAGTCCCCTCCCTCCACAGTTAGAAACACCCTAGGGAACACTTTACCTCCTAATCGCCCCCTAGTGTTAACCCCTTCCCTGCCAGTGTTATTTATACAGTAATCAATGCATTATTATAGCACTGATTGCTGTATAAATGTCACTGGTCCCAAAAAAGTGTCAAAAGTGTCTGATCTGTCCGCTGCAAAGTCGCAGTCCCACTAAAAATCGCAGATCACCGCCATTACTAGTAAAAAAAATATTAAATAATAAAAATGCCATAAATCTATCTGCTGTTTTGTAGACGCTATAACTTTTGTGCAACCAAAAATATGTAGAAGAATACATATTGGCCTAAACTGATGAAGACATTTTATTTTTTTTGGGATGTCAATTATAACAAAAAGTAAAAATATTGTTTTTTTTTTTTTTCAAAATTGGCGCTCTTTTTTTTGTTTATATAAATAATACATATAAATATTTATTTATTATATAAATCAACATGACAGCCTTTTAATTTGCCTAATGATTTCTTGAAGTAGCTAGTATTGGTGGGCTAGGTAGGGAGCGGTCATATAGTGAGGCAAGCTTCTCGGTCTATAATGAGTGACTTACCCCACCATTGTTCATAGTGGAATGTATCTAGGTCACTCTTTTTCACTGGCTGGGTAATATAATGTTTACCTAACCCACCTAAAAAAAATACACAAAAAAAAAATATGTTGGAGAAAGAAAAAACTTTACATTTGCAGACAACAGAGCTATTGAAACTTAGCAATCCTCTGTCAGAGCTCTGTCAGTCATTTAGACAGCATGGTGGGTAGAGGGAGGCCAGCAAATCTGTGTGTGACTGACATGACATCCAAATATTCTCTGCACAAAAAGCAATTGGATGTCATGTGATGTGTACAGTGCAGTCAGCCCCCTGCTGTACAATATACTGTATGCCAAGCAAACAGGGGGATAGGCTAACTTTTTTTTTACCATGGTAAAACTGTGCTGGTAAAAAGTCTCTGCAAATATAATAGTTTATATTTTACATAAGTTAATACAGTTTTATAGCTGCAAATGTGTGTAGTGAGACCAACAATTATATGAAAGATCCACTCTTTAAAGTAACTAGTGCTGAGATAAATATGTAGGCTATCATTGGTAAATATTTCGTCTTAAAAAGCGAGACAGTTGCCATTTTGTCTGATTGATTTGATGGCTTTCATCCTCTCCTGGTCACTGAACTGGAACAATTAGGCAGATCAGGAGTTATGGCTTCCAACTATGACTACTTGCCACATACATGTTTGATTTAGTGACTTGAAAAGTTTCAAAGCCATTGCATACATTTGACAAGGCAACTTGATTTTGGAGTCAGCAGTGGTAGCTTTCTTTTTTTTCTAAGTACAAGCTTCCTTCAAGGGCAACTACAGGCAGGGCCGGGACAAGGGGTGGGCAGGAGGAGTGGCTGCCCTGGGCACTGTGGTATCATGTGAGGATCGGGGGCACCACAAGGAGATGGGGGGAGGCGATTTGTGTTGGGAGGAGGAATATGGGGGGAGGGGGCAGCAGAAGGTAAGAATTGTTCTAGGAGTAGAAACTTGGGGAAGTGTACTAGAAGTGGTGATTTGGGGGGAATTGTGTTGAGAGGAGAGATGGGGAAGAGGATTTGTGCTAGGATGAGGGATTTGGGGAGTTTGTGCAAGAAAAGGTAATATGGTGGCAGGGGGGATTTTTGCTAGGAGGGCAAACTTTTTTGGGAGGGGGACTTGTGCTAGTAGGGATGATTGGGGGCATGTGTGCTAGAACATCTTGGGGGGGGGAGCGCAATTTGGCATGTTTGCTCAGGGCACTAGATGACCTTGTCCGGGCACTGACTACAGGCAACATGTAAGATCAGTACACTGCTAATGTTATCAAAGACTCAGACTTCCCAAAGATTAAGGCTTGATTCACACTGATGCACTGTGATTTTTATGTGATTTTCAGTTTGATTATGTAGTGCGACTTTGCATATCCTATAGGGTAAAATCACATTGTAAATCACACCAAAGTAGCACAGGAACCTTTTACAAACATGCACCATGCTGAGTGGCATTGATGAGAATGGGCACCATTGAATATATTGTGTTTTCCCTTGTCATGCAACTCTTTGCGACTCAAGTCACATCAGATGTCACACTAGTGTAAACCAGTACAGGTTATAAGGGGACCATTTGTACCATTTGTTTAGCCATCATTTGCTACACCTCGGGGTGATTTACTAAAACTGGAGAGTGCAAATTCTGGTTCGCATCTGCAAAGAAACCAATCAGCTTCCAGGTTTTTTTTTGTCAAAGCTTAACTGAACAAGGTGAAGTTAGAAGCTGATTGGCTACCAGGCACAGCTGCACCAGATTTTGCATGCTCCAGTTTTAGTAAATCAATCCCCTATTGATTAATTCCTAGCGATTTTAGTAGCAGGATTGAGCCACTAAAAATCCTCTAGCTCTAGCAATTTAAAAATATATCTTTTGTTAGAACCACTTTAAATCACATAATGGCATGTGGTTAAAACACCCTATGTAATTAAGTAGAATAGTTAAATTAATTAAAAATAAAAGGTTTTAGTTGTGTACATTTACAATGTCTGGTGCAGGGTACCTTTGTGTCATACAGTCATATTCTCATCTATAGGTGTTGTAACACTGGGACACATACTGTATTGCTTAAATAAATTGAAAGTGGGCTTACCTGGAGACTGAAGTGTTCCTTAACATGGCACAATAATTCTTAAGAATCAAATACATCTTGTGTGCTTACCAAGTTGAATAAAATTTACTTGGCTGGCACGCAGTGGGAGAAGTGATTTAGAAATAAGTATTTTCCCAAACAGCTTACCAAATTCTGCGTCCTCCTGCTGCCTACCTAGGTAGCCATAATTGGTTTGCCACCTTGCAGAGGAATAAATCAAAGACCCCAGTGTTGATTACTACTGAAGACCCTTTTACGAAAAACCACAACAATGACTGTTAGATGCCCAGTGGATCAAACATGTGCAAGTCAGGAGGTCTGGGACTTCTGTGGAGTTGTAACAGTGGAATGTATTAAAGGAATGCAAAAGTGAGCCTCAGTGAAGCAATGTAGGTTCACAGCCCAGACCTACAGCTGCACACACAGCCCACCAGTACGCAACACACTGCTATGCTTGAAACCCACATACCACATGCATCCTCCTTCGTTGACAGTCATTCTATGTGGTCAGACAAAATGGGTTTGATTTATTAAAACTGGAGAATGCAAAATCTGGTGCAGCTCTGGAATCAGCTTCCAGGTTTTCTTCTCAAAGCTTAATTTAACAAGCTGAAGTTACACGTTGATTGGCTACTATGCACAGCCGCACTGGATTTTCTCCAGTTTTAGTAAATCAACCCCAATGTGTTAATTCTAAGGCTGATTTTTCTCACTAGATACTGTAGGCACACACTTTCCCGATCAGATCTCAGACCTTGTTTTCCTGGTACTTGAATTGCTCAGAATATTGTGATTATGTGTAAATGACCTTGTAGGAGTTAAATATTCTTACTGTTGACAGAAAAAAACAATGCAAGTCCAATTAAAAAGGGAAAAGCTGCATCTTTGACTCTACAGTCTTTAGACACATACCTTCCATGCCTCATGATGAATTCAACCATGGTTACAAGCTACACTCTACAGCCAGGATTGTCCAATAAAAGATCAGAACTTCTGAACTTTAAAAGCACTAAACAAAATATGAAATTCCCCGGAAACCAGAAATACTTGACCTTTTTCGAAATTGAGATTAGAAGCTTTGGTCCTAGTTATCTGGATTTGTAAATATATGCATACATTGCCCACAGAGAGACTGATTTACTTAGGTGGGTAGAAATACTTTAGGTAAGCATGCTTTAATACTAAAAATGACTATTACTAAAACCCTTATTCTTTATATAAACTGGGAGCAGGTTTACCTGGAGGTTAGAATATTATTTTTTTGACTAAATTACCCTTTTAAGTCACCTTCCAAGGTTATTTAAAATCTTTTGAGTAACTGCCATGTGCTTCGCAATAAAATATATTTTATTAGCTTGGTTTTAATGTAACCACAGCAAATTTAAAGGGAATTTCTGACTTCCCTGATGGGACTGGCATTAGGTCACATAATACTGATATGATTCCTTTCTCTGTAACATTAAAATGGCTAAGCACCAGCTGTTCTCAGAAGACCAGGTACCTGGTGGTAACATGGTGATTGTAAGTTAGGCAAGTATGCCGACCCATGCTTATACTCTCCTACTCTTCTCTCCTTCTATATTTGCCACCCCAAGCAAAGTGCAATAGCTGCTGCTACTTCCATGTTTGGGGGTGCATGTGACTCATTGTTCTTCCAAGGCCTAGTGCATTACCATTATTAAAAAAACAAAAGTGCAAAAAGCATACTCGCAAAAGGCCATATGGCTAAAAACATTAAATATAGTAGAACCCAAGTGCTGACAACAAGAACAAAATATTTCCCCATAAACTGTATACTAATTTTAGAGCAATGAAGTAGAGAATGTTCAGCTTCACTTCTCAGTCTGAGAATGGTATCAAGTGTGCAAAATACCAAGTGCCAGGTGGTGTTGCAGCTTATGAGGAGCTATGATGTTATCCGTCATGTGACAGTGTTTGGGTCTGCAATATGAGATGTAATATTTTTCCCCTCCCGATATTTGAAAGCCCCAGGTATTTTGCAGCGGCAGCAACTGAAGAAGGTGTGGCAGGGAGCACTGTAAAGGTGACTATAACTGAGGTATAGAGACCCCGTGAATGGTCACCAGTAAATAGTGAATGATGACATGAAAAGCTATATCCTTCTATATGTAATTCCTTATCTTTTAAAGTATCAAAACAGCTGATAAAGTATAAAATAATTTACAGATTATTTTTACTTTAAACTTTTTGTCAAGCTAAATGCCTGTTCAGAAACTTTAGATGGAAGCCATTATTTAGCAGTGACATCTTTAGAGTATAGCAAAATGGAAGCATGGACATGTTTCATTTTATTGTTTATCATAAAGATTTCCCCAATCGGAAGTGGGCAGCATTGGTGAAGCATTGCCCATTACCAAAGTGAATCATTGTGATGATGTTGGCTCATCTTCCTACATGGAAGCAAACAATGGGTTCCCCTTGGAGGCAGTTCTCGTTCTCTGTAATACCTTAGCATTGTTGTGTGAACATCTTGGATCAGTGGATCCATCCGGAGCTTATAATGTGTTTTTCCCTCATTACCAGCAGTAAATGGATTGGCAGGAGAGGGTAGTTAACTATAAGTTGCTTAGAGGGCCAGCTTTAGAGACACTATTACCCTGTCCATTCAGGACAAAATAACAGTGCCTGTGTAAAGCACACCCCCTGGCCACTTCATACTTACCACCCCAGAGTTGTCCTGCTGCTCTTTCCTCTGTCACAGCTGCCACCAAAATACTTGGTCTTGGCACTCAGAAGAAGTGCTTAAGTCATCCCATTCATGATCTGATAGTACTCAGACCTAGTAAATAGTCGCTAGGCCCAAGTACTGCATCATGGTTGGAGGTCACATTCTCTCCCATACCCAGACGCACTGGTTATTTTGCAGTGAGGAACAGCAGGGGACTTCTGTAGAGTTGGGTCTAAACTGGTCAAGGGTGAATAAGCAAAATGAAAGAATCTCTTCAAAGTGAACCTGTTGCTTTGTCATGTATAACATTTAAAGCACAGGTTCACTTTAAGTAATAACAGCATTCCCATAATTTCTGCATGTGACAATTCAGATAAGTCTTAAATTGGGGGACCATGTCTAGACCACAATGGAAACCCCCTTTAAGAATGACACTGCAAAGATTGCTGGTAATGTTCGTCACATCTAATGCGTTAATACTATTTTCATTTTAAATTCCCTGGGTTCACTCCTTTGGGAGATTGAGCTCACCATCAGTACTGAGCATTAATCTGTCTTTAATACAATGTGGTGGTTTCTTTGGATTTTGCAGTGTTCTACGTTTCCTCCTGGGATAAATGCACACATCACACAATGTGTTACATCCAGTTCCACAGCCTACTGTTAATTTAATTTCCCATGACCCCTGGGAGAACTGCACATGTACCTGGGCACTTCAGACAATGTACTACTTGCACAACACAATCTGTAACCTTTGTGGCAGCCCAGAATCCTGCTCGTTATTACTGAAGCCCGCTAATGAGACAGCTACAGTTATGGCTTTAAATATTTAGCTGCAGCCGTTTCCTGGGAATCCTTCTAGCACTCCCTTTAGTAATGTATCTATTGTATCTTCTCATCAAGGAGAGGGACATTTTTATTAAGAGAACACACTTTACAAATGATGCAATTAGCTTAAAATAATCACATTGATTCATGTGGAGAAATTGATCGATATTTTATTTACAGTTGGTCAGGTTGTCACAAAGCTAGTGCTTCAGGTCTGATCTTTGCTGATTGAATTTATTGAAGAAGATGTACCTCTTAACGCTTGAAATAAGTTATTTGTAGGCTTGTCTTAAAGGTAATCCTTCAGGAAGATACAGGCATGGGAAGCCTCAGATAAAGGCTTCTATTCTCTCACTCACAAATTGTATACTAATTTTAGAGCAATGAAGTAGAGATTGCTCAGCTTCACTTCTCAGTCAGAGAATAATATTAAGTGTGCAGGTGGTGTTGGAGGTTATGAGGAGCTATGATGTCATCTGTCATGTGACAGCGTTTGGGCCTGCAATATGGGAGGTCACATTCTTCCCCCCATATTTGTAAGCCCCAGGTCAGTTAGGTTATGGGCTTCAAAGAGACCCTGTCTCTTTGTCCCGAATGGTCACCAGTAAACAGTGAACGATAACATGAAACACTCCTTCCATATGTAAATCCTTATCTTTTAAAGTATCAAAACATTTGAAAAAGTATAAAATAATCTACAGATTATTTTTGCTTTAAACTTTTTGTTAAGCTAAATGCCTTTCCAAGAAACTTTTGATGGAAGCCATTATAGTCAATATATGTTTAGCAGTGACATCTTTATGGTATAGCAAAATGGAAGGATGGACATTTTGTGAGACAGGATGGGTCAGTCTACCCAAAACCGATATTTTAACTATATACTATACATTGTATATCTCTGGAGGTAACATTCCTGTGCTTTAGTCTTCATGTCTACACACCTGATGTCTCCATAATGGCAGAATTCGGCTTTCTTGGTGGAGTTATGCCCCATACACACGGTCGGATTTTCCAATGGAAAATGTGTGATAGGACCTTGTTGTCGGAAATTCCGACCGTGTGTAGGCTCCATCACACATTTTCCATCGGATTTTCCGACACACAAAGTTTGAGAGCAGGATATAAAATTTTCCAAGAATAAAATCCGTTGTCTGAAATTCCGATCGTGTGTACACAAATCCGACGGACAAAGTGCCACGCATGCTCAGAATAAATAAAGAGATAAAAACTATTGGCCACTGCCCCGTTTATAGTCCCGACGTACGTATTTTACGTCACCGCGTTTTAAATGATCGGATTTTCCGACAACTTTGTGTGACCGTGTGTATGCAAGACAAGTTTGAGCCAACATCCGTGGGAAAAAATCCTAGGATTTTGTTGTCGGAATGTCCGAACAAAGTCCGACCATGTGTACGGGGCATTACAGGACCTAGTTACATGTGTTCACACAATTGCACAAGTCAATGTGTTTATTTAAATGTGCCCATTTATTTTTATAGGACTTTTAACATCACCAGACCAAAAAATTAACCTGACTTTTTTTTTCCAGTGTGCTGCAAGACAACAATTTTTTTTTAACAGTAATTTTTATTAAGATTTTCATAAAGTATCAATACAAAAGTATGAGAAATCAGATATTTCCCGCTATTCATTAGAACGTATAGTAGAGGATTACTTGCTAGGTTACATTGACATAACAGAAGTAATGCTGAAACTTGAGCGGTAAATGTGGTATTAGTACTATTCGATTGGTGACGTCATTGTCCACGCACCCAGACACCCCATCTCGGGAACTAACTGAAGACAACACTTTTTTTGATGCATGCTTGGCATTGCACAGAGGATCAGGTGCAATTGGCAACGCACCCCAGTAAGAATATATTGCATGTCTAGAGTTTCTCAATTATACAAAACCAAGTACATTGTCTGGCACTTTAGACTGTTTATATAACTGAAATATTACATGTAAATAACTGCCTTTAATTCATTATTTTTTTCTGTGTGGAGGTGGCCATCCTGGTAATGGAGCAGGGCTTTGCTTCCTCTTGTCAAAACTGAACGTGATGATTGGTGATCTAACAACTGGTGGGGCATATTTCAGACACAGCAGGAGAAGCGAAGAAGCACAGATGAACAGAATGACTGAAGCAGAAACTGGGAGATTCTTGCAATACAGCTTACTCTCCAGCAAGGAGAACAGTGAGCAGCATAGCAGTGATCTCACAAAAACATGAGACTGAGTGTCTAGGAAAAGGAAATGTATTGCTATTTTTCAGGAGGAATTCAATACCAATAGTAGATTTTTTTTTGAGGGTACTGATTAGGAACAATCATTTTTTGAGTTCAAATCCATTTTGTGTTTAGTTCTGAAATTTGTGCTTGCCCCAAATTCACCATTAAGCATCTTAAAATACCCAAATCCATGCTCCTTGTTGTGGTAAACGTATCCCTGTGTCATAATGACAGAGCGACTACATAACAGCCTATGATGTATACTTCAAGTGATAAAAATAAATTGAAATTGCTACCATATAATTAGAACTGTCAACGGTATTTATTTAATTACCACCATCATTTATATTAATACATTTATTTGAATGCCAAGCATGTATTCAGTGTTAACCACCATCTAATGACCCATGTTTGCAGCTAAATGTTCTTATAAATAGATTACATTAATTTTATGTTACTTATCAACTAATGGTGTATTACATAGCCATTAGCCATACCAGTGAAGTGTCAGGGAAGGGTGACCTCTGTGCAAGCAGATGTTACATTTAATATAGTGTGTAGTAGGGTATCAACCTGATTATCACACCATGTACGCTACACATATGTTACAGTATCTGCATCTACTGTATGAATATATATTTAGGTTAAAGACCAATGCCACTCAAAACTAATATTTAGGTTTTGCATGGTTGCCTGCAAGTTGAACCATGTGCTGTACCAATTCGCTGGGTGAAGTTTGTAATTGCATGATAGAGGTCCCCAAATGTTGGTGCCCTCAGTGTGTTGGTTGTGGCTCCCCATTGTTGCTAATCTCCCCCTGTCCACTAAATCACTAGTGTTTCTCTGCAGCTCTCACACACAGCCTATAGTGATATACTGGAATATATCAAATATATCAGAAAGTCTTTTGAAAGGAAAATTATAGTGGTCCATGCAACTGCAAAATAACAAAAATGTTTTTCACCAGTGAGTATGATGTTTTACTTTTTCACATGGTAAAGCCGATCTAAACCCAACAAAACAAAAATGTAATCTATTGCAGCTTACTAGTACTTTCTTCTATGATTTTCAGCTTGTTTCATCAGAAACAAGATAGGTCTACAGAACCCTTCCCCTCTCCTATTGTCCATAACATAGAGCAGCCTAGTTCGACCTGTTTGACTTCAGACAAAATTGCAAGAGCACAAGAAAATATCAGCTCACAAGATTTTCGACAAGATCACCAGGTTTTTTTTTTTTTTTACTTTTAAAACAGATATAACAAAACACTTTCAGTGGTATGTTTAACAGACCAAAAAGGAGCAGATTTGGCAAGTTTACACACATTTTAATAAATGTTTCCAACCTAGGATAACTATTCCAACCTGGGAACATATGGTGAACAATTTTTGCCTGAATCACCAAAGAAGGAAAAAGCATGAACAGTCATCTTTGATACTGGCCTTATCTTAGTGGAAAGACATTGGGCCTTTGGATAGGATCATCTCATATCTGTGGATAAGGGACTTTAGTGTACTTCCATTTGATTGAAAACCAGTAGGGGGAAGACTCAGTTCTACTGATAGAAGGAAATTTTATTTCACCTCTTCAGGTCAAGAAGAGTTACAACATTACCTTTTTTATGTTTTTCTTTTTCTGGAACAGAGAGATAACTCCAAATGTTCTAACAGCATTAGTCACTCTGTAGCTCTAACATTTGGCTTTACACTGAGATACAGAGATTTTTCACAGAAAAAGATCACTGTGACTGATACTTGATCAGCACATTATAGTTTGCCCAATTCTATTATTTCAGCATATATCTAATAAAACAGGATCCCTACATGTGTCCATTTAATGGTTATTCCTTTAAGACATGCCACCATGTATACATATAGCTCCATGACTTCAGAGTTAATATTTACTTGATTGATACTTTTGGTGGCCCCTATTGGGCAATCCTTCAACAGATAACTAAAACGTAACTTTTGTGGGGGAACAAAATAACAAATAAAGAAAAAATAATACAGTGTATACAATTGCGACACAAGTCATATTCTAATTGAATGTTATTAAAAATTACCTTTCCTCCGAAAATGCAATGCAATATGGGTACCTGGAGTTGTTCTGTATGTTCTAGAATGTGTACTGACCACTCCCCAGAAATATAATTTCCTGCTTGTGTGATTGGCTCATTAATTTACTCAGAAGTCTGCCTAAGATACAAGTCAGATTTCAGGCATCTCCTGCAACAAAAATATATTTTTTGGTGAGATACTCCTAATACGAACACGTCTAAAGGGATGCAGGCCCTGCAGCTTTCCTCGTTAGTGCTCAGCAGGTTGGTAATTATGAAACCACTCCTATTAGACCCACTCAGCACAGGGGCACAGAGGAACAAGCAGTGATTTCTTCAAAATAACAAAAGGTAGGAATCTGCAACAAAGGTTGGTATAATCCTTGCAATGTACATAGATCACCCAGAGGGGAATGTTTTTTTCTAAACAAAAGTGGAGTTACGCTTTAATGCAGCCTGCTTTGCTGGTTCCGGCAACCTGATGCAGCTAAAGACAGGCTAGGTCAAGTGCTGGAACTTTTATAGAGCAGAAAGTATATACAGACAAGGCATATATCAAAGCAGTATGTCCAGTTTTCTCATACCAGTGTGGTACTGTCACTAAGCCTCAAAGCATATGTGGAAAAAATATTTTTTCCCCCCAGTAGGGGAAAGAGGAAAGAAAAGGCTTCGGAAGTGACAAAGAGTTCGGGCTGCTGTTGGTTGAAAAGTGAAATAATTTTATTGATAATCAGAGATGTACTCATCTAAAATCCTGGTGCTGCAAATACAGCTGCCGAGGTGAGGGACCTAAAATCGCTCAGCATTGCTGGGGAGGCATGTCGGCATGTGTCAAAACACACAAACTCATACAAAAATGTAACAAAAACGTCAGGACGCCGAGTATATTATAGCCCACTGCTACTACATTGCACTGTTTTTTTGTCTGGGCTGTAGAAAACAAAATAAATAGGGTAACTCTATTTCACATTACAATGTGTAACACTGCATAACCAATGCATTGAACTTCAGGCAAACATCTAAATACACCAATCAAATTTATTTAAATCCACTGTTGCACATGCCAAAGTATTTGCAATTTTGTCTAGCCAGGCTTTTGATACAGAGCATAGCTGGGTCAGTCCCTTTACTTTTCTCCACTTTGATAAAGCAATTCAGCTTGATCACCAACCTGTCTGTGATTGAACAAGAAAGGAAAAGCATTGCACTGCCTCTTCTCCTGTAAGGCCTCATGCACACTGGGCATTTATCCCTGGTGCATGAGGCTCCAGGGTTTAGCTGCAGCTGGAGGGCATGGACATTGTGTCCAGCCCTGCTGACAGCAGCCAGTGAAACTCTATGAGAATCTGACAGCTGCTGCAGCTGGTTGGGCCTGGGTAGTGCATACTGCTTGGGTTCCAGACATTCTCCCTGGGTGCACATTGCCCCAAACATACATACCACTAGGTGTACTGAACAGCCCTGTCCAACCACAGCAGCTGTCAGACTCATAGAATTTGACAGGCTGTTGCCAGTGGGGCTAGATGGTTCACTTGTACCTTCAAGCCACAGCTAAATGCCCAGTGTGCATGAGACCCACGAATGTTCAAATTGTTGAATGATAGCACTGTGCAAAGTACTAGAGCTCTGATTGGGTAATAGAGCTGCCCCATCTGTCCTGTTCTGTATACACTTACAGAAGGCTAATATTTAGACAATTCTATATATTTATGCTAGCTCTGTGTAAAAATACATATAGTATTTTCAATGAAAAAATAAATTATTTAAACTTTTTAATACTTTTTATTAAGTTGTTTTATATTAGCTTTAAATATGCCCTGTTATAAAGGCATCTTCACCTGGAGAGAAAGCCGAAGCTCTGTTTAATTCTAAATGGAAGATTAGACAAAAGCTGCCTTGGGGAAATAAACACTAAAGGGTGGCTGGCACCTAGTTCACCGGTTCCAATATGTTCTCCTCTCGCTGCTTTTATTGCTGTTAATAAAAGCTTCATGTGCAAAAGGGTACCAATAATGCACACCGCTGAATTTTAAAACACTTTGGGAAAAAATAAACAGCTAATACCTTATCATTTGCTGCTATTATGTTTCATTTGAAGTGAAATAATTTGATAAAGCAAAATAAAAAAAAATAAATGGGCGAGGGTTATTATGGGCTGAAGATGTGTCTAGTCTGCACATTTGGTTGGAAAAGGTTGTGATTGGAGTGAAAGTAATATAATTGTAAAATCTTCCTCCATGACTCCTCATGATACTGATCAGATAAATCTCCTTTTATCTGAGTTTAAAGAGGACATGTCACTTACACACAACAACACATTAAAAGGGCTCAAAAAAGCTTTTGGATTGTTGGACTACATACTGACATACCAATTCAGGGGATGTGATATAACTCAAAGTGAAGCATGACCTTAGAAGTTAGAATGTAAGTCCAGTCAAAAATTTTTTTTATTTTGTATAGAATTGAAAATAATTTAAACCCTAGTTAGGTTTTTTACTACAATCTTGGGCCCCCAGTATCAACGGTTTTACCAGTTAGTAAGAAAGTAAGGAAAAACATCTGCAACAGGGACCCCAACAGCAATAAAAAGCTGAGGGAGATGTGGAGTGTTCTAGCCTTCTATTACCTACAGTTTTATTGCTAATTGTGTTTATGTTGGAATTGTTCCCTCACTTCTGGTCTGATAAAATTGGACAATAAATGAAGGTAAATCTCTCTAATGAAGACCAAGACAGTAATTATTCCTCATGGCTAGCCATGAGGAATAATTACTTTTGGGCAAGAGATGAGTACTACAACCAGATGGGAAGTGTAGCTATGGGGGCTCGATATGCCCCAAATGTGGTACTCAATAAGTGGGAGCATGAAACCATCTTTAAAAACAAAAACAGGTCACTAGCCATTTATAAAATGTATATTGATGACGTGATTCTGTTCTGGAAAAGGTCAGTGGCGAGTTTTCAAATATTCTTGAAACAAATGAACAATAACCAATATGGCCTAAAATTTAAGGCAGAATTTAGTGACATCTCTGTCAATTTTTTGGACCTGACGATAACAAAAAATCATAGGAGGTTTGACACCAAGACCTTCTTTAAGGTAACTGATAGGAATGGCTATGTGCCAACACATAGTTGCCAAAACCCACAATGGATAGGGGCGGTCCCTAAAGGACAAAACATGAGACTCAAACGCAATTGCAAGACCAAGACAGTAGTAGGAATCCAAGAGAAGTTGAATCCTTCCCCACTTAAACTAAAACAAAATGGGCTATGTCTAAACTTTAAAAATACATTTTCCCTATACGTCATTAAGCTAAAATGTATGCTTAAATACCTAAGGACCCCTTACCCCTTACTGTCTCCCAACTTGAACATTTAAAGGACAAGTTCACTTTTTTTTTAGAATCCCCCAGCCTCCCTCACAAGCCCTCTCTAAACTGTGCTCTCTCCCCAGCAATGTCATCACTTACCTCCTTTGATGGCTACAGCTTTCAGTGCTTCTGCAGCATGGCTGGAGATAATATACTGATTGATGTATCTGCACACTATGTCCCAATGACTTTAATGGGATGTTCTATTCAAAGTTAAATAGTTACATAGTTGGTAAGGTTGAATAAAGACACAAGTCTATCAACCTGAGATTGTATGAGTGTGTGTGCGTACACATGTGTGTGTTTTAGTCACTACCATTTTCCACATCCCTGTACATTGCATCTGCTAAAAAACATCTAAAAGTTTTTTTTAAAATCTATCTACAGGACCTGCTGACACCACCAACTGTGAAAGGGAGTAAGGGAGTAACAGTAACAAACCTCTTACACAGTTTAAGACTGAGCCACTTCTCATTCAACTTCATTGTGTGGCCGCTTGTCTTCTTAAATTAAATAGTTTCCTCCCAATGCTAGAGTCACCAAAATGTGTATATTGTTATCCTACCCCCTGCTAATCGCCTCAGGGAGAATACGTTTAATATTTGTAGTAGTTCCTCATAACTGAGGTCCTTCAGCCCCCTTATTAGCTTTGTTTCCTTTCTCTGGACTCTCTTCAGTTCAAGCACATCTTTCCTGGGAATTGGTTATCAAAACTGGACCACATACTGAAGATGTGGCCTATCCAGAATTGTGTAAAAAGGTAGAATTATAGTTTTCTCTTGAGTAAACACCACTTTGAATGCATGATAATAGCCTGCTAACCTTTCTTGCTGCAGCTTGGCATCACATGCAGTTGCTGAGTCTGTGACCTACTGTACTAGATCCTTTTCCATCCTTGATTCCCCCAGAGGTTCTCCCCCTAGTGAATAATTTACATGCATATTTTTATCTCCCAAATGCATTACTTTACATTTTTCAATATTATATATCTCATCTGCCATCTGGCTACCCATCCCTCTGTTTTAAATAGGTCTTCTTGTAAAGTTGTAAAGTTGCTGCATCCTGTTGTGAAGTTATTGCCCTGCTTAGCTTTGTATCATTGGCAAACACTGAGGTTGAACAATTTATTCCAACCTCCATATCGTTTATGAACAAGTTAAACAGAATTTCCTCCAGGACAGAGCCCTTGGGCACCCAGGTCACAACTCTAGACCATTTAGAAAATAAGCCATTAATTATGACTCTCTGGACGTGCTCCTGTAACCAGTTTTCTATCCAGGTACATATGACCTCATCAATGCCAAAAGACCTTAATTTGTAATTTGAACATTTACGGGGTACTTTATCAAATGCCTTTGTGAAAGGCCTTCACCATGCACCTTGTCCACAGGTCTTCCTCTATCCAAATTACAGTTCACCTCTTCACAGAATGGTAAAAGGTTGGTCTGTCAAGAGCAGTCTTTCATAAAACCATGCTGTTGCTATTAACCACTTCCATACCAGGCACTTTCCCCCCTTCTTGACCAGGACAATTTTTAGCTTTCAGCACTGTCGCACTTTGAATGACAATTGCGCGGTCATGCAACACTGTACCCAAACTAAATTTTTATCATTTTCTTCCTACGAATAGAGCTTTCATTTGGTGGTATTTGATCACCTCTGCGGTTTTTAATTTTTGTGCTATAAACGAAAAAAGACCGACAATTAAAAAAAAACAAAAAAAACTGATGGCCACTGATAGGCGGCACTGATAGGTGGTACTGATGGCACTAATGGGCGGCACTGATGGGCACTGATAGGTTGCACTGGATAGGCAGCACTGATGAGGAGCAACTGACAGGCATTACTGAGTGGCACTGATTGGCACTTTGATGGGGCACTGACAGGCATTACTGATAGGGCACCGATTGCCACTTTTTTGGGCACTGATTGGCACGGTTATGGGCACTGATCAGCACTGTTGTGGGCACTGACAGGCGTTTATTATGGGGACAGGCTGGCAACTGTTCGGCACTGATTGGCAGCTGATGGGCACATTTTGATGGGGGCTGTGCTGATAATCAATGTGCTGATTATCAGCACAGACCCCCCCTCTGACAGGGAGAGCAACCAATCGGCTCCCTCCCCCGTGGGCGCATGCTGGCTGTGTTATCCTGATCACATCATATGACGTTCGGTCAGGATATCACAACCACTTTTCTGCCGTCATTCTGCTATATGGCGGGCGGCAAGTGGTTAATGATACCTTTTTCCTCAGCAAATTCTTGGATATGGTCCCTTATCATCCCTTCCATTAGTTTACATTTTATGTTAGGCTGACTGGTCAGTACTGAAGTTTCCAGGTATATATCTTATTTGAATGTCTTTTTGCCAATCAGCTGGTACCAATCCTGTCAGTAAACTGGCTATAACTTGGCTAAGTTCTCACTCTATCTTGGATGTAAACCATCTGGTCTTGGTCATTTATTCACATTCAATTTTTACAGTCGCTGGTTTCTGTCAGTCACAAGGGTGCATTCAATATAAACTGACACTAACATTTAATATAAACTAAGCCTAACACTGCCACTAATACTGACACTAATTGACACATACACTGCTACTTACTGACACTAACTGGCACTGACACACTAACACTGACATTAACACTGACACTTACTTTCTATGCCCATGATTGGGTGTTCTTTCCAAAGTGAAAATTCACTTCATTCACTAAGCTCTGGGGAAAATTCCATTGCAAAGTGCAACTTCCCTTACAAAGTGAACAGTCTTTTTGCCTTTAGAATAAAACCAGCCCCTACATGTTTTCATTATCTGCCAGCTGGTGGAATGTTTGGTTCCTTTTCGCATATTTTCCAGTATCTCTGCTGAAAAAAGCCTATTATTTACAGAGTTCAATAGCGAAAGCTAAAAACACAGAGGTCAAAGCAGTAATGTATCCCCAGCTATGTAGTTGGTTGAGTTAAAACTTTTCAAATAAAAGTAAAACTAAATCAGAGAAACATTCTGGGAAGGGTTCCCTTGCAAAGATAATAATAAGCAACTTGCTTTTAGACATGAATTTACACTTTAAATATTTAAAGTGGCAGACGGGTCCCCTTTATCACCTTAATCAAAGCTTGTGTAATAGCATTTTTTTAAATTTACGTTTTACATAGCACTTTTGATAAAATCAGCCTTAAACAATTAGTCTTAAACAGAGGTCTGTGCCCATACATCATCCATTTGAAAAAACAAACAAACAATGATTAATATATTAAAATATACATTTATCTTATGTCAGAAATATGTCTTCATCTATACTTTATTCATATAAAAAAACAAACAATGATCAACATATTACATACATTTATTATACATTTATCATGTGTCTTAAACATCTCTTTGCATCAATCCTTCATTCATATAAAAACAACATTGATTAATATTATAATATCCATTTATCATATGTCTTAAACATCTCTTTGCATTTATCCTTCATTCATTTACAAAAATAAAGATTGATTAATATATTATAATATACATTTATCATATGTCTTAAACATCTCCCTGCATCTAGACTACATTCATATGAAAAAAAAAACAAGTATTGATTAATATATTAAAATACACATTGATCATATATCTTAAACATCTTACTGCATCTATACTTCATTCATATGAAAAAAAAAAACAAGCATTAATAAATATACCATAATATACATTTATTATATGCCTTCAACCTTTTGTTTGCATCTATCTTTCATTCATATACAAAAATAATGATTGATTAATTTAGCGTAATATACATTTTTCATACAGTATGTCTTAAACATCTCTCTATAGTTCATTCATATAAAAAAAAAAACAAAAAAAAACTTTGACTAATATGTTATAATATATATTTATCTGTCTGTTTTTTTCCCCTGATTTACCAAAGAAAAAGCACAGAATCATTTCTCTTGTATGGGTTAAATAAAAAACTGGTCTAAGTTTACTTGCCCGTGATGAACAGTAAATTATAGTTAATTTTCCCTTTTAGTATCTGACACGCTTAAAGAACTGGAAAAACTTTGCTTTATGTGACACTGATTTGCCAAATAATCAACTGCACTTGCAAACTTTATAAACACTGCAGTTTAATTAATTAGCATATGCAGATCTCAGGCTTAATTAATCACTGTTTAATGGAGGCAGGCGACATTGATCACTCTACAGTGTCTCCTGTAGTCAAAGTTCCCCTCTCGGTGGCTTATAAATATTCACATCTGTATTTACCCTTTCTTTTTTATATCGCAGACTGATTTGGTATGTATTTTTTCAATAGAGCAAATGAGATGGACTGTTTCCACAATAACGTGATTACTTAAATGTGACTAAACTACTAAAGTGGCTGTTTAGTCTGATTCCTTTTCCCAGCCTCCGCCGTGCAGAATTAATCATGTAATATATGCTGTTCTCTAGCCTCGGGCTTGGTTCTCTTAGGTATGACAGGCAAAGGGAGGTCAGACTAGACAATATTCTTCTTAATACCAACTATTTGCTCATCTAGAGCCAGAGAAATGTAATCATTTCTCCAGCTCCAGTCATACCGGATGGTGCTCACATTTATATTAAAGTGTACCTGTTTCGGATGCACTGTGCAAACAGCCATTAGGTATGATGAACCAAGATTGGTTTATGAGGATATATCCCCTGTGTCAAATGGTAGACACATATACAGGAGAGGAGCATGTGATGTCACTGCGGGTTATATGACTGTATTTTCAGATGCAGTTGATGCCCTTTAATTTAAAGGTATATATTGGGCTGCTTTGGGGGCCATTCACACTTGTGTATTGCACATTAACGTGTGTTGCAGCTCATTCATTGGAATGGGGCGGCAACTCAGCACAACCCATAGCAAAATGGACCTGCGGCATTTTTTGTAGTGCCTTACTGTGTGTTGTGGGCTTTGGGTTTGTTAGTGTGCCATTAGGAAAGAATGTCACCACATTGTGCCATTGTTATTGGGCCCTTAAAATAGAAGTATGGGCAAAATTATCTTCTGGGTTACAGGAGTGCACTTCTTCCAGAGCCTGGAACCGTCACAAAGCAGGCTCTGAAAACATCCCAACTTTAAGGTCAGGATCCACCCAGATGCCTGACTGGTATGAAATGGACCCAAGTAAATTCAATAGGAACAGGCTGCAGCCAGGAGCTAAACGCCTGGCTAGCAGTTTGAGTATGGTATTTTAATACAAAATTCTCCTTGGGATTTAACCCCCCCCCAAAAAAAAAGAGTAATTCATGAGGCAGCGGGACCGCTGCTCTGCCACCATCTGTACACCAATCCACCACAGATTGGTTTTCAGAGGGTGGTAGACACTGCCACCCATGTGAAAAAGCCCCAATTGCTTAACCTTTTAAAGTAAAATTCTGGGATATAACTAACTAATCTAAAAACTGTCGCCACCCCCCTTCTAACACCTATGCCAACTACCCTGTGGAAGAAATCATTTCTGGCTACTCTGGTCCAGTCACACGTTCTCCCCTGTGTCAGCCAGTGTGGGCTACAGGGGTGAGGAGAGAGCACTCCAACCCGTGGCGGAATTATCAGGGTCGCAACAGTTGCACTTGCGACTGGGCCCTGTAGTTCTCCGCCACTTCAGGGGGGCCCGCTGACCGCCCATTTGTCAGTGTGACTGTGAGGAGCCCGCCTGCCATGTGAGGGGCCCACCTGACTGTCCAGTGTGTGACAGTGTCCATTCATCATCATGTGTCGGTCCATGCCACGGGGAAAGGGGCTTTCGCCCGTTGAGGGGAGACAGAGAAGACAGAGTAGGCAGAGGCAGCGCAGCGCTGAGACAGACTGTGTGTGTGTGGACCGCCCCGCCCCCGCCTATCCAGAGACAGAGAGACTGTAAGGAGGCGGGCGGACACTGAAAAATAAAGGTCTGCAGACCAATTGAGTGAAGACGGGGAAGGAGCTCTTCCTTCTGCGTGGAGTACATTCTGTCCCGTCTACAGTCCGTCTACCTATGAGGCAAGACATTCCTGGAGGAGGCACAGTGAAGGATCATTTCTGAGGGGGGGGATCGATTGGTTGGCGGTAAGTCGTGACATTTTGCACTGCAATCGATCCTAACCTCCACCACCTCTGCCTCTTACTGATCCTATCCCCACACCACCACCACTGATCTCATCCATCACCACTACAACAGAGGTGATGATGGGGGGGAATAGGGATGAGATTAATGGTGGGGGTGTGGGGATCAGTAAGAGGCAGAGGTGGTGGTGGGAGAGGATGGCACTGCCACTGCTGCCACCCCCCCTCAAGTACCACTGCCACCAACCCCCTCCAGTACCACCACTACCACCCCCTCCAGTACCACCGCCACCCCCCTCCAGTACCACCAATACCACCCCCTCTCCAGTACCACCACTACCACCCCCCTCCAGTACCACCGCCACCACCTCCCTCCAGTACCACCACTACCACCACCTCTCCAGTACCACCACTACCACCCCCCTCCAGTACCACCGCCACCACCTCCCTCCAGTACCACCACTACCACCACCTCTCCAGTACCACCACTATCACCCCCCTCCAGTACCACAGCCACCACCCCCCTCCAGTACCACCACCCCCCTCCAGTACCACCACTATCACCCCACTCCAGTACCACCACTACCACTCCCCCTCCAGTGCCACTGCCACCAACCCCCCAGTACCACCACTACCACCCCCCCTCCAGTACCACCACCACCAACCCCCTCCAGTACCACCACTACCACGCCCCACCAGTGCCACCACTACCACCCCCCCTCCAGTACCACCACTACCACCCCCCCTCCAGTACCACCGCCACCGCCCCCCTCCAGTACCACCACTACCACCCCTCCTCCAGTATCACCACTACCACCCCCCCTCCAATACCACCACTACCACTCCCCCTCCAGTGCCACTGCCACCACCCCCCTCCAGTACCACCACTACCACCCCCCACCAGTGCCACCACTACCACCCCCCCTCCAGTACCACCACTACCACCCCCCCTCCAGTACCACCGCCACCGCCCCCCTCCAGTACCACCACTACCACCCCTCCTCCAGTACCACCACTACCACCCCCCTCCAGTACCACCACTACCACCCCTCCTCCAGTATCACCACTACCACCCCCCCTCCAATACCACCACTACCACTCCCCCTCCAGTGCCACTGCCACCACCCCCCTCCAGTACCACCACTACCACCCCCCACCAGTGCCACCACTACCACCCCCCCTCCAGTACCACCACTACCACCCCCCCTTCAGTACCACCGCCACCGCCCCCCTCCAGTACCACCACTACCACCCCTCCTCCAGTACCACCACTACCACCCCCCTCCAGTACCACCACTACCACCCCCCTCCAGTGCCACCGCCACCACCCCCCTCCAGTACCACCACTACCACCCCCCCTCCAGTAGCACCATCATCACCCCCCTCCAGTACCACCACTACCACCCCCCCCTCCAGTACCACCCCCACCACCCCCCTCCAGTATCACCACTACCACCCCCCCTCCAGTACCACCGCCACCACCCCCCTCCAGTACCACCACTACCACTCCACCTCCAGTACCACTACCACCACTACCACCACCATCCCTCCAGTACCACCACTACCAACCCCCCTCCAGTACCACCACTACCACCCCCCTCCAGTACCACCACTACCACCCCCCCTCCAGTACCACCACTACCACCCCCCCTCCAGTACCACCACTACCACCCCCCCTCCAGTACCACCATCACCACCCCCCTCCAGTACCACCACTATCACCCCCCCTCCAGAACCACTGGATCACTGCAGTACCGGACCTGAACAGCTTGAAAATAGGTAAATAGGTTATCTTTCTTCCACAGGGTAGTTATTATTGGTGTTAGAAGTGAGGTGGACACAGTTTTAGGATTAGTTAATTGTATTCTGGAATTCTACTTCAACGCTTAATCTACAAACTGAGGTCTGTAGGCATGGACCATAGGGTTTGTTCTTGGATAGAAAACTGGTTACAGGGGCGTGTCCAGAGGGTAGTGATAAATAAAGTGTACTCAGACTGGTCTGGAGTGGTAAGTGAGGTACCCCAAGGCTCTGTCTTGGGACCAATTCTGTTTAATGTATTCATAAATGATATAGAGGATGAGATAAATAGCTCAAGCTCAGCTTTTGCGGACAACACAAAAATAAGCAGGGCAATAACTTCACATCAGGATATAGAAATTATACAGGAAGACCTGAATAAAATAATGGGGTGGGCAACTACATGACAAATGAGGTTTAATGTGGAGAAATGTAAATCAACACACTTGGGGCCTAAAAACATAAACACAAACTACTCACTAGGGGGAAAACCTCTGGGGGAATCAAGGATGGAGAAAGATCTGGGAGTCCTAGTAGAAGACACACTGAGCAATAGCATGCAATGTCAAGCTCCTCTAGCAAAGCCGGCAGAATATTAACATGCATAAAAAAGGAGATATACTCCAGAGATAAAACTATAATCCTGCCACTTTATGAAACTGGTTCAGCCACATCTGGAGTATTCCGTCCAGTTCTGGTCACCAATCTCCAGAAAGGATGTGCTGGAGTTGGAGAGACTCCAGAGAAGGGCAACAAAATTAATAAGGAGACTGGAGGACTTCAATTATGAGGAATGACTACTAGCACTAAATTTATTCTCCCTGAAGAAGAGACGCTTGAGAGGAGATATGATAGAGATATACAAATACCTTAATGGTGATGCCAGCGTAAGAAAAAAACGATTCAGTCTCAGGGATTGTAAGAGGACACGGGGCCACACAATGAGATTGGAGGAGAAGCGGTTTAACCTTAAGCTGCGTAGGGGGTTTTTGACTGTCAGGTCAACAAGGATGTGGAACTCTCTTCCACATTTGGTGGTGGCAGTGGGGAGTACTGATATTTTTGAAGACTCTTGACGTGCATCTTAGTGAACACAAAATAATGGGATATGGGAAATTATTATAGACACTGACACACATATACCTACACAGGTTGAACTGGATGGACTATTGTTTTTATTCAACCTTACCTACCTATTACTATGCAATTATGGGGTTTATTTACTGAAGGCAAATCCACTGTAGATCTGAAGGGAACATGCAAGGAAAACAAAAGACAGTATTTTTGCTTGCACATGATTGGATGATAGAAATCAGCAGAACATACCCTTATTTCAGATCTTCCCCTCAGATCTACAGCCACTGCACTTCCAAGTGCACTTGTAGTGCACAATGGATTTGCCTTTAGTAAATGAACCCCTATGCAACTATGAAATGGAGGTAAGGAGAAACTGAAAAATGTGAAAAGGAATCTCATGCTCCATCTACTGGCTGGATATATATAACATTTTACTGCAGTTTTGGGGTGCTGTCAAGCGTATTTGCTGTTTCAGAAGGAAAAGCCACCAGAGATGCTGGAAAAATTAGTTATCCAAACCTGGGATGTATTATCTCAAATCTGGTATAGATGGTGGGCAAGTAAGTCACCGTAAGCTAATGCCAACCAGGCTAAAATGACACAGCACTTATATCCACGTTACAGACCCTCCACATCCATCAAGCCCACCACATCCATCAAGCCTATCCACTGAATTACTGTGACTTAGTATATTTGTGTCTATGAAGTTGTTTAACAATGACAAAGGACCTTGGCCAGCCTTTGCTCTTTGTCCTCCCCCACCTGCCACTCTGTTATCTATAGAAAGCCTCTCTTTTCGTGCGCCTATAGAAGTTATTCTTTATATCTGTACACAGTACAAGCAGACTGATCCTACTAATAAATAATGGAAAGCTTCTCGTGGCTTATAATTCAAGGCTGCCAGCTCGGTTTGAATACAGGCTGAGGGCTTTTTATGTTTAACAGATTGTTTCCAAACACAAAACCGCTTCTGTGAAAAACACAGCACTCCAATCTGCAATTTGTTTACAGCCTTTCAAATCCTTTTAAATCCTTTTCAGCTTTTTAATTGCATCAAAATGATTCAAATTAAACAGCAAGCGGGAGCCTGTGGGATGGGACTCAGGCATGCAATGTATGGCTTTTTTTTTTTTGTTACCCGTTTATTACAAGAACTTCATAGAAGAAATAATCAAGAGCTATTATATTAGACTAGTTAGTGAAATATCCAGCTAGATTTTTAGTCATTGATGGTTGCTCTGGAAATATGGCTAAGCCTTTCTGAATTAAAGCACCATGTTGCTGGTTTCCCCATTCAATATAAACAATGCTACAAAATAACATATGTCCCCTGTACTGCACATGTGGCCTAAAATGGAAACGTGGGTTAAACAATACATTTTATGTTATTGAAGGGTCATTAAATAAGCTTTGCTTTTAAAGCAAATTATAGCATTCATAGGTTGATTTTTTTCAGGTTTTTTAACCACTTTGGTGCCAGCGCAGTATTAAAATTCCTTGTATGTTTGTGTAAGTAGTAATCATTAATAATACATGGTTCTTGGACTGTAATATGCTTTACCATGTATTAATAAAACTGTCACATGTACAGTATAATTTTAGATTTTTCACATATATTTTCCTGAAGAAGTAAACCTTGTTCATGAAACGCGTAGAGATAAAAATAGTGTACAAGCGAACAGTAAAGGAAATATCTATGAATAATGTCTGCATTAATGATGGATATTGTAAACGTGTTATGGGTATAAGTTGAATGTGATGAAAAAAATCTATAGAGGTTTACATTATATTTCTGAGCAGTAAACATAAAATGTATACATTACCAGCCTTAACTCTATAATATATAGAGTTTTTAAGTATGTTTCTGAACTACATTATTATTTTTTTAAATGTATGTCTTTGTACCATTAAAGTCCCAGTTTTTTATTCTTTAGCCAGTACAGTATTACAATTGTGCTGCCTTAACCCTGCTTAGTGTTGGGTTTCAGCAGTTGCTGGATCTAGTTGGGTTCAGGATTGAACTACAGGCTGTTGGTGATAGCTGCAGGTCCTGCTTGAAGCAGAGGGGTTCAAGTAATCAGTTTCTGGATTGTCAATGTGCTAAAAAATGGCTCTTTAAGAGAACATGTGCTATTACATTATGCTGACTGATCTGTGAAGATGTCTGCACTAAGATACAAGTAAAACTTTAGGTACCCCCTGTAATAGGAGTTTTATTTTTGGTGAAGTACTCCCCAAGGGTTAACTACTTCATAGAGGGATGCAGACACTGCAGCTTTCCTCATTAAAACACTGAAAGCTCTCCAGGTGGTTATAATGAATGCAGACCCTCCCATTCAGGAATAAGTCAGAAAACGACATAGTGAAACAAATAGCTTTTTCTTCAAAAGTCAAAAGGGCAGGACTGTGCTACAAAATATGTTTAAATCCTTGTAATGTACAATGTTCACCCATAGGGGATTGTTTTTTTCTCAACAAGACTGGAGTTAAATTGTAAGCCCTAATTCAGGTCTGCCTTCCTCTACATGAGCTATGTTGATAGCAATCAGATGCTACCCTTATAGTCACAAACAATAGTTCAATATTACAAGTGATCTATATATGTAGAGTGTGGGGGTGCTATATCTCTGATTGAATCAGCCACCTTACATGAAGAATAAAAAAATGAACAGCAAAGTAAAAAATAACATGCACTAGAAAATTGCAAAATGTAAGCAAAAAGTCTCTCATAGACTTTGCAGGCTGCACCAAAATGTTGGACACAATGGATAACATTTAATGAGAATCAAACATTCTTGCACGTGTGTGCAATATCCTCCAGCATGTTTGCAATGATAGACTTGAGGAAATGGCACCACTGCACCAATTCTTATCTCAGCGAAGGGGCTTACTCTTATTTTGGGACCAAGAGGCCACACCACAGGCACAAAGTCATGCAATCCTCACTGCAGACTTACACATAGACAGCTTTTGCATATGGGCCTATAAAGAACCCAGTACCCTTGGCTCTCTGCACACATCTAGAAACAAGGGAAGAAGTGCTGATCCAAGAAATGATGAATAAACCATATGAGAGTTCCCAAACTGTATACGTTCCTACAGATACTGTATACATTTTATTATTCATTAACAATTCGTCATTAAACACCATTTTTTCCTAGTTTTTAAGTAACTGTTGGCAGCCCAAACACAATTTTAGTTTTCTGTGCCATATTTGGGAACCCTCATATGGTTTATTCATCATTTCTTGGATCAGCGTTTCTTCCCTTGTTTCTACATGTTTTTGCTCATTTGGTCTTCTGAGTTTTGGAAGCTGTGGCCTAAGTTTGGTGACTACTTTTATTGTTTTCATTATTTTTTCATCTAGGCATCCTGGTTTCCTCTGTTTGTGCCTGTTTTTTTGTTGATTTCCCTGCACACATCTCCAACCCTACCACTAAACCCCCCTGAGCCCCTGACTCTGAGCATCCCTACCTCTCAGCAACGACACTGAACCCCATTACCCCTGACTCTGAGCCTCCATGTCTATCAGCATCCTTGTCTCTAAACTTCCCTACCTACCAGCACCCTTAACACTATACCTTTCTGCTACTTATTAACTCTGCCACTGCACACTCCACCACTGTTCCACCTTTGCATCTTTTCAGGTACATGCAGAGAAAAGAGGCGACTGAGCCCTGAGTTTCTGGGCTCTTTGCCCACTTCCTCCTGCCCTTGGTGACATCAACTCTTCCACAGTGCAGCTTGCAGAGGACAGACCTTCCCACTGGAGGTGTTGTGCCCATTGTGTGTGTTCCCAAGGAAAAGGGGGAGGGGGTGTACACTTCAAGTCTGAAAGGCAGAGGAAAGTCAAATATTGAGATGCCCACTATCTTCATTACTACAGAACCAACCGTCCAGTGCAGCAGACACTGGAAGTCCAATATTCATATTTCATTTTTATTTATTTTTCTTTTAAAACGCTAAACTCATTTTTTTTTTACATCAATCATTTTAAAATATCAAGTATAACCACAGCTCTGTTTTTTTAAGTTTATTACTGTTGTTTTAAGGCTTTTTTTGGTCCTGTGCATGCTCCCTATCCTCCACTAATACACTGAACAGCTACTACTATAGAGCAAGCAGTGCCAATATTTATGGTCACATGCTGTGCTCTATGTGTACTACAATTCCCATAGTGCTGAAGGGTTCTACATGCAGATGTGTAGTCCATATTAAGGGCAAGCAGAAAAGCATTCACAAAGGGGGCATGGAGAATGAACATGGCCACCCAGGGAATAGCAGAAAAAAAGCTTGCATTTGGGAGTTGAAACAAAGGAAGAAAGAGATAGAATGTACGTTCTACTTTGTATTTAAAAATATTGCATTTATTTTATTTCATAATAGTGTCACTTTAAGGTAAGCATTTTATTTGAAATACAACCTGCTATTTATTACACCTCCCTCAGAATCATTTCTACCTTCTATATCCTTATTTTAAACATTCAGTCTCTATATCATACTTTAGACCAGGAGTTCTCAAAATATGACCCTCCAGTTCTTCAGGAACTACAATTCCCATCATAGTTACATAGTTATATAGTAGGTGAGGTCGAAAAAAGTCCATCAAGTCCAACCTATGTGTGTGATTATGTGTCAGTATTACATTGTATATCCCTGTATGTTGCGGTTGTTCAGGTGCTTATCTAATAATTTTTTGAAACTATCGATGCCCCCCCGCTGAGACCACCGCCTGTGGAAGGGAATTCCACATCCTTGCCGCTCTTACAGCAAAGAACCCTCTACGTAGTTTAAGGTTAAATATATTTTCTTCTAGTTTTAATGAGTGGCCACGAGTCTTGTTAAACTCCCTTCTGCGAAAAGGTATTATCCCTATTGTGGGGTCACCAGTATGGTATTTGTATATTAAAATCATATCCCCTCTCAAGCGTCTCTTCTCCAGAGAGAATAAGTTCAGGGCTCGCAACCTTTCCTCATAACTAATATCCTCCAGACCCTTTATTAGCTTTGTTGCCCTTCTTTGTACTCGCTCCATTTCCAGTACATCCTTCCTGAGGACTGGTGCCTAGAACTGGACAGCTTACTCTAGGTGCGGCCGGACCAGAGTCTTGTAGAGCTGGAGAATTATCGTTTTATCTCTGGAATGAATCCCCTTTTTAATGCATGCCAATATTCTGTTTGCTTTGTTAGCAGCAGCTTGGCATTGCATGCCATTGCTGAACCTATCATCTACTAGGACCCCCAGATCCTTTTCCATCCTAGATTCCCCCATAGGTTCTCCCTCCAGTGTATAGATTGCATTTATATTTTGCCACCCAAATGCATTATTTTACATTTTACGACATTGAACTTCATTTGCCATGTAGTTGCCCACCCCCTTAATTTGTTCAGATCTTTTTGCAAGGTTTCCACATCCCGCAGGGAAGTTACTGCCCTGCTTAGCTTAGTATCATCCGCAAATACAGAGATTGAACTGTTTATCCCATCCTCCAGGTCGTTTATGAACAAATTAAACAGGATCGGTCCCAACACAGAACCCTGGGGAACCCCACTACCCACCCCTGACCATTCCGAGTACTCCCCATTTATCGCCACCCTCTGAACACGCCCTTGTAGCCAGTTTTCAATCCATGTACTCACCCTATGGTCCATGCCAACGGACCTTACTCTGTACAGTAAACGTTTATGGGGAACTGTGTCAAATGCTTTTGCAAAATCCAGATACACCACGTCAACGGGCCTTCCTTTATCTAGATGGAAATGCCTAGTCATGTCTGTGAATGTCAGTGTTTTACAATGCCTCATGGGGCTTGTAGTTCTGCAAAAGCTGGAGGGCCATAGTTTGAAGATCCCTGCTTTAGACTATAGGGAGACTAAAATTCCTTTTCAGTTCCTGTATTCTTCTTTTACAATCAGTATATATACATGATAGAATAGGGTACATTTTGTGCAAACTTCATTTGGTGCTTCATACTGTATATAGGAAACATGTCACTTTAATGACTGCTTCATAGTGACAGGTTATCTTTAAACTATATAGATAAAGCCTACAACATGAAACTGAGGTCATCCTGCAGGTGCTTCCCTCTTTGTGAAAGTATTACTCCTTTGCATGCTGTCTGAACTTATTGACCATTATCGGAGTTCTTTCTGCACTGCCTTGTCCTTGCCACTACTGCCTGAACATTCCCTTTAGAGAGACGTCAGCCCATAGATAGATCACTCTTTTCTGTAGAAGTTACACTTGTATGGTTCAATCAAATCATTACAGCAGCTCTGACTACTTACACAGCCACAATCTAAACTCAGCAAAGAAAAAAAAAAAGGCTGAACAAAGGAAGAGAATGACAAAGTGAGCTGGTTAAGTAACCTGATCGTCAGCATTTATTTATACAATACTTGCGCTGTGCGCTCAGCAGCACAATATCACAGGGGGTGAAAACCTATTGATATCATAATGAAATCATATAATTAAATTCTGTACCAACATAGATAGTGCATTCAGCATTTTATGTAGCTTAATACAATTTCTACACTGTTTTGTGTGTTATTTATTCCTGCAACAAAAACTGTATTTAACAGCCACAAGATGGGTTCATATCTTTTCTGGATAAATCTCTGAAAAGTGCCATTAAATAAGCTAATGCAATATAATGACAATGCACAAGCACAGCAACTTAAGTGAACCGTCTAACTTTCTACTTTTTCATCATTTAGAGAATGCTTATGCTGGTTTCTATGGTTCCCTGCATCTTTGTCGTCGCACTTTTGCATTAAACAAGCAGGTTTGTATAGAAAAAGGCCACATGACTTAAAGAAACCCTGTAAAGTGGCTTAAGAAAATTCAAATGAAATGTCCCTGTAAGGAAAAGGGTACTATACTCACTTCTCCAGTGGCCTGCGTCTACTGTGTCCCTTCCATTCTAGAGCTGCAATCTCTGCCCTTATTTTCCTTATCTGAAACGTGTTCATCAGGAGAATTGGATTCCTGTGCTCCCAGCCACACATTGTGGTTCCAACATCTGACCTCTACATCACTACAGGAGGGTTGGAGGAAGGAAACGCAGTGCAGTGGAATAGCAGGTATACTACCTAGACTTGGGGGGTGTGAAACAAGAGACATAGATCACAGGAAAGGTGCGTTTGTATCTTTATAGACTTAAAACAGACTCTTTAAACACTTGCCTACCAAGCACTTACACCCCCTTCCTGCCCAGGCCATTTTTCAGCTTTCAGCGCTGTCGCACACCTTGAATGACAATTGCGCGGTCATGCTACACTGTACCCAAACACATTTTTTTATCATTTTCTTCACACAAATAGAGCTTTCTTTTGGTGGTATTTAATCACTGCTGTGTTTTTTATTTTTTACAAAAAAAAAGACCAAAAATTTTGAAAAAAAAATGTTTTTTTACTTTTTTTCTGTCAGTAAATTTTGTAACTAAGTAATTTTTCACCTTCAATGGTGTGCGCTGATGAGGCGGCACTGATGGGCACTGATAGGCTGAACTGCTGGGCATTGATGAGGTGGTACTTATGGGCACTGATGAGGCGGCACTTATAGGGACTGATTAGGTGGCATTGATGAAAAGGGAATAATATGCCGCACTTATGGGCACTGTTATGTGGCACTGATGAGCACTGATAGGCGGCACTGATGGGCACTGTTAGGTGGCACTGGTGGGCACTAATAGGCGGCACTGGTGGGCACTGATAGGGGGAACTGGTGGGCACTGATAGGCGGCACGGATAGGCGGTACTGATGGGCACTGATGGGCATTGATGGGTGACACTGATGGGCAGCAATGACTGGGCACTGATTGGTGGCACTTGTGGGCAGTGGTGGGCACTGATTGCTGTCACTGGTGGGCACTGATAGCTGGCATTGGTGGGCAATGTTGGGCACTGATTGGTGACAGTGTATTGCACTATTGTAATCAGGGCACTGATGATCAGTGCCCTGAT